>NC_071467.1:110888795-111189547 GCF_028500815.1 Rissa tridactyla
GCTTTCCCAACACAAAACACAACACAATAAATTATTAAACTAGAGATTCAGGCAACCACATTATTTCCACGTCTTTGCAAATCTGAAAATCTGACAACAAATTTTTCTAAGAGCAAAGATGTCTTTTTCTTTTTTTGTCCCCCAGCTTCTCCCCCCCCCAGCCCCTTCATCCTTCTTCCAAAGAAGGTCAATTTTTCATGCAAGCTGTACAGGTAACTGGCTCAGTTGTTTTGATTTTGCATTTCTGAGTTTTCATGATGCTGGCACCTGTGGGAAAAGTTCACTGAATTTGGATAAGAGATAAGAGATCTACCTTGGTGTATTGAAAGAGGGCTAGCTGGAAGCTACATTTTGTTTTTTCTTTTTTCCATTTTTTAAAAATAGAATGAAACCTCAGTGGAGACCTAAAACTTGAAAATATTACTTCAAGAATGGGGGGAGCAGAGATGAAGGCATATATTCTACACTCTCACTCATCATACATCTTCACTGAGGAGAGGGAGAGGGACAAGAGGCAAATGTTTTCTTTTGGATTATTTCCCCTAGGAAAATAAAGTTCGGGGTTAAATGAATATTTTTGCAAGCACCCACAAAATGGACACAGCAGAAAGACCACCCTGTATATCTGAAATCAAATTAAAAGAGTCTGCTTTCTTTCTTTAAAGTGGATGTTATTATCTTTGTCCTGAGCAACTGGTTGCTAGTAGATGTGAAAGTCACATTGGCTGTGGGATCTGTTTCTGGTTTGGTTTTTTCCCTGGGGGAGGGACAGTATCCCCAAACTCTCAGACATTAGTTTGTAGCCTCAGGTTAAAAGTACCCGCTTATCTAAACATGCTTTCTTGTTTGTTTTCTGACGGGTCACTAGAACGGACCTCTCTCAAGCCTGTGGGACCAGTCAAGGGACTTCTCCTCTTGCATCTGAGGTGGTCACCCCCACCACATCTTACCCACTCCATGGTCTGCAGAATGCAAAAGCAGCACGGAGGAGATACTGGGAGAGATGGAGACAAAAGCTGGCATCAAGCAGTATAACCTACAAAATCACATACAGCTATTATTAGCTTTTTCTACTCAAAGGACAATTGGGCTAAGAGACTAAGGACTACCAAAGCTGAAAACTTAGCAAGTGTCTGCATAAGTGTCTGCAAGAAGAGAAAGCAGCTGGAGGCCTGCTGACAGGCCTTGCGATAGACAGAGTCCTCCTCTTAGAGGCATGGCACAAGGGATCAGTAGAGGCACAATATGATCTGGAGCTGTGACTGCGGGATTGTTGCAACCTGGATAAAAGGAAAAAGTTCTGAAGCTTTTCTCATTACAGCTGGCAACAGTTTCATCAAAGGTTCATCAACTTGCAAGGCTGCTGTGCCAGACCATATCTTTCTTTCCCAAATTAGCATGCTGACAAAAGCTCTGTGGGAGACGTGCTGCTGGTGTGATGTGCCTCTGTGGAGAACAGCACCTCTCCCTTCTGCCGAGTTTGTCTCTCACTGGGAGCCGCTGCTTGTCGTAAATGTCTCCGTTAAAATGCTGCAGGTCTCCTGCAAAATCTGCCAGGAGGTGCCTGCATCCCAGGTGCCTGCATCCCAGCCTCGATAACAGTAGAAGGGAACCTCCCCAGACTTCACAATCACACACCAGCAAGGCTGCTGAATGTGAGTTCGGCTCAGTGGGAAGTGTCTTGGGTCTCTATCGGTATCTGCCTTCAGCTCCTCTGTGTTCATTCTCCATTTCATTCAGCATCCTTGGTTGGCTTACCCATTCTTCATGATTCAACACAAGTTTTCTTATTCCCAGTGCTTGCTTTCCTCACAAGTCTGGCAGCCTTTGGGACCTGCAATATGTTTGGGAGCCGGCTCAGTACAGACTCGTAGATGATTTTACTGAAGAATTTTAGTCTAGTGTAGTTTTGAGGGGAAGATCAGTAGCACAGTAACTAGCTGAAATATAACAAACTACAGTGCCATGTATAAATGCAGCTTGCCTCTGTTTTGTCTCAAGCTGGAGAGGTAAAGACCATAAGCTCATCACAAAAGAAGCAGAGAAGGACACTTTTAAAAGACAGAGAGTTAAGGAAATAATATCATTTATTTGGGAAACCTGTATAATTGCCTGAAGTACTGAGAATATTTGCTTTCAAGACTTTTGTGGGTCAGTTTTTCTCTGCAGAGGCATTTAGCTCTGCCAATTGGTAAGAAATGACGTAAGGAATCTCACATGAATTTAACTTCTCCACTTCATTCTCTGTTTAAGGAAGTTCCCAGAACCCTTGCTAGCATAGACAATATGATGTTTGTTTTTATATACCTTGGGTGGGGCAGGGGGGATGCTTAGCTTCTCTTTATGTCACCTGTCCCATTCCTTACCAACTCACGCAATCACAAAATAAGCCATATTTAACCTGCCTTTTAACTGCCTCTGGCAACACTTGTTTTTTCATTATCAGACTGTATTACTGGCATATCTTAGGCCATGGGATAATTGCTCAATAAATTAACTTCACCACTTTCCCAAGAGGATCTGAACTGGACGTAAACAAGCTGTCGGATGCTCAGTTGTAGTGAACTGTTCAAAAAAGTTAAGTCAGAAAAAACGAAAACTTGAAATAGGCAACTGAAGAATGTAAGTGAAATTTTCAAAGCAGCCTATGCCTATGAAAGTGCATTCCTATTTATTTTAATGTGCTTAGAGTTTTGTGTTTGTTTGTTTTAAATTCCAATGTATTTTGTTTCATTCAGTTCTCCTAACTTCTCATCTTTTAAATTCTGCCTTCCTCCCATGATTACAGGTGTCCCCATGGATTCTGCCCAACATAGGAGTTTCTTTGGCTGTTGAATAAAACTAGGACTGTGACTTGGACCAGCCACACTATGATACTGGATCGAATGCTACTTGGACTCTGCTTCAATCATACTGCCAGAGTGAAAGCTACTTCTGTACTGGAGCAAGTGGAGGCAGAATGGATGGTCCTCGTTCTGCTTCTATGCCCCAATGTTTTGTGAAGGGGAGGTTATACCAACAGTACCTTATTCATACAACTTTCCTTCCTCTTCAGAGGAAAAAAGATGGCAAAACCAAAAAGATCCAACCAAAACCAGATAAGCAGCAAAATATGATGTAAGGGGGAAAAAAAAAATTAATTCCCTGGGAAATGCTATCTCCTGTTAACTATAGTCATAAACTCAAATTTAAGGAGGAAAAGTATGAAAAGATACATTTTTTAGTTTAAGGTTTTGTCCCATAGGAGCTGGAATAACTTGAATGATAGAGACAGCCATCACAACTTCGTCACAACATAGCTCTCAGCTGTGGAATGATTAAATCCCAGAATTAAAGCAAGCATTTACTAGACTAATAAAATCCCTGTCAAACCTGATTTCCACAGCTGGATTATACCTTCTTAGGCTACAACAAAACAGTCAAGATTAGCCAAAGTCTTTCAAAAAGGAAGCCCACCTAAAATAACCTTTGCTTCATTATCAGGCCTAATCTTACCGAGGTGAATTATATCTTTGTCACAACTAAAGTCACAATCCTGAAGAACTCTGCTATACACAGGACAAAATTGTGAGCTCCTTATCCCTACCTTAGAGGAACTCCAGGCAACCAGGAAGCAGTTTCACTGTCTATATTACTCTTTGCAATACAGAGGCTGCTAAATTTTTGCATACAATGGCTCAGTATTTACCCAGAGCTGTATGTAGGGGCATGACCTTGCCTTTAAACAGGAGCTCACTACAGAAGATAAAGAAGTGGAAGATGAGGGCTTTTTTTTTTCCCTCTAGTGTCAGCAGTCAGTCACCTTCCAAACAGCTGGGTGGTTTTGCTGAAGACTCACTACCCATAATCACAACTACTGCGCTGGTGCATCAGCTGTTTAACGGAAGGAGTGGGAGCAGGTTCTTGGTAGTAACTGAATTTAGCTGTGACATTTCATTTCATAGTGAAACAGATTGTTGGTTTTTTTCTGCTAAGAAAATGCTCACATGCTCCCTTCGACTCTTGCCAGTTTAATTACACCTTCAATAATTCAGTCAGTAGTTGCTCAGTCTTCCTAGTTAAATTATTAAGCAGAAGAGAGGAAAAATCTGCAACTGAGCATGTGAGATGGAGCGCTCTAGGAATGCAGCTAGGGTTGGGCACGCACAACATCTGGGAGAGCGAGTCCTAAAGCGATTCTCCATCTGAGCCTTATCTCGCATCTCCGAACAGACAGGATTTCCCTTCTCCCCTCTCTGCTTCCCTCCCTCTCTGCCTTTGTGTTTTTCCGTCTTCCCATCACCTTTCCTGAACAAAGCTTTTGGGTGTCCTTGTGGCTTCCCCAGTAAACTGACTGTCTTTTTATACGCTGAATGGAAACGTCAGGTCCCAAACAAACTTCAAGGCGAGACATCAGAAGAACAAGGAAAGGCTTGTTTTAAGGAGGTAGGAGAGAGCATAAGGTATCTTGAACTTCAGTGGGGGTAAAGATAAGGGCTTCGTACAATAGCTAAAGATGAAAAAAAGAAATCCTTAGAGAAAATATGGGAAGAAGGAACATCTAACAGATAGGTCAGAGATGTGGGAATAGTGAAACAAAGCTGATAGCTTCACTGAGACAAAGGAACATGGAAAGCAAGAGGGAGAACGGATTTGGGATTATACATGAAATGGCAGAGAGAAAGTAAAATGACACTTTTTAATGATATAATTAACTATCCTTATTGAAGTTTTCTTTCAGCTGCTAAATTTGCATATATGCTTCCCATATTGATACACATTCTGGTTATTAACTTGCGACAAGGTCATCCACTTGAAAAGAATTTTCAGAACAAGGCAATGGAGTAATTAATTCCTCTGTTAGAGAACTTGTTTAGCCAATAACAGTTCTTAATATTTTAAGACAATTTTCTCCTACTTAGAAGAATATATGGAATATGTGTGAATAAGTAGTAGAAAAAGTCTTACCCCTCAAGGAAAGCAGTGAGCTAATTAAAGCACTTCTCATATGCTGATACAATATTAAAAAACTAATTAATTACAAAATGTGGCTTTCTGCTGGCTTTGAGAAAAGCAGTGCATAAATTAATAGAAAGGTATTGCAGCCAGATACACTACATGGCAAGCAAATCAAAACCATGCTGGTCATTATGTGATATAAAATTCACAACTGGTGGTGGTCCACAACTAACAATCCGTGTTCTCTTTGCACGACCCTATGAGATCAACACACTTACAACGAGATCGCAGCACTTAGGATGAGATCTCTGCTTTCCCTATAGAGTACCAGCACCGACTACTCTCCAGCTGCTCATTCCCCTTCCCCCTCCATACACATTTCCATAGTGCTGCTTTACTGATAATCCCCCACAGCCTCAGGACTTCCTCTGTAGCTAAAATAAGATATAAAGCCATATTAGTCTCAGCATAATGAGTGATGCATCAGACCTCTACTTCTATACGCTGCCACTGTCTTTCCAGCTGATCAGAAATAGAAAAAAACGGTTACACATATCTCTGGGTGAGCAAATGGAGGATTGTCCTCAGCACGAGCTCTTCATTGTTATTAGTGTTACGTATTGCTGCTGCTAGAGCTGTGCAGACACAAAGCATTCTTTTGTAGGAGCTGAATTTCACAAAAGCACAATGTCCTTTTCTTTAAAGGAAAATACAAACTGGAACGAAGAAGTCAACAACGTACAGAGTCCTCCATGTTTATTGACTATCTTGGGGACTGAATGCTGAAAGTAATTTGCACCAAGTTGTTCACCAGTTCTTGAGCTTTGGCTCAGTGTTTTGCTTTACTGGAAAATGACAAAGGAAGAGAGCAGGAATTGTGCCAGTCCAGGATTTCAAACTTAAAATGGAGGAAGCCTGAGAATACTGCTTAACTTCTGCCCTGCATGAATTCATTTATTGCAAAAACCAGAGGGACTAACACAGAGCGCAGCAGTAGGTTGGCTGGAAATAAGGAGCCGTGCTTATCCCCATGTACACTGCTTAGAGCAATAGTTTACCAAAGGTAAAATCAGCCCCAAGGCCATATGCAGAAAATAGGAGGGGGGTACTACTAAATTTGGGCTAAATTTATAAAACATAAGATCTTGTTTTAAGAAAGGCGTCCAACAGTTAGTGTTTTCTTAACATTTCAAATGGGGAAAATAAGTGATTAGGCTGGGAAATCACAAGACATGCCAAAGCTATGCATATTTTGGCAGTGGGGTAAGCAGCACTGGGAAGTCCACCATGGCCGAATTATAATGCAAATGTCTAAATATTCAGGCACTGCAGCAAGAATTGCCTCGTGAATGGAGTCCAGGAAAGCAAAGCACCAAGCAGTCCATGGAAAACGATAGCTGGCAGCTCCTCCAGCAGGAACAAGACTAAAAGTTGGTGCCTGGCCTGTCAAACATTCCCCATACTTCTATTTCATTGATGGAAGAACTATAGCACACTTCAAATAGCTTAAATTTAAAAATCTCAGCTCCATATTCTCTCCAGTACGGGCAGCAAGAGTGGATAAGGGAGAATTGCTTCCTGCTGCACTCCGTCCTGATCTCAGCACAGATCCAAGAATCTTTATGCCATGTGTAATCCAAGCCTGCTGTGGATGGTGGTGGTGGACGGGTGGAAAGAGGCGCTGCAAGGTTCAACTGCCCTTGGCTAGGAACTGTCTCTGCTCCCTCTTGTCTCCTCAGGACCTCAAAAGTTCAGATAGTCCATGCTTCCCCTGACCACCAGGTATGGCAGAATCTGTCCCTTATCATTTAGGGGCCACAGTGTGTTGGACAGTCAGGAAAACACACAGACCACGCACAGGTTGCAGCTGCCTGCATACAACCAAACCAAGATGTGGTTTGTGCCATCTTTGTACTTTGCTTTGTACTTGCTTGTTGTTCCCCAGCAATCAGCGGCAACGATTATTTTCCACAACTACTGTCAGTGCAGAGCTGGAGTTAGTGTTTCTGCACAGGGCAATGACGCTGTGTTGTGTAGTCCAGAGAGCGGGAAGAGATGCTTTTCCGTAACGGGCACACCACAACTAGTGGCATGAGTGTGAAGAGCCTGAGAAATGGGCCATAAGCATGGTTATTTCTACAACAGGGGACCCATCCAGCCTTTCTCAGAGGCTGAAGTAGGCACCAGTGCCCAGTGGCCAACATTTGAAAACAGGCTTTTGCAAGCAATACCCAGTCCACCAGTAAGATAGACTTCTGCACACCTTCTGCATTCTGGTGATCTTCAGAACGTAGATGGCTTAGGAAGAAGGATTCCTGACAGAGCTCCATGGGAGCGTCATGAAATTGCTTTTGTAGACAGAAGAGAGAGGCACAGAGAGACGGACAGGGACAATTTTCTCCAATTATTGGCAACTTAGCCACTAAGGATCACGGCTCATGGTAACCACTTAAGGGAAGATGCTCAGTGGTGAAATGTTGATGTCTATCACTTGACCAAAGTAACTATGCATTTTACTGTTGAAGGGCGGGCCTTGTAACTCACATTTTTCTTACAGCTTCTTCTGCTGTTTGCTCCGTTCATGAGATCTGCTTGTGGTCATGATTAACACCTATTGCAGACATGTAAGAGGAATTCTGTTGGGACACGGATATTGTATGCCCAAAAAGTAGCTTGCCTGACAATGCTCTACAACTTTGAATTCTCTCATCTTTTTATGTTTTACCTCCACAGGCTGGGAAAACTCATTGAAACATATTTATCAGTGGTCATCACTTTTTTATTTCAGCTTTATCTTTGTAAAGAAAGAAATCTTGCTTAAAGTCTCAGATTCTTCTTCTTCATGTTTCTCAGACCCAAATGCTGTCAAAGAAGGATATGGAGTCCTCTTTTTTTTTGCTCCTTCAAGTGCTATGTTCCTGATACAGATAGCACTCTTGAAAATCATATTACCAAAGCCAATGTCTATGCTTTTGGGAAGATACAGTCATTGCAATCAGGGTCATCACAACATCAACAAACTGAAAAGAATTAAATTACTTTTAATCAAGGCTACCTATTCTCAATCGGTTGCCTGTTGAATCTGATAGACATATAATCTAAGCAAAAGATTCAGGGATCCCAGCATCTGCCAAATCAGCAGGATGAGGAAGATACACTCTAGTGGCCTGAAAGCAAAGTACATCTCTTTGATCAGAAAGAAAAGTGAAAAAATGATTGCAAATTCTCTTCCTTCACATTTTTCAGCATGAAGTGTCTCAGAGGAAAAATGTTTCCTTTGAGAAGTGATCTAAACCAACTCTTTGCACTTTGGTACTGCTGGTTTTGCTGGTGAATGATCTCTGGATCTTATGTTTGGTTTTTTTTCAAATAATTTAATTGCTTGTATTGTTTGGGTTAGGTTTGGGTTTTTTTTCCTATTAGACAATGTCTTGTATATAGCAGATAAAGAAGGCGCCTTATTCCTGGACCAAAGGAATCTAACCTGTGGAGGAGAAATCTTTTACTTCTAGGACTACACTTATTTTTAGATTCATACATTAAAAAATTACTGGGGACAGATTCTGCCATTGTTGCCCAGCTGAGTCATACTGTTATAAATAACCCCACTGCAGAGAATGGCTTTTCTTTTAGGGTAAGACACTTTTCTGCAGATGAGAAGTGATTGAGTCGGGTCCTTGGAAGCTTCCTGCAAAAATTACACTGTTTTTCCTCCTGTTCTCAAGTGAAAGGAGAAAAAAAGAAGGCATAATTTAGTAACAAACCAGATTTCCAGCTTATCTGAAGAGCTCTGGATAAAGGCCCTCATGGGACACTGTCCTAACGAATGTTTAGATAAGTGGTATCTTTGCAGCAGTTTACTTGATCAAACCTATCTAGATTAATGGTCACCGCAAGTGATAATTATTATTATTCTCTAATCTGTGACACAGTACAGAATACAACAGGCTGATAATCTGCCAATAGCTTCAGTTCCTTCCTCTGACACTGACCGAGGGAGCAATTTTGAGGAATTCACTTCCTCTATCTGCACCTCAGTTTCCCACCTGTCAAGTAGGAACAGTGCCATTTAGCTTCCAATATAAATTGCTGAGGTGAAAGTGATGCATGATAGAGTGTTATTTGCTACGCCATCCGTTTCCGCAGTGCCACACACACGAGTACTTTGCAGTTATTCACTCAGTTACACAACGTAGGTATGTTTCTTGCAGTAACTCCTGTTGTACTCCTCCTATAACATACGCAGCAACAGGATGCCTCTTACTTCTACATACTTGCCAATGACTGTACCTCCTTGGTCTTCAACCCTTCCTCCATTCTTTTTTCATAGTAACTTTGTGGTAATCTACTCTGTGCTGGACAAAAATATCTGAGAAGGTTTCATTTGGGGCAAGAGAAATTAAAATGTCTCGGCATTCTCCTGAACTCCTAAAAGATTACATTCTTTGTTCATCAACGACTTTATCCAAAGGACTATAGCAGAGCTGGACTCACAGGCTCAAGTGATGCATCATGATGGGTGTTCACAACTGACAGGCTTAATTTTTATTTCCTTGATTTCAATAAAAAAACACTTCCATGATCTCATGAGGTGACTTTGTAACACAACAGCTTGATGCTTTACAGCCTGTCTCTCAGTCACTTGGAATTACAACTTCCTTGAAAAGAAATCCTATTGAAATCAATGGCTTCTTGAAGATCAAGGTGTCGTTTACCCTGTTTAAGAGTGATAGAATTATATAGATATCTTCAATTGGTCTGAATCCTGATGTTATTCTTCAAAACACCTTAGATGCTTTGCTTGATCTGATTATGACTGAGTAGGAACAGTCAAAAGATGAATGAGTAGGAACTTCTGAACCCAATACATACAGAACAAACCTTTCCTACAGGACTGGTCTGTCAATTTTGAGCCTTAAGCTATTCAGTGTAGCCCCTTTAAAACCACTATTCTTTGTATTTAATATTAATCCCAGATTATAAAATGAAACATACATCTTTCCAATAGCCTGTTCAAAATCCTTAGTTCCATTGGAAATATTTCACATAATGTGCTCTAGAGCTACGCCATAACAGAAAATAGAGCTGTAAGCCATTTTGCTAGACAAGCCGATGAGCTTGTGTGATGGGGCTGGGAATAGAAACAGAATTAGTATGCCTTGGGAATGGATGTAAAAGCCATGTCAGCTGTGTAAGTAGGGACTGATTGTCCTTCCTAAACCATGACACGTGCTTCATTTAATGTGCCTGTTCCTCTTGTGCTGGTCCCGAATTTAGGACACATAAAGGATTAATCAAGCTTATACCCAGGATGTGTCAGACAGAACATTTCTATATGTTTGTGTAGTGAGAACAATTCCATCAGAACCACCCTATACAGAGAAGTCTGTGCCCTTTCAAGAAACAAAGTCAGATGTTTGTGTATTTGGATGATCAGAACATACAAAGTATATGCCAAATTTTCAAAACCATAGGATTAGTTTAAAAGGCATGACACTCAAGAAAATAATAATATAGGACTGGTTTTCTGCCTCCTGATTTTCCAAATCTTTGCTTCTTCATGTTTGACCCACCACCTTAGAATCAGGAAATCTGCTTTATTTAAAAAATAAAAAAATTAAAATTCACATGATCCAGGTGAGAGGTTTTAGAGAAATCCCTGCCAAATATTGTACATTGACAACTCCATAAAAGCTTTTGTTTTGGGTCTTCTCTCCAGAGCAGTTTCAGTTTTGCTTTTCATATGTTTATCCAGCACATTCAATATGAAATTAATCCTATACCCTTTCTTTTAAATATGTATATTGCCCTCAACCAGGGGAAACTGAAATATAGGATGTTGGAAAGAAATTCAAGTATCAACTGATTAGACTCAGTTTACTACATTCGTCTAAGGCAATCTTAGTTTTCAGCTGCAAACCCAATCCTGTTGGTATCCAGCAGTGGTTTCGCAGGTATATGCTCTGCATTTGAAAATAATATATACTTGCATGCATCCATATGTCCAGGGTTTCAGTACATTGGACCAAATTCTGCCTTGAATTATACTCCACTGACTTCAACAGAACTTCCTAGGAATATACACAGAGAAGGCACAACTAGACCAATCACTGCTGCATTGCCTACTTCCTTCTCATTACTTTCATTGATTTTCCTTCCATTTGGCCCCATTCTTTAAGTCTTTGGCAGGTTAAGAATTAGGCAAATTATTTGGCAACAACTTGTACTTACTGATCCTCATTCACTGTATAAATTACACAATGCAGTCATGTGAGGTATAAGAAGGAGTTTTGCTAATAACTTATTTAAATACTAATTAACAAGTAAGTTCTAAACATACAGGCACCTTTATCTCTCATATGCTTCCAAAACATTTTAAAACTTTGATGGTATTTGATGATACTCTATTCCCTTCTGAGCAACTAATATTCATTTAAACACCACATTGGTTTTATTTTCTTTCCACTTCATGTCTGCTGTTCGCAAATTGATCCTTATGACTCTACAAATTCAAGGCAGTTATAAGTTGAAATTCACTGGAATTCCACCAGATCTGGTATTTGCAGGACTTTCTAGCTGCATAAATAAGAAGTCAACTAACTGAATATACTAGGCATACAAAGCAACATACAAAGCCATCTGTAATTAAGACGCGTAAAAAGAGCTCCACTATTTCGTTAGGGAAAAATGATAGGTACAACTTCAATTTACAATAATTCACCCCACAAAGAGCAGAAATGCATAAATATACACAAAAGCCAGCGCATTAGTTCTCAGTATAGATCTAATTAAATTGGTTTGGAATAATGAATTACAATAGACTAGTTTATGTCTCATAACAACTATTGTATTTTTCTTCATACTTAGCAAATTTAGTCTTTTTGCAGATCTTTTACTTACACAGGTGCAAATTTCTTGAATCTGACACCGTTTCCCATCTCATTAATGACCTTTGGCTTTTGTTCTGCACCTACCAGAAAGCTACGCTCCTCTGCCACCTAGTGCTTTAAAGAAGTATATTTTATATCAACTACCAGCCCTTGCTGGTCTAGTGTCTTCAGCAGAATAGACGAGGACTGTGCAGAAATCTTTCAATAAAATTTCCTTGCTAAATGGCAGATAAAAGAGAAACTTGGTTTATCAACCTCTATGGATATCATAATCGGTCAATGCCAGCTCTATCTCTAAATGACATATAAAATCATTTAGCAACTTGCATCCTTGTATTTTAGGACATTACATCACCTTCCTGGTTCTTTCTAAAATGGAAAATAAAATAATTTTTACATAAAATCCTTACAGAAGAAAAACATAATCAAATACAACATGTATTTAATCATATGAAATTTTCAGACAAAAAATAACATCTTTTTCAACTATTAACAGATTCCCAATGGATCAAAGTGAAATTTTCCAAAGGCATATAATTTTTGTTTTTAAATGGATTATGGAGTACAGCATTTGTAACAACCAGCTTGCTTTTGTTAGTTGTAGTTTACATTCTTTCAAAAAGAGTATGTTTATATATTAGCACGAGTACAACTTATATTTCTTTGAAAATTACATACAATCGGGTTTTATTTCAAGTAACAGACTACGCCACATGTTTTAGAGGAATTCTGGAATTTTTTTTTTAATTTTTATTTTTTTAAAAAGTAATGGAGCTTCATATTGTCAGTGTTAATAAAATGAAGCTATGAAAGTGCGCTTTCCTTTACTCTTCTTTTGAAAGAAAAGTCATTCAAACTAAACTGTTCTGACTCTCACTGAAGATAATTTCTTTTTCGGAAAATTAACCAGTCCTATATCAATTGCATCTACGAATCTTCAATATTTGTCAGCTGTTTCCAATTCTTCTTTTAGAGACCACGAATACCGGATATTTCAATTACTTTTTTTCTCCACATTACTCAGAAATCACTATGAAATATTATCAAGCATCTCCTCTTGTCTAGATTGCACAAATGCAGTACTAACATAAGCAGTACAGCTGTGAAATGAATTATTACCTAACTGTGACCTGGCAAGTATCTTAGAATGTCTAGCATTGACAGACTAACTTCACTCATGTTTCATAAGAACTCTGTTTGTAAAGCATCTCCATTGCTTCACTGATGCTATAATTCATTAAACTAATGCAACATACTGCCAATTACAATTATTACTCCATTAGCAGAAACCACATGTCCTCTCGCATGTTTAGAGAAAAATAGTGGGCTTTGGGGTTTGGTTTTTTTTAAGAATAACTCTGCATTTCGGAGAAATTAACCCATGACTCTCAACATCCCAGGCTAATTTAGCTTTTTTCTCTATGGAACCTTTGTCAAAAATATAAATCTATAAAAAGGAACTAAGGAGTAAAGTATAATTGGTCTTATAATATGTTGACAAAGAAACAAAAAAACCCCACCTCTCCCTAAAATACATACACACCTTTCCCTCATGACAAAATATCTGTCTTACTGCTTGGCTAATCTCACCTCCAGTATGTCTGTCTCATCCCATGCAGCTCTAGCAAAAGTAAGCCTTCCACTCTGCATCCTGCTTGCCACCTTTTATTGCCTTCTGTTCTGAATAAGTGAAAAACAGACACAACTGGAATAAATCCTGTTTGGACAAGTCGAAAAGAACTTATGTTGTTTGCTTGGATACTGTCAACTAAATGGCATCAATTTACACTTATCATCTTTCATTATTCCCTTAGACTATGGAGGAAATGCAACATCTCCACTAACATCGGTTCCTATCAGTTACGTTTCAAAACATGGAATCCAGAGCGAGGAGAACAGAAATGAAGCATTACAGCACACACGAGCCCACTCCTTACACTGGCATAACTGGCTCAGCCACGTACAAACGAAGGCTATTCTGTAAAGCATGGTCCTGCATCCTCCACTTCCGTATTCCTACTGCCCAAGTGCCACTTTTCTGACCCTGACACAAGCCAAGCTACAGGGAGGTACCCACTAAAAACCAAGCTGTAGAAAGCCAGGGAACAGTTCACAGCCAGCATAACTCCCTGAATCAGGAGAGCGCAGGAACAGATACATCCAAGTGCCAAGGAAACACAGGGACATCCTAGCCAAGGTTAGGGGCAAACTTGCACTTTTTAGCAGCAAATAGCTACTGGACTGGCTGAGCCATAAACTAAACAGTACCATTCGCGTACTGAAATCCCAACCTAAAATTGAAAACCGTCTTAATCTTAAATGCAACGGTGCGGCTAAAACCCAAGTGAAAATCCACGGGTAGGTGCGGTAACCGCAGCACTGAAGAGTACCAACGGGCAGCAGAGGGCAGAGCTATCCCCTCTCTGCAGAAGACTCAAGACGGGAAGGCACCGCTGTCCTTTGTGGTTTTCCAAGCACATCCTGACCACCCAGACTACTTAATGGCTGCAAAGGATGTATCAGCTTTGACCCTCATCAAACGGACAGATTTCCAGTCTTTACATTTCAATTCGTTATTTCACTCAAGAAATCAAGTGCACTTTGAGGGGTGAAAAAAAGGCTTTCCATATCCCTATAAGACAGAAAATTATTTTGTATACTGAAAATGGCAAGAATCGCTTATCCTTCAGTCCGGTAAAGACAAATTGCAAATACTACATGCCAACCACAGTTTTGCTCAAAACCAGGACTATCATGAAGTAACTCAAACAGCAGCTTTGTGGAGAGATACAGGCAGATTCTGTTAAGAGCCGTGGAAATAACCAGAAAACTGTGTCCTTCCTTGTAAATATCCTTTGTACATAACCAACATTGGTTTTGAATTTCTTTTTTCCCCCCCTTTTTTTTTTTCTCCCCTCCAAAAGAGCAGCAGCCAAAACCAGAAAGCAGATTTCCCTGGGAAACTTGACATTCTTTATTATACATCTGTGACTGTTTTCCCTTTGTTAAAAAAAATGTTATTTATAAAACCAGCATAGAACAGTAGCATACAAATTACTCAGTGTACCGAATACAAATTATTCAGATGTCCAAACCCAAGGTAGATCCTGATTTCTCTTTAATTGTTCACTGCTATGATGTATCACTGAGAAGCGCTTCCCACTGCATGCTACAGAAACAACACCTGATTGCAACACCATATGGCACGACATGCGACTCAAGCAGGATTCCCAAAAGTTCATAGGCTTTCTGTATCAACATTAAGTGAAACAAAAGAAGAAAACATTCTTGAAAAACGCAATCTTTCTTGCTATAGCAACTGGTTTTGCTAGCATTAGTCCTATAGCATCAATTTTGAACAAACCAAGACGGACGCTTCCTGGCTCTTTCAATGATCCGCTTGCCTTCATCTTTTTCTGTGGGCTTTTCTCCATCATAAAGGACGACAGTCTCTACAGTTGGAGCATTAAACGGTCCTCCTTCCTTTTTATGCATTTCCAACCGTATCAGTCGAGTTTCTGCTTTTACCTTTGCATAACAATAACCACAAAGGACGTGTTTCTGTTTCAAGTTTCCACACTCAGGACAAACATCTATGTTCGTCTAAAAAAAAGACAGTGGAAAATAGGAAATTTTGTAATTTGAACAATAGCAACAAAATAAAAAGGGAACAATCACAGACTAATAAAAAAGTTAAATGAAACACCAGAGAAATTCAATTGTCTTTTCAAAATTTATTCTTAAAATATTACATAAATATGTATGTAATATTTATGTACGATTATGTAAAGCAATTTTTCTGTTATGTATTGCTACGTCAAATGCTTACGACTAAAAATAGCCTATTAAGTCAATACCTGAATCATTATGCCTACTGATGTTCGGAAGACTAAAGACCTATCAACTCAGATGCACAAAAAGTATAGACCTTTTCTATTTATACTAGCTGTTTAGGTAAGATTTCTTGGCTTGTACTTAAACTGTCACTGTTTATTTAACCACAGACTACTGTCACACATGATGAAAGTTACAAAGTACTCTGAAGATTTAAATGCCTTTTAAGTTTATTTATAAACAAATTCCAGAAAGCTTTTTCAGTCAGTATTGACCACTATAATGATTCTCTAAAATAAGTGAGATAAAAAATTACTGCTGTAAATCTTACTCCAGCCTGCTTGCTTGCCAGTAACAAAATAATTTGCAGTGAAAAAGCCGCTGAGCCCATGGGAATTTGGTGATTACCTTCACTTTTATAAGCTTATTGGTATTTCTTCGCCTGCAGCGGTTCACTTCAATGGTGCGCCTTTTCTTTGGCGCCGCCATCCACAAGATGCTATCTAAGAGGCTGGGCACCTCATTATTTTCTGTAGTGTCCGTTACTGGCTCTGGAAGAAAAGCTGGACCTTGGACAGCTAGTGCTGGTCCTGAAGGGGAAAAAAAAAAGGTAACTCATTACACCCAAGCCCCACTTTCACATGCAGCCGAAGAAATACAACATAGATGCTATTGACATCCACAAACCGGGGGTGCAGTGTTGTGGTAAAATTCATATTAACTAGAAAAATTAAATGTAACATGTATTCGAAGCAACCAAGGGAACCTGCTGCTGCTGCTAAAAGTCATCTATAAGGCCCCAACCCTATTTCATCATTTATAGAGAAATAGTAACTAGGCATGATTTACCTAAGATTAGATTAAGGAACCAACTACTAGACAATGTAGCTTTGTTGATAAGCAGGATATTCCTGTCAAGAGAGTGATGAACTGTAGGCCTGGTCAGCAAACAGAGAAAACCACCTGGAACTGCCAAAATTAGAGGAAAAGTGGGGAAAAGGTAATTTTGGGAGGGGGAGATCGCGACCACCGGTAGGTGGTCAACCTACCCAAATGATACCACCTACTCAAAAGAGAACAATGGAAGAAGAAAACAAGAGTCTGCGCGCTAATTTACACAGGAAGCAAAGCAAGCTCGACCAATCATTAAAGACAGTAACAATGAATAAGTATTAATTGTTAGAATATGGAATAATCAGTGTATGAAAAAGGGAAATTTTTGAAACTAAGGTGTGCTTCTGTTTGAGGACGAGCACACCGTTTCTGCGCATTAGATGGAATAAACTTGGAAATAAACTCTGCACTGTGCGTTACTGCCCTGCACACCGGGTGAAGAGCCCAGGTTTTGGGACAACAGTAGGAGCGGCCAGCGGCGCCCCTCCCCGCTTCCCTCACCAGCGGCAGGGCTCGGCGCTCTCCCCCTCCTGCCCCTTCCCCCCGCCCTTCAACGGCAATAAACGGTTCCCGCAGACCCGCTGCCGACCTCTCCTTCATGTGGGAGGGGAGCGGGCCGGCACCTACCCCAAGGCGGGCTCTGGCCCCCAAAGAAACCCGGCAGAAGGCCGCGCTCCAGCCGCCCCCAGCACCGCTGAAGGAGGACGCGAAGCCGCGGCAGCGGAGGGAAGATGAGCACCAAGGCCGCCATGCTCCCGCACAACCCCGCCGAAGCCGCAGAGGGGAAGGCTCGGCGGGCACTGGGCATGCGCGCCTGTCGCTGAGCCTTCTGGGAAACCGAGTGCCCCGAGCAGGTCACGGCGTAACAGGGAGGGAGGCCGGGACTTCAAGTCCCAGCATTCCCTTGGGTACCAGGGACCAGGGCGGCGAGAGGGGAGGCCGAAGACTTCAAGTCCCAGCATGCCTCACGTAGGGCCTCTTAGCCAATCGCGTCCCTCACCGGCTCGGCGCTCCTTCCCGGCATGCTCCGCTCTTCTCCCCCTCCTCACCAATCAGTGCGCTAGCTGTGTCCTCGTGCCGGAAGCGGGCGGGGCGACCGTGCCGTGGGAGAGGGAGCTGGTGAGGGGAGCGGAGGGGTTAGTTCCAAAATGGCGGAGCGCGGCTACAGCTTCTCCCTCACTACCTTCAGGTACTCGAGGGGGTAGAGGGCCGCTGGCCCGGGCTCTCGGCGGGCGAGGGGGAGGGCGGCGCACAGCCTAGGCGGGGCGGTCTTGCGGCGGCGGGGCAAGTCGGAGCGGGGACTTTGCAGAGTCATCGCCTCCCCGGCGGGTCCGCAGGAGCCGGGCCTGCCGGCGCTGGGGGTGGCTGGGCCTGGGCAGAAAGGGCGAGAGTAGGGAAAGCGACGGGGACGGACAGCTGCTGGGAATTTTTGTGAGCTGAAGGGGCTGCAGGCGCAGCCGGGGATTGAGGCGGGGGCTGAGGTGAGAGTCCCGGGTTCTACGTGGTCTCTGTCGCTGACCTCGGGCCCGAGTGCAGCCGCTGCTTGTATGTTCTGTCGTTGGTGTAGGCCAGAGGCTCTGTAGGGCCAGTAGAAGGTCTGTCTCCTCACTGGTAGTGCCTTATTGCGAGTGCTTGGTGAAACTGTTTGGCAAACAGGGTCCCCACGCACACGCCTTAGGCTGGGTAGTAATTCTGAGCTAATTGGAAATGCGTGATGATAGCTGAGCTACGGTATCTTGAGAGCTTGCTTCAGAACAAACTTTACAGATGCAGGAATGAAAGAAGCTTTCAGATAAGTTTTAAATACTTTATTTCCCTTCTTGCTGCACTTTGCAGGCGGCGCTCTCCTTGCGCTTTGTGTTGTGCACAGCCTAGATGTGGGATGATGCATGCACAGATACGCTATATATACGTATCTATAAAACTATTGTTCTAATACATACATTTAAGATTAATTCAGAGACAAGGAAATTACTTTCCATTTTTCTTTTGTTGATTAAAGTATTAAGCTATCCGGAATTATACATATAAAAAGAAAAGCCACATGCAAGAATCTTTGTGCTGTTTTTGGTAAAGTGCCCCCTTAATCTCGGAGCAGAGTGATGCAAAGTACGTTACTAAACACTTGTTGCAGTTAAGCAAATGAAGATGTTCGCAGTCTAAAACTAGGAAAAGAATCTTAATGCATGGATGCAGCCAAACATGCCTGCTTTACTCCAGTGGATTGAATTCTTTATTAGGAAATGTTTTCCTAAGGGAGTTACAAACCTTTCTACTGTACAGAAGCACTACAGGCTCTGAAACTTGAAACCATTTGATTTTATACTCACGTGGAAGAGAAGTACCTACTTATGCTTTCCCTCATTCACCGTTCCTTGTACTGAGAATTACTTATTTTAGTCTGTGCTTACTTTTAAAATATTTTGCTACTGTTCTGTATATTTTAATTGCTGGCATAGGAAACTATTGTTCTGGTTTGTTAGTATTTAGTAGTGGAGAAGCTAGAATTATTACTTCGTCACCTTTATGCATACACTGTTTACTCACTGTAAAATAACTATGCTAATTGATTATTGCTTGCTTTGTTTTTTCTAACTCCTCTAAGCACTGAGTTACATAACTTTCTATTTTACTTGTGCATCTATTAAAACAGCATTGTATAAAGTAGAGTCCAGAGAAGAGATCCCGCTTGCAAAAATCACTTGTCCAACAAGTGCCTGGCTCAGTGCTGTCCTTTTCCGTGGGGATTTAGAATGAACCCCTCGATACCTTTCATTCTGGATGAGTCGCTTTGTCAGCCTGACACCTGCTGCTCTGTTCTGATGATTCTGCATCCATTACCAGAACGACATCAATCATTAAAACAAGATGCAGGAATAGCTGGGGTGGAAAAGGAGCTGTTTCTGTCTTGTGCCATTGACCTGATGTTTGCTTCTCAGTCAAAAAGAGTTAGCTGTGTTTTGCTTGTACCATTCAGCAGTGAACATCAGTGTCTTGAAAACTTTTGCAAACCACTTGTATAACGCTGTTTCAGTAGAAAGTCATGAGGTGCTCTGAAGATTTTTCCCACTGAGTGGAAAACTTGTTTGAAATGGTATAATGTTGGAGAATGGACTTGTTCTCCTTCAACCTGCATCCCCAGTCACTGCTCCCTGTCCAAGACACATTGGCTTTCATCAGGGTTGTAGGCAGGTGCTGTGCGCGTATCCCAGTGGCACTGTGCAGCAGTGAGTTCTGTGCTGAACCAGTCCGGTTCTTTTAGAAGCTGTTCTGAATCTTGAGGCTTGTGGTTTATTTTGTTGGTTTTTGGTTGTGGTTTGTTTTTTTTTAAATTATGATTAGAATATGCTGATGCTAGGTGTAAAGAGGCTTAAAAAGGCAAGTTAGCATCAGATTGTGGTAGGAAAGATTTGAGCATATCAGAATTATGGTAGCCTTACTTTTGCATTTTCCTTTTTAGTCCTTCTGGAAAACTTGTTCAGATTGAATATGCTTTGGCTGCAGTGGCTGCAGGAGCTCCATCAGTTGGGATTAAAGGTATGTTCAGAAAATAACTATTTTAGTGAAGGATTCAGGATTCTGAGTATCATTTGAGAGAACTAAAATAGTTTGGACTATGTACTAGGTCTTTCTTCATCTTATCTTCTATTACATATTTTGTTTTTTTCAGTAGATTTTCACATGTGTTGTGGTTTAACCCCAGCCGGCAACTAGGACCACGCAGATGTTTACTCACTTCCCTGCCCCGCCACCCCCAGAGGGAGAAAAAGGAAAAAAATCATGGGTTGAGATAAAGACAGTTTAATAGAACAGTAACAGAGGAGAAAATAATGGTAAAAGAACATACAAAATAAGTGATGCAATACAATTGCTCACTACCTGATGATAGATTTCCTAGCCCATCCCAAGCAGTGATTGCAGATTCCTGCCGCCAGCCAACCTCCGTTTATATACCGAGCGTGATGTCTATTATATGGACTATTCCTTTGGCCAGCTTTTGGCCTGTCTCTGCTCCCTCTCAGCTTCTATGGGAAGCTGAAAAAGTCCTTGACTTAAGATAAGTGCTACTTAGCAACAACTAAACCAATATGTGTTATCAACATTATTCTCATCCTAAATCCAAAACACAGCAGCTACTAGAAAGAAAATTAACCCTATCCCAGCTGAAACCAGGACATGTTTTAGTGGATTTAATATTTCCTTTTTTTTTTTCCGCAACTCAGTATTTTTTTTTTTTATAAAGAAGGAAGGGAGCAGAGAGCTCCATGCTAGAAGAAAACTGCTTGGGGCATTTTTGAGACACTCAGCTGTTAGAAGTAGGTATCTTTTTTTTTTTTTTGCATGTTCCTGTCTCCTAAGTAAGTAACTCCAGCTGTAGAAATTACACAAAAAGTTACTTCAACTGCTTAATTATTAGTATGTGCTTCACAGTCTTTAGAGTGGGATTATGTAAGTTTTGTGACTATTTAAAACAAGAAACAAAGTGTTGGGTGGATTCATCAAAGTATCTCTGTTTAATGTCATTGTAAACATGAAGGTTTTTTTAAAAGGGAGGAGCAAAATTCTTTACAATCTGATAAACTTTTTCTGTGTTTTAACTGCTTTCCATAATTTTAGTTTAATATAAAAAAAAAAAATAAATCTTGTTCCTTTCCAGCTGCAAATGGAGTGGTGTTGGCAACTGAAAAGAAGCAGAAATCCATCCTTTATGATGAAAGGAGCGTCCACAAAGTAGAACCAATTACCAAACATATAGGTTTAGTGTACAGCGGTATGGGCCCAGATTACAGGTATTTAAAAAAAAAAAAATTGTTTGGTCACTATTCAGAAGCATTTTCGTACAAGAAATGTAAGAAACAGTAATTTGCTTTTACTTTCTAAGTGTATGGCATATTGTATTACACCGTATATGAAATTAACTTTTTCACTAAGTTTTTCTTAATACATTCAATACCTTGTGAAATAAGCTATCTAAAGAATGAGTAGGGAACAAACAGCAGTGTAATTCAGCCTTGGTTTCAGTTTAAGTATTTCAGAGATTACTCGGTTGATAGAGATAACCCGGCACATTCTGTGTTTTCATACATTGATGTTATGCCAGATGTATAATTCCTTAGCATAGTATTTATTATGAGTTTTCAGTTCTAGTTGTAACAACTAGTTAGAATATCTTTGACATACTAATTTTGTCTTTGTTTTTAGAGTACTTGTGCACAGAGCTCGGAAGCTGGCCCAGCAATATTACTTGGTTTATCATGAGCCCATTCCAACAGCTCAGCTAGTACAGAGAATTGCGTCTGTGATGCAGGAATACACGCAATCTGGGTATGTGGTTTTCAGAATTTTCAAGTTGCTTAGGAAGATTATGTTATTTAAATGTAAGAAATAACAACTACCTGGTGATTGATTTTTTTTCTTTTATTATTATTATTTAATTAATTAATTTTTGCCTCAAAAAGGCAGTTAGTTTTTCAATGGACAATACCCACAGAAAGAGGGCCAGCGGGAGGAGCACTAACTGGTAGCGGTTGAGATAGGGTCCTCATATCTTGCAAGCAAACATGTCAGACAAGGCAGCACACTTTTGGTTTTGTACTGCTGGTTGACTAGGCATTCCTGATCACAGCTCTGGGCTGGTGTTTGAGGGAAGGTTAACACAGCCAAAATAATTAAGTCACCTTCGGTTTTCATTGAATAAATTTCACGTGTTACCTGTGACTTTTATTTTTTTTTTTAATATGCTGTTTGGTTGGGTTTTTTCCCCCTGTAGTGGTGTTCGTCCATTTGGTGTATCACTGCTAATATGTGGCTGGAATGAAGGGCGGCCGTATCTATTTCAGTCGGATCCATCTGTAAGTATCGTCCGTTTGTAAATTCTACTGCTTTTATGAAACATCTAAAACTTTATATGTGCTCATGAAATGCTTTCTGTGATGAGAAGAAGAATGCAGAGCTAGAACAAAGATCCCTTAATATAACTTCGGAAGCCAGAGTGAGCCAATTTCGGCAGGTGGTTGGAGTCAGCCTGGATCATTCTGTGCCTGCATGTCCCTGTACTGCTGGAGGGATGGCAGCTGTCTTTGAGGGAGATCACCATCCCTTTTCATGCCTTCTCACCTAGTTGGTAGTGCCAGCAAGAGCGGCATTCTGCAGCAGGTACCAGGAAAAAAAAAGTTGACTGCTTATGCTGCCCAAATAGTTGTTCCCTAAACTGGATGGAAGTTAGGCCAAAATCTGTTGCATTGTGAAATGTAATGCATATGCTTTAATGACAGTGGTTAATTTAATTGAGTTTATTTGCTGTGTTTGCACTGCACTTTTGAAAAACTACCCTTTGATGCATGTGTGAGTTGTTACACTTTACATCAAACAAAAACCATGGTCACTGTAGTGATCATTGATGAGCTTCAGATATTTAATTACTACCTGATGCTCAAATGTAAAAAGCACAATGCAGATGCCTTGCATAAGGTAGCTTGATTGAGGCATAGAACTGCTGATGGTCTTCGTGCCACAGGAAAGAATAGAAGTGATGGCTAAATATCTTATTAGTAGCTAAGATACATCAGATGGCTGATTTGCAACAAGTTATTTACATTACTTAATCTTAAAAAATAAGAATATATGGAGCGACCCTCAGGAAAGATCTGTCTGTATTCATCCTCAAGGGCAAACATACTATTTCTGTTTAAGGAATCCCAAATCAAAACTATGCTAACAACTTACTAAATCCATCTTTCAAAGTAGTGAGAGGATGAAAATAGGTGGAGACCTATACAAATGTTTTGTACATTTTCACAGCATATGTTTCCAGATCAAATTAATCTGAATGTGAGCCAGAATAGTCTTCTATATTCTCAGAACATTCAGCTTCTATGCTTTTTACCAAGTAATTGAATATGTAATGTTTGACTAAGTTACACAAAACAATTGCTTTTACAGGGAGCTTACTTTGCGTGGAAAGCAACAGCAATGGGAAAAAATTATGTCAATGGGAAAACATTCCTTGAGAAAAGGTAATGTATTTGATACTTGTCTGAAAGGATATTCTCCGTTTTGTTCAGGTTCCATGTAAAACAGCCAGATAAAAAAAATAACCATTTTCAGATTATGAGAACAAAGTTTGAAAATACTTAAGATAGGATGCTTCCAGTTTACTTACGTACACATGCACAGGAAGCTTGCTTTATTTCAAGTCACACTTTTGTGTTTATGGAGAATTATTTCAGTGCAATAAACATTATATTCAACATTTGCAGAAATATTTTTCTGTATGGTGTCAGTAGGAAAAGTAGTGAAATATTTTCTTTTGTAAATAATAGCTTTGACTATTAATATCACAGTGCTTACAAATAATATCTGCAGCAGAAATAGGAAGATTTCAGTCGTGTTTGAGTTTTTAGAGACCCTAGGATTATTAGGATTTGGAAAGATCTTTTCTCATGCTGAAATTTGTGAACTTTTGTCTACAGATACAATGAGGACTTGGAGCTTGAAGATGCCATTCATACAGCTATCTTAACACTAAAGGTTAGCAAAATATTTAAGAAATAAGTTTGTTAGTGTTATCACATCATTGACACAATTCACTGAACTGTATTTTCTTTAATAGGAGAGCTTTGAAGGGCAAATGACAGAAGACAACATTGAAGTTGGCATCTGTAATGAAGCTGGTTTTAGGAGGCTCACTCCAACTGAGGTTAAGGACTACTTGGCTGCAATAGCCTAGTAGAAACTGAGCAAGACTGTGTGATTCACACAAAGGTCTTTTTAATTTTGGCTACTTAAATGTTTTTGTTTGCAATTTTTGCATACTTATTTCTACATGGTTTGTCTGAGAGATTTTTTAAATATCATGTGTGCAAATGCAACAGTCCTAATATACATGGAATCTTATTACTGGTAATTCTTTCCCTTGATACATGGAATCTTTGTACACAAAAATACTGTACAAAATGTAAAGTTATAATGACAGCCTGAAAAAGGCTAAAGAATAAAATTTGAAGGCTACTGTTTTGGGGGAAGGTGTCTGTGTGTCTTTTTAATCATAGCTTGTTTATCTGCGTAAAGCTGAGATTTCAGTATCTTTATTGTTGAGGAAACAGAATTTTCCACATTCAGCTATGATGAACTCATGCTAGACCTTCTTTTAAAGAACTTGGATTTTGAGTCGACAGGATAATTTTTTCACTTTGGAATATCATTTAAATGTTAAGTAACTTCCAAAAAGGGTTTTATCTGGTGTAAAACATCATGTACTTTCACAAAGAGGCAGAACAGTCTTCCATTTCAGGTGTGAACTGTGATCTACCTGAGCATCTTTGCTCTGGACCTTCTTGGTCTTTGTCTCAAGAACTTGTTTTCTATTACTTGGGTTATTTTCATGGCCCTAGAAATTGCATTTTTTCAACGCTGAAATATTGTTAGAAATAATGGAAGCAATAACTTACTGAAAACTAAATGCACTTACCACCATCAATAAAAATGAACAGGAGTTACAAAGCAAAACGAGAATATTTAATGTAATTCCTTTATCCCTTGAATTGTGCTAAAGTATTTTCCAACTTGCAAGATATTTCTAAAGGTGCAGTACTGAAAAGAGCACTTAATTTATGCATTGCAACTTCTACAGGTGCAGAACTAGATGCTTGAATATTATTGTGTGTGGGTGTTTGTATTGATGTATTCGTTATATGTGTAGAGTCGTTCAGGTTTTATAGAAACACAAAATTTACTGCAAAAGAAACAGGATTAATATATGTACTATTTTCAGCAGAAATAATCTGGTCTGCAGCCATTTAAGTTACTGTTTGCAGACTTTTTTTTTTTTTTTTTTAAAGCAGTCTGATTGTTAAAATGTTGATAATGAACTGGGAGCGATAGCTGGATCACTTTGTTTGGACTTATGGGAGCAGCGTGACAGGTTACTTGTTGGCCAGCCATAACTAATGAAGAAAATATAAAATATGAGTTAGTCTGCAGAAAGTAGTGTATAAGCTAATTGATCTGTTCTTTCCAATGTCTGTCTTCTGATGTTTCATGTTATCACTAGGAAAATAAGAATTTCTGAAGCATGCCATAAATGAAGTTTTATTTCCTGATGTCAGAAATAAAAGCTGTGTCCAAATGGTTCATTCAGACTTAGTCCAGATCACTTTTTGAGTACTTTATTCCAAAAACCAGTCCATGCTCTGATTCTTCTTCTGGAGAAAATTAACAACTAGGAACTGAAACTGGAGACTTTATGTTGCTAGATCTTTAATTCAAGCTTTCACAATCACTCGGAAAACCAGAATGCTATTTGAATGTTCATATGCATTCAGTCAGTTTTTAATACTATATAAATATTTAGAGTAATTTTGTATATGAAGAAATGCACCTACGTACATCAGAAAATGGTTAGCATGAACTGTACTAGCTTAGTTGCCTCCTCTACTAGAAACAGTTGATTAGCAAAGAAGGTAGTTGAAACAAAAGCAATTTCAAATAAATCATGCTACCTCACTCCCCAGATCGTTACTGTGAGGCAAAGGAAAAAAAGTTTTAAGGTTTGGGGAGTGTGGAGGTTTTTTTGTTTGGTTGGGTTTATTTCTTTTTTTTTTTAATAATTGAACAACTTCCATCTCTGTAGAATTTTAGTCATTTTTTTACAGGTGGTAAAGGGAAGTGAAAAAATGGTATCTTCTGTCTTTTCCTATAGCCTAATGATTTAAGTGTAGTAACTGTTCTTTGTGTTCTATGGAAACTATTGTGCTCAGAGTGAGGGAAGTGCTACTTTTCAGATACCTGATAATTGGTATAAATGTTGAGGGGGCTTTTTGCCTACTTCCCCCCACCCTGCTGAAGGACAGACAACCATTACCACATGGGGTTGTTTTACTGAAGTGTATACTTCAGAAGTGTTGCTGGTTTTACTTCCTTTACGTTATGGCCCACCATTGTAAATGGGTGGCAGCATGAAGTTAGTACACTTGGCAGATGTTCTGAATGTCCTCTTGTACCAGCTTGCCTCAGTCAGTGCTTTTAAGGAATATAAACTGAACAGGTAAAATAATGTGTGATTTGATTGTTATTAAATGGTAGTAGGGTTTTTCTTTAGAGAATAAATAGAAGTGTACCTTGAAAAAAAAAAAAAAGATGAGAACACTATTACTAGGCTATTGTAGCACTATAATTAGTACATAGTCTCCTTTTACGACAAGAAGCTTCAAAACAATGATCAGTTGTAACTTTCCGTACTTTCCCTTGAACGTGCTTTCTTCAGACTGCTTCTCTGAGGTATGATCTCAGAGCCCCAGTCATCATTTCTGTGTCAACATTTAATTGTTCCTTGTTTGTGTGAAATGAGAAGGGTAGGTCTATATGGTCTGTTGTCAATGGTATTCATTTTGATGAGACACCAAGCTGGTAGTTGAGAGACTGTTTTTGCACTGTTAAGAACTGAGTCCCAAAGCTCCCTGGTAATACTAAAACCCTACAGAGAATCAGAGTTCATGGGACTTGGTGTAATTTGGAAAGAATATGCATAATATTTTGAATTCAGGCTTAGAGTATTAGATAATTTTCTTAGTGGTAGGTGGATAGACCTTGATATTACGCTGTTCTAATGGGGAAAGGAGTATGATTTGGCATGTGGGCTTTAACTCTACACTGAGGAAAATCATTGCCATACTTGGATGATTGCACGTCTAGAATAGTAATTAAATTTTATCTACTATTTAAAGGGAACCTTTAAACTGCAGGGAACTAATTTACATCTTTTTCCATTCTAAATCCCTGGAATTTAAGAAATAGTAATTTTAATTTGGAGATGGATTTCTCAAAATCCCTTCAGGAGTGAGGGATACTAGTGGAGTAGCAAATAGTTGCGGGCATTTTCAAAAAGTGGAATTAATTTTTTTAGTTATATGGTATTAGCTTTGTTTATATTTTGTAAAATAACTGTATAAAGAGGGGTCAAGGGCGAATAAAGTGGACAAACACTGTTCATTTATGAGAAATGACAAACTACAAGCTTGATTACTTAACCTGACCATGAAGTATGACTTTGCTTCATTTAGCTTGTTCCTACTGCAGTCATCTGAAAGAAGAAAAAAGAGACACTGGTCACTTAAAGTAGGTAATGCTCTTGATTTGCATGACCTGGAAGATGATCTGGTCCAAGGAACTCAGGATAGTGTGACACCTATGAGAACACAGCATTTCCTTGGGCTTTATTCAACTAGTAGGATAAGGATCTGAGAATGGTATCACCATTTCCTGACGTTATGACTTTAAGCAGGTTTGAATTTGATAAAGACACATACGCCGTAAACCCCTTACAACTTGATTTGGTTTACTGTTGCTCTGCAGAATTTTGTGAAATCATTTAGACTAGTAAAGGTAATTACTCTCTGCAAGAACTAGCCATCAGTAGTAGGTGGAGAGAAGGCAAATCTCACCTGTGCTGTTAAGTATTGCTGCAGCATGGAGAGAGGTTGGAGGTCACAGAGATGTCTTCTGCTTGGAAGGGGGCAGCAGCTCTGGGCGAGCAAGGAGGACGCTTGCTCACATTTAGCACCAAATAACAATTAATGAGGCCCGTTTTTGTTACCTCACTTTGATGGACCCAATGCCCATTGAGCCGTGGTTACTTCTTCCCTGCTGAAGTTCAAGCCCCAGGCTGTCTTGTCTCTGGCCTTTCTGACCTAATGTAATGTCTTTGCTCCTTAAATAAAGGCTTTTGGGGATAAAATATGTATTTATCTGAGGACCGCCCCGACTCCGACGGCGGGCAGGCCGGGGAGTAGAGCCAAGGCCGGGGCGGGTGGGGCGCCTGTCCCCGCCCGGCGGCCCCGGGGGAGGTGCTGGGCCGAGCCGCGCCACGCCGGCCCCGGCCGCCTCCTGCCGCTGCCCGGGGCGAAGGCTGCTGCCGCCGGCGTGTAAGTATGGCCTGGGGCGCCGGAGGAAGGCGGCAGGGGGGAGCGAGCGGAGCCCAGAGATGCGAAATCGGGGGCGGTGAGGCAGGCCCGGGCTTGCTGCACTCCGATAGCGATAGAGAGGGGAGCAGGGCTCCGTGTCTCGCCGCCTTGCCGGCCCGGGAAGGCGTGTCGGCTGAGGGCGCGGCAAAGAGGCGCGGCCGGGGCCGGCCGCCGGGGCTCCTCGGGGTCCGCGATCGTCGGCACCGCCGTCGAGAGGGGCCGGGGGCGCTCGCCGTGGGCGCCCTGCCCTCACCCAAGATGGCGCCGCGGCCTCCCCGGCGTTTGTTCCACGTGATGCCGGAGCGCCGCGGACGTGGGGGTGGCGGGCGGGCGGACAGGGCTGGGGCGGGGAGGCGCCGCTGCCCGCCGAGGGGAGATGCGGGCCCCGAGGGGAAGGGAGCGGGGTAAAGCGGCGGGGCTGTGCGCGGCTGCTGAAGGAGGGAAGGTGGGCAAGGGGGCGGGCTGAGGGGCGCCCACAAAGGGCGGGCGGGCACAGTAAGTATGGGGGGGGTGGCCGGCCGCCGGCCCCGGCTCCCGCGCATGTGCGGCGGGCTGAGGCGGTGCCTCAGAGCTCGTAACACCAAGCATTCCTGAAGGGTTTTGGGGTTTTAGTTTCCCCCCCCCCCCCCCCACCTCATTTTAAGGAGTAGTTTTTCTCCTGCGGCCTTGTGGTTGATGGGAGGGGTGTTCCCTGTTACTCGCCACTGTTGTGCTGAAAAAGTAGTTGGGTTTGTGGGCTTGCTGCAAGTGGAAGAGTTGAAGGGAAGCTTCATCTTGGAGCCTTTTTATGTGTCTGTAGAAGTCGAAGCTGCTGTGGCGAGAGGTGCCAAAGTAGTAACTGTAGGGTTTTACTCATTGCTTTACATGTAAGAATGACCTGGAGGCAATGGTGAGGGCTTTCAGGGAGAAGGGCTGATTTCACTGGCCTCCTCTGGCACTGAAGAGTCAGCAGGTCGTGTTGGAAGACATTAGGCTTTTTGGCTGAGAAGAAAGGGAAGTTTTTGGTGATGTTGGATATTGACTGGGCCAATAGCAGTTAACGCCGATAGTATTTGAGCTTGTGCATAATGCAAGAGTGATTTCAACCTCTTGAAGCCGGGCTCTGCAGTTGCCCTGGCAGAGCCTGTGGTAGGACCCAGGCAGTATCTTGTTGCTCATTTTCAGCTGAAGCTGTGTTTGTCTTGCCTGTTAATACCAGTTTGCTTCAATGTGCAGCTTCGGTAAGAGTTACAGGAGCATGTGTTTATGCTTGTAGTTGGGAGTCAACATGTATTAATTTCACTATTCATAGTAGCTATTTACTGCATGCCATTAAAAAATGGTATTGTTTGCTGTGGTATTGAATCCTACATTTTTCAAAGCCAGCCCACATTCAATTATGTAATTCCTATCATACTTTCCTCAGGGAGACATACAAAAGTAATATGGATGCAAAGGAATAGACTTACCGGATGCAACACAGTAAATCTCTAGTAGAACTAGAAAACATAGAGATTTCCATATCCTCCTGGGTCTAGAATTATGAATTGTAATCTGTCATGATGCTGTGTAACGTTGAAACTTTGCCAGGGGGTTGTTAGGGGCTCATTCACAGAGTTGTGCAGTGTAAGTTGGAAGCTGGAGAGGACAGAGCTGTGCTACCCATAATTGTAAAATACAATGGGCTTCCTCTATGCTGTGTTAAAATACTTGCTAAGATCCAGACTTCACAGTTTTTATGTATGTCTGTAAGCATGGTGGGTAGCTTTTATATTTTAATGGTATCTGTGGTGGAGGCAAGATTTGCTTGTAGCGTTAACAGGATTTCTAATTTTACTCTGGATGGCAACTTCAGTAAATGAGCTGTGAGTGTTGAGGTCTCTCTGAGTGACTAGCTCAGTGAAGGGCTCGCACCTGGAGGGAAAACCCACTAACTTGCAAGATGTGCGTGGAGACTTGAATGCTGCTATTCTCTCTTGCTGAGAACTGAGATCTTCTGAGGAGGTACGTTGGATCCCCAGAGGCAAAGGAAAAGAATTGAACTCTTTGGTGGGACTTGTGCTGAGGTTCCTGTTGCTTGTGTTTTACAATACCGGTAGCTGTTGCACAATCTACTGCAAAACACCAGTGTATACTGTTGCAAAGACCTCTTTTGACTGTTTTTATTCTTGTCCGTGCAATAACAATCTTCTCTTTTGCTTTCACTTGATAGGAATAATGTTTCCAACATGTCTGTGCAGTCGCTGCTTTGCGAAAGAATTGCCGTTGCCAAAGAATTGATCAAGAGAGCAGAAGCCCTTTCCAAGTCCCAGAAAAGGAGAATAGAAGGTGGGGCAAAACTATGTGGCAAACTGAAGGCTGAGCTAAACTTCTTACACAAGGTGGAGGCAGGGAAGGTGGCCATTAAAGAATCCCATCTGCAGAGTACAAACCTTACCCATCTCCAAGCCATTATTCAGTCAGCAGAGAACCTGGAGAACGTTGTCAGTGTCCTCCATGTCTTTGCCTACGAGGACAGGTTTGGAGACAAGCAGACGCTGGTGGTAGATGTTGTCGCAAACGGAGGTCACACGTGGGTGAAGGCCATCGGTCGGAAGGCTGAGGCGCTGCATAACATCTGGCTGGGGAGAGGCCAATATGGTGACAAGAGCGTTATCGAGCAGGCGGAGGACTTCCTGCAAGCAAGCCGTCAGCAGCCAGTGGAGTATAGCAATCCCCACATAATCTTTGCATTCTACAACAGCGTGTCCAGTCCTATGGCAGAGAAACTCAAGGAGATGGGAATATCTGTGCGAGGAGACATTGTGGCTGTGAACTTACTGGCGGAGCCATCTACGGAAAACCAACACCTTAGTGCCAGTGAATCAGATGAAGAAGGCCCTGAACTCCTGCAGGTGACCAGCGTAGACCGGGAGAATTTAGTGGCCAGCATTGCTTTTCCCACACAGATCAAAGTAAACGTGTGCAATAGAGTTAACTTGGACATCACTACCTTAATAACTTACGTCTCTGCTTTGAGCTATGGTGGCTGCTACTTCATCTTCAAAGAAAAAGTGCTAACAGAGCAAGCGGCTCAAGAAAGGAGGGAGAGAGTCCTGCCTCAGCTGGAGGAGTTCATGGAGGGGAAAGAGCTCTTTGCCTGTGAATCTGCTATCAGAGATTTTCGGTCCATCTTGGAAACACTGGGGGGGCCTGGGGAGAAAGAGCGAGCTGCGTTGCTTGTTAAAAGAATTAACGTGGTGCCAGATCAGCCATCTGACCGTGCTTTAGGACTAGTGGCGAGTTCCAAAATCAATAGCCGTTCTCTTACCATTTTTGGGACAGGAGACACTTTAAAAGCCATCACCATGACTGCAAATAGTGGTTTTGTGAGGGCAGCAGCTAACCAAGGTGTCAAGTTCAGTGTTTTTGTCCATCAGCCGCGAGCATTGACAGAAAGCAAAGAATCTGTTGCCACACCCTTACCAAAGAGCTGCTCGGCTGATAATGGGCTATAAGTCATTAAAGGAGTTAATCATTGAAATATTGCAGGTGCTGCAGTGGAGGTGTTTGGAGAAATAAGAGTTGTCATCATACGTTTTTAGGTGTGTATCAGTGAAATCAGTAACTGTAGCAGTGGAAGCGTTCCTCAAAGGATTTATAATATATTTACTCAATTCTTGCTTTTTTTGTTCAGCTGTCTGTTAATTTATTCACTAAGGTAATAAGATTTCAGTGAAAATTGTTAACTGGCTTACAGTATATTAATTGTATCCATCCCTATTAAAAAGTTCAGTTAAAACACAGTTGTCTTTGTGCCCTTGTCATTTTTGTCCTCTTCAGAGAGATTGAAGTCAGCACCTTAGATGGACTTCAGGCTTTTGTGGAACTTAAATCTTTCTTTCACCTGTCCTATTCAACTGAATTCTTGGTTGATTCAGAGGTACTTTGTGTAGAGACCTGTGCCTTTGCGTGTCTGTGCTGTTTCCTGAAGATGTGACTAGTAGCCATGAGTAGAAACGAACTTAAGCCTTCCTCTTTTACTGAAAGGAGCCTCTATATGTGTACCACGTTAGACAGCTTTACCGTTCCCAGAAAATAGTGGATTTTATTGGCGCTAATATGGTGTGACTCTTGGTCCAAACTGTGCAGTCTTGCTGGGTGCAAAACCCAGCTTGAGGCTTTGGATAACAGAATCCTCCTAAACTGAGCCAGCACCCAGGTAATTCTTAATGCTAGTGAGCTCTCTGCTGAGGCCTCATGGTGAACTTGAATTTGGCTTTGTTGCTTGTGGACTACTTGAAACAAAGCCTCACTGAGGTCCTTTAGTGTTGGCATGGCAGAGGAGGAGGTTTGTGGGATAAGTTGTTAATTGCTAGTTTGCCCTATAGTAAAGAGAACCTTTTTCACTGGTGGTGTAATTGCTGGTTTTGCTGAAAGTCTAGAATAAAAAAAAATTTCTTTTTGTTTGTTTGTTTGGTTTTTTTTTTTCAGGAAAGAGTTGCTGTTTTATAAGTATTCCTAATGTTTTTCTGTATGCTGTAATGACAGCACTTGCTGTTTGGTATTAATTTGCATCAGGTTCCTAGTGGAAAATTTTGAGGTGTCAGAGCAAACCTCTTGGCCCTGAGCAATACGTTTTATCGGGTCAGTGAAAGAGATAGATACCCACTGAATATTTTATAGGCTGTTGTTCAGCAAGCTAGAGTTATTATGCAGCTTATAGTTCAGGCAAAGAACGTTCCCTTGCCTCACGCTGCTCCACTATAAATTGCTTCCTACAATACAAAGTAGCTGCAGTGCTGCCCTTAGCCATAGTCTCTACCTATTTCTTCATTAATATTACTGTCTCCAGTACTCTGCTGTACTCCAGCACTGGTGTAAAGATATTGGTATGCCAGTAAAACCGCTCTGCATGCCTCTTCTGGCTGAATAAGCTTAACGCCAAGGAGCAAAATTTGTCGGTACGACTCTTGCTCTGTTCTATTCTTACCGTGCATGTGGAGTAACCTGTCAGGAGTTGTCACCGGTATCCCCATGCTGCATATCTTTACTTGTAACTTCTAGCAATGCAGAGGGCAGTCTGTTCTTCATCTGCCCCTCGTTTCTGCTGGTCACAGGTAGTTCATGGGCTTTAGTTAAGATGAGCGGAACTGGATTTTTTTTTTTTTTTTTGGCAGATTCAGCATCTAGTCTTCTACCTGCCGGTTTCTCAAGTCTCCCTTGGTGAGTTGTTCTAACAAAACATCTAGCTTATTCCTACAGTCTAATGCTGTGTAACAAAACCTCATGGCAGGATACATCCTCCACTGTATCCGTTAATTTTCCTGGAAGTTCTTCTGAAGGGAAAGGAGGACCAACACAATGAAATGATATAATTTATATGTTGGCTGTGCTGCAGAAATGCAAGTCTGCCTCGATAGTTAACAGCGCACGCTTCATCGTGCAGGAGTTTAGGGAGATAGTGCTTCATCATGGTATGATGGATTTACCAGAGCACAACCACAAGATGTTTGTGAGATGTTCCGGTGCTATAAACAGCGGGCAGGAAAGGTGCCTTTCATTTCTGCCATGAGAGCTCTTACTCTGGACACCTGTGTGATGGCTCTCCTTTGCAGGTGTGGGAACAGAGGTGGGAGGAACAGAGGCCATCTGTGGAGAATAAGAACTGCATGTTTCAAAACTGTCTTTCTGTTTGGGATCAGAAGTCCTGAAAGAAGGTACAAGAAACCTCCTAGTGAATGACTTATGAACAAACAACCCAGGAGAAAGGGTTTCTTTTTGTTTGCAACGCAGAGCTTTAAAAGCTGAAATCTCAATAGACAACTTCCTACTTATCACTGATTAGTCTGTTTTACAATCTTACAGGATATACTTGAAGCTGAGTGCATGGTAACAGTGTATTTACGCGTGATAGGTCATTAAGACCTTTTAAAAACTAATCCTTTGGATTGTTTAAGGTGTTTTCAATTTGCTTGCAGCCTTTCTACCCTGATGAAGGGTTTGAAGGAGTAAATGGGAGAGAGCTGCTTCATTCTGCTCCTTGCTGTGACTCTAGGAAGTGGGTTTCCGTCGCTTTCCTTTCTGTATCCCATTCGGTACTCTTGAATATCCTCTTGGGCACCCTCTAAAGAGGTTTCTCCAAACCACACGCGAGAGGGCAGTGAGCCGTGTTCTTACGTGGCAGGTGACCCAGAGAAAGTAGTGAAAAGCAAGTAACCTCTGTATTGCCTGGATGAGAAGTGAGCGAGCTCTGTTTGCTGTATTTCTTCACTCGTGCTGCTGCAGAGGTGGCTGACGTGTTTTGTAGTGATACTTTTGTATGAAAATTAAATGCAACTCTGTTTAAAAGCCTCTGTATCTGGAGCCATCGTGTGGTGATTTTCTTCATTACCAGTCATTTTTGCCCAGCGCAGTATTTGTTACCCAATCAGTTTTCTTATAAATTTCTATCAATCATATGAGCAATATTTTAGGAATACAAAACTCTCAAAATTATCTGCGTATCACTGTGTAACGTGAGGGGGTTTTATGGCTATTTTGTGTCTCCCTGTTGCATGGTGCCGTAAAAAGCTCAGAATGTGGGTGTTCTACACTGTCTTTTTTTTTCTTTTTTTTTAAAAAAAACCAAACCACTGTTTTTACCTTTAGTGGTTTTCTGGCTTATTGGTCAAACAGAAGTGCAATGTTGACAGACTGTAAGACTTGCTTTATAACATTAAACCTGAAACTGAGTGCTGTCTTGGAACCAAAAATGTTGTTTGATTGTAATAGTCGGTGGCTTTTTTATTGCCTTCCAATATATCAGTGGTCTACATATATAAGCCAGCGTTCTGGTTTGGCACGTTTAGATAGCTTCTACTTAATTTTACAAATGGGGGATTAGACGCTGGACTTCTCTTATTTAGGATGTTATAAAAGAGTAATTAGAAGATACCAAGTTATGTTTGAAATTAAGTAGAAAAAAAAAAAATGGAAATCCCAGACTGCTCATCCTTTCTTCCAGTATCACTCAACGGCTTTGTCCGCACTGCACCAGGCACTCGAGGATGTGGAGGCATCTCACTTGCTGCAGTGGATTTTGTTTGGTTTTTGGTTTTTTTTCATGAAATTTTTCAGCATTAAGTTCCTTGGCAAAGATGGATTCCTAAACTATTTTGGAGAACCTTGTTCTTCTGGCGCTTTTAATTTATTTTATATTATCTCTGTATGGTTCCATAGTCTGTAGGAGAGCCGGCATCTCTGTTCTGTGCAGCACTGGGCCTGCTCTCTTTTGCTCCAACAGTAAGAATACCAAACAAGGAATGCTGCGATTGATGCCGAGCAGTAGAAAGCACTTGGATATATTATGAGGAATAAATAGGTAAGTTAAGTTGTTGATACATTCGTGTTTCTAATTTGCCTTCTACAGTTTTGTCAAAAGCAAACTTATTTTTGGGCACAGCTGCGTATGTTCTTTACCTACTGTTGTTCTGGCTGACAAAATTTGCAGATAAATGACTTCGTCATTGTACCTACAAGCCATGAAAACACACAGGGGTAGTTTTGCGTGTTGCAGTCAAAGCTGAGTAAAACTGTTATTATTTGGTAGATTAATTGGGCTACATAGTGGTTTGTGTTTCAAACTGTCCACCTCTTCTGATGCCTTCAGCAGACTTAAAGCAGCCTGTTGAAGTCTTCTGGAGCCTGTCTGAAAATACTTTCACAACTCTGTTCCTAGTTTCTGAAAACTGAATGTAGGCTTGGTCACAACAGTAATAAAAACAAGAAAGCACAAGCATCAGTTGTTTTGAAATAACTTTGAGAGGAAACCTAGAAAAAAAAAAAAAGCCTAAAATCTTTTTTGTTTAAGTGGAGCGAGGAAACGATTTACAATAATGACAAAGCATGTAGTTGCAATGACATTTATTTCAGATTATTATGCAAGCAAAACAGCACAGGTCACCTGTTATTGAATTAACCTGGTAAAGTAAGCAGGAATTAGATGGGATTCTTGGACTGAGGTCTGTGGTTTTCCTACAAGCTGTAGTTTTAGGAACTGCTCCACTGTCCAGCTTGCTGCAGGCGCTGTTTGTGTGTTCTTTTGTGGTGAAGTCGACTCTGCAGGTAACCGTGGCTGTTGCTTTTCCATCAGGATTTAATGTTGCAGTTTATTCTAGAGCAAAACCAAAGAGAGTGAATGTAAAACTACTGCACTGAGTGACAGAACTGCTTGGAATTGCACCTTTGGGGCTTTGCAAATTGTTTCCTATGAACACTGTGGAAATTAAGTTTTTTCCTATATAAACTATTGCAAAGAACAGGCAAAAAAACCTTCCAAAATCCTCAAGCCTTCATTGTTCAGAATATCCTTCTGTCCATTTAAAAGATCCCCACTTTCAATGTCTTACATAAGATATTCCTCTCTTAAAAAAAAAAAAAAAAACCACCCAAAACAAACCCAACCAAACAAAAAGAAAACCACAAAACCAACAACAACCAAAACCAAACCAACAAACAACCCAAAAGAATTAACAGCATCTGATAATGAAGCTGTGTCCCTTTATTCATTAATGAGGCTGAGTGCACGATAAAGCAGCTCACTGTGGTAATGAGAAACATGGAGATAAAGGGCACAGCAGTTTACACTGCAGGATAGGTACCAAAATCTAGGAACTAGAGGAGCGAGTTGCATAAGTGCTTGATAGTGTATTTTATTTTCCTGCTGAGGTTGGTCACATCCATATACTGAAGTGTTGGAGCACTAACACTGCCCTGGTGGCAACAGTAGTGCCACCAGGTGGTAGTTTACAGCGAGCTGAGGAAACTCTACCCAAGCGCTTCCTTGTTATGATAGTGGTCGTAATGCTGACTAATTTCAGAGGTTGCTCCATCTTCTGAAACCACACTGGACATGATACTATAACTTCCAATATTCCTAGCGCAGACATAGTCCTAAATGCTGTTGAAATAAGTGGGAGAAACAAAGCAAAAGCATTTCAAATGAAATGTTTTCAAGGGAAAATGATCTCAAAAGATGCGGCAGCTGATGTGGACGAGAGTAAAGGAATACGGAAGGTTAAGTCACTGTCAGATTGTCTTGCTATCCAGACTAAAAGCATGCCAGAAATTAGTGAGAGTGGAGGAAAAAATAATTCTTTGGTGCATCCCTTTCCATGCTCTGTGAGCTGTGGAGAAGCTGCTGATAGCTCTAAGGGACAAAGGGTAGAGCCTTCAAATGTAACGCTGTTCAAGATGAGATATTTGGGTGATATATCGCACAACCCCCTTGCAGGTGAGAGCTCCATATGAATGGATGATACGATAGAGCCTCTGCTGGTTTGCAGTCACTGGATTTCTGACCCCTCTTCAGGATTTTCTACTGTAGGGATAGTTTGGTCCATCGTTATGGAGCTGAGGTCCACCAGAGTGAGATGTCACTCAGGCAGAACACAGGCCTTCATAACAATGACACTTCACCATATAAATCTGTTTGTTTTTTCTTTTCTCCACATTAAGCATACGTTTTATAAGCCAGTATTAACCTACAAGAGAAGCCCTTTTCATAGAGAGGGGAGGTAGACCTTCTATACAGCTGTAAAATGCACTCATCCATAATAACATAATTTATCTGAAGGAGTCTCACCTTTCCCTCCATTCCTAGCAATTTATTTATGTTTTTGGAAGGAGGAGAGGAGCATAAGGTGTCTAGATCTCTGGCATGCCAGGTAGCCTGCCGGAAATAGACTACAAGGAAAATCAGTATTTTTTGTTTCCTTCCATTAGTGCAGGAAAGGTAGGAGCGCTGGAGTAACAACATTGAGACAACAATAACACATGGACAACCAAAGACAAAATGGGTCTTACCAGGTATTTGAGTGGCTGACTCCTGGGTTGGTTCTTTGCTTGGCTCCACACTTGGCTTAGGGGTAGAGTCAGTACTTGGCTCCCCACTCAGCTCCCAGGTTGCCTGTTCGCCTTCTTGCACTCCGGTGTTCCCCACTTGCGACATACCATCCTCCTTGGATGGGTCTCCGCTGTAGTCCAGCGGGAGCTCTGTGCTTGGCTGCATGCTGGGATCTCTGCTTTGCTCCACGCTCGTTGCCTCAAGCGCAGGGGTGACCGGGGTACCTATGAATGAAATGAAAGGAGTTTACACGGATGAGGAAGAAGGCTTGAAAAGCCAAGTTACTTCTAGGGGTATCTAAGCATGTACGAAGTTGCTTTAATGGATTAGAGAGCGCAAGGAGGAATTTGAGGAAGGGGAAAAAAAATAAATCTGGGAATAAGCCCACTCTGGAAGGGAAATCTTATTTCGAATTGACAAAGATTGATTTGCTAATATGTTTTTGACTCACCTTGTGCCTTTAGCAGATCGACCAGAATCAGAGCCAGCAGTGCTGAGAGGATTGTCATCTTTTTCAGCATGGTTACCTAAAAGCCACGTTAAGCGCTAGTGTTTGAGGTGAAACGTGAAGTACGTAGCTGACAGAAAACCCTGGGTATTTAAAGGCGAGCTCATACCTCTGCGCACTTTGGCATCTTCCTGAAAATAACAGGTTGCAAAAACAACATCCAAATTACATTCCCAGAATGAATTTAGGACCTGTCAGAGACTGTAATCAGTCAGTTCCTGCCTCTTGCTATGGGGTGAGATAACCTTTACCGCAAGCAGTAAAGGACATTGGGGGCTAGACGTGGGGCAGTGGTGGCTCCAGACAGCAGTAGCACCGCTAGAGGTGTCACTGCGTGCCTCTGGCAATGCTGGTTTCTCAAGGCAATTGATCCTGATGGTTTTGAATGAGGATCTTCAAAAATCCTTTGATATGACACTTGACAAATTGAACATGCCTCACGGTAACAGGTGAAAGGTGAGACGTGACTAAAAAATGTGCAGCTGGGTAAGGAAATAATAACACTGTGAAAGAGTTGTGATGTTTTGGTCAAGGCTGGACAAGCATTTCATTGGGAAGCCTTCCTTTTTCATTGTTGAACACTTGTGTGTGAGTGTATCGTCTAGCCTGTGACAATCTCAGGCAGTATCTCAGCCCCAAAGTGGCGCGTTTGGAAGGTTTGGACAGAACCAGACAAATCTCTAGAGGGGACCCAGCTTTTCCGTGAGATTTAATCAGCAAAGCACGTCATTGCTCCAAGGGCCATTTCTGATTCAGAAAAGTTGCTCTGTTTGCATGGATGCGGTTCCCCATGACCTTCCCCATCACCCCTTACCACCAACCAGGGAAGGGGGTCGTGGCAAGACAGTCGGAGGTTGTGGCAAATGTTTTGGGGTATGGTGGAGCATCAGCGGACTTCAGGTCTGTGCGTTCAACTCTCTGTGATGCAGATAGAGAACTTTGGGGCTGGTTCTGTATATTACACTCATATGAGTGAGTGGTGTAATTGCTATAACTAGCAATTCTGCCATAATTAGCAGAATTAGGTTAATGTCAAATCAATGTAAAGGAATTCAGAATCTGGCTCTCTGAGATTCCCCCCCCGCCTTCGCCCTCTCGTTTCCGTGATTTCCCTTGTTTAATATTGCATCAACTTAGTTTTTCAGCACAGTGTTTCTTTCAAGTTGCTTCTACCTCAAGGGTTTGCCTGAGGCATTATTCTTCTAATCAAGCTTTTTATGATGCAACAGAAGGTTTTTATTTTTTTTCTTGAAGTCAAAAAGAAAAGCTGATGCCCATAAACACCTACAGATACATGGCTGCTGCAGTGGGTTTCTCCTGTGTTACTAGTTTCAATTGAAGGTTGATGTGTAACATCTTTTTTTCAAACGTGGATGGGAGAATTTGTTGCCAACTCATCTATAAGAGGTAACAGCATGATGCACGGGGTCAGAAATCTGCAGATAGCTATCTGCTGTGAGCAGGATTCCTCAGTATAGGCTAAGAACTCTTGTTTTGCATTCTTGAAAATGTTTTTCTAACACGCAGTTGTTTTCATGAGGTGGTGGCCCTGCTCTTTGTGAAAGAAGAATAAACAAATGTGTCACAGATTCTGCTGTTCCTACTGAATTATCACTGTGCATAGAAAGAGGAATTGTCATGTTACTCCCTCACTGGATCTCAAATTTATTTCCAAAGTATTTCTCTTCCCTTCTCACAAGGCTCATTGAGCAGAGTTGCCGTCTTGCTCTTCCCAGATCTCTTCTGCTTGGTTCATTGTTACAGTCTCTAACAAATTGGAAGCAGAGAATTTAAGCATTTTGAGGCAGGGTTGCAGCTTAGTTATTTGGAAACAAAGTCAGATTCACTGTTTTTTCACTGCTGTCAGTCGTATTGTTAAGAGCTGTTAAAGAGAAATCTCAAAAAGTAGTCATCAAGGGCTAATTTTTGCGTAGGAATTCTCCTTGCTGTTTGGGCGCTTTTTTTTTTTTTTTAAGGATTTGTTAATGTCAGTATTCAACATCTTCAGTGACCCGAAAGTAAGTACAGTTAACATTGCTGAAAGAATCAACAAATGAGATGGGATTCCTGAAGAATAAGTAATGATGAGGACAGAGTTGTGTTACAGGTTTATTGCATTTAGCTATATCCTTTTCAGTAGGCCCCAGCCAGCAAGGCAAGTTATGTGTACAGGATAAAGCCATACTTAAGCAACGGAGGCTGCATCCTGGAAAACAGTTTTTCTCCAACTGTTTCCTTCCCCAAATTCCAGAACGTGGCCCTAAGTCTAAATATTAACATGCATTACAGAATATAACCAAGTTAGAGAGGGTAAAGAAATAAACCTTAAGTGTTTATTCCTGGAAAAAAAATCCCACACTATGAAGGGAGAAATCCTTTCAGATGCCCAATCTGTTTATTTTATCAAAAAGAAGGATACAGGAGTGACATGGGTTGTAGTTTCATAGGGGGAAAAAGAAAAAAGTACTAGTTCCTAAAGCTGTTGTGGCATGGACAGAGGCATAACCAGAGACCGTGGCTTGATGGCAAAACAAAATTAATCATTTAGGTGTTAATCACTGAACTTACTATGAGGGAACTGAGTGGTATTGAAAAACTTGATGGATTGAAAAAAAAACCCAACTAGGTATGATTATCCAGTGTTTCCTTTTAGTCTTGTGATCTCTTGTGTCTCAGTTGTCCAGATTATCTATTGATACTGGACTCCTAGGGAGAAGCAAATGTGGCTTTAATACTGTGGAGATGGATCGCCACTTCCCTCTGTGGGGTGGTGGAAGATGTTTGGTCTCACTGTTAAAATGCAGAAGGTTAGGGCATACCAGGCACATTGGTACAAACTGTTCATACACTATGTTCAGCTCACTCGTGTGCAGCACATGGAAATCTTTGCGAGTATCCCCAGGGCATCTGTAGTCAGGAGAAAAGTGAACTCTGCCTTAGCTGAATTCAAGTTTTGAAGGATACCTGATAGAAACCTCATAGTGACTGAAACTGTTGGCTAATCCCTGGAGCAGGATAGGTTGTGATGGTACTGTCGTATACCGTCTCTGTGGTGGGACAACTTCACTCGTTCTCTGTACCCATTTAGTCCAGATGCCTTGATTGAGGCTAAGACTGGCACCTGCAACTCCAGTGGGCATGAGACAAGCAATTCTTCCTTCTTATACTTCTGTGCCTGTGCAGCGGCTGGAGGTGAAAACTTGTTCTGCATTTTAACAATCTAGTGCAAGTATTCCAAAGGTGTGCTCTGTAGGCAGGCACAGTGCTAAGAGGTTGTGACAGCAAGTAATGGCAACTGAAGCAAGTTGTGATATGTAGCCTCCTTTCCCCCTCACCCCCAAATTGGGAAATGTAATGCAGGGTATTTATTAAAATGGTTTTCATGTACTAAGAATATTGTGAATAAATGACACCAAAATATCTTTAAAAACTGTATTTCTTTTCTTCCCCAGCTGATGTTTTTCATATTTCTTTCACCTGAAAGCAAGCTGGGGCCATGAAATGAAGCTCAGTGGAGCTAGGATCAAAGCACGGGATGTTGTTTGTCAGATGGTGGAGGAACGAGTTGTTAGAAGTTTACACCGGCTCAAGAGAAAGACTGCATGTAAAAGTAAAACTGAGGGTAACTAAATACGTGAAAGCTACTTCCAGCCCAAGAGATCCTTAGAGGAAAAAATAGGATCATGGATAATTCAGCTTGGAAGGAATCTCAGGGAGGCCTCTGGTCCAATGTCCTGCTCAGAGCAGGGCCACCTAGTTCATACCGGTTTACTCAGCTTTATTCAGTCTGGTTTTGAAAGCCTCCAAGGACAGAGCATGCACAGCCATCTGGGCAACCTTCACCAATGCTTGGCCATCCTCATGGTGAAAAAGCATTTCCATATATTCAGTCTGAACTTCACTTGTTTCAACTTACGCCTGTTGTCTCTCATCCTCCCACCGAGTGCCACTGTCAAGCCTGGCCTTTGATAACTTTCATAAAGAGCTGGAAAGCGAGAGAGTATTAGTTGGAGGCTGACATACCACTTGTGTTTATGTCCATATAATATAAAGATTTCTTCTAAATTTTTACTTTTCTGTAGGCGTCGGCTTATGGCCACCTTTGCAAACAGGGCACTAGGTGAGGTGGATCCTTGGTCTGCGTTATATTAAACATATTGACTAGTGTCCTTTGTTGGACTAGTGTAGGGGGGAAAGATGTTGATCCTAATTTGGGTATCTGAAACAGCTGCAGAAGACTTAAAACCAAACGTAGCCGGTTGTTTTCATTGCTGTTTGAACAATAAGCAAATTCCTATACTGTTGTGTTGTGTTTATTTTTTTTAAGGTGTTGCAGAATAATTTTTAGTTTTGTGATTTTTACCAAAGGAAGTAATTTGGGAAATTGTTTGATTTACACAAGTAGACTCAGTGCTAAAGACCTGTGAGATTAGATTGCACAACGAGAGACAGAAACTACTCTTTTAAAAACAAGTTATTTTTTTGTTAGCAGCAAGGACCAGATTTTCTGGAAAGGTGAAGGTTGCTAAGACTATTTCATTCTTTCATTCTTTTCTTGTGAGCTGAGGGTTGTAAGTGCCCTCAGGCATCTTGTGTCAGATATAACTATTTATGTTTTGGGACAAGGATCTGTGATAGTGTTTCTTCAGGTACTTTATTTGTATTTTGCAAAGAGTTTTCTTCTTTTTCATGGTCATTAGCTTGGAAGAAAAGGGAAATCGGAGATTCTGTTTCTTCAAATTCCACAGGAAGAAGAGGAGTTTTCTGGACTATACGTAGTGCTTAATGTTCCAGCAAGCCTCATAGAGCTATTTTTTTTTTTTCTTGGTTTGGTTTGTCAATGAAGCAAATCTTGGCCTTTTCTGGAGAATCTCGGAAGAAATATAAAGTCAGGATTTTCTGTGTATAGCTAAGGATAGGCTGAGTTACATAACAGAAGCTCTAAATATGACTATTTGAAATCATATTTTGTGATTCAGGCCAGAATTTCAGCACTACTTGGGACTCAGCCACTTTTTTTCCCCCAGAAGTCCAGTGTAATTTATAAAGGTGAATAAGTATTTATCACTTCACAGCTGGGGATACTGAGGCACGGACAAGATTTAATGAAAGTTAACCTGCTGCCTCTCAGGGATGTCTCAATTTTTCCAGAGATGGGGGGAGAGAAGCCATGAAGAGAAGGTGAAGGAGGTCATGAGAGAGAAAGATGTTATGGGAAGTTAAGATACCTGCGGTAGGTCAGAAGGAATTGGTGTTTTGGGTGTGCATTCTCTTTAGGCCACATCTACAGTTCAATGTAGAATAACTCAGGAATGGTAAAGTTGAAACAGGTCCTGCTGTCCTCACGTGCGCCCTGCGCAAAGTTGAGGTCCACTTTTAGCACAGGGAGGGTAAAGAAGCTGCGTAGTAAGCTTGGCAATTTGCCCACAGAGCCCCCTTCTTTCTAGCTGTCATTAATGAGGTGTTTGTGAAGGCCCAAATCCTAAGTTTGTTTCTGATTGTTGTAGGCGTTATTTGCATTGTCTCTCTCCAATAGCATTAAGTGCTTTTGGAATCCTGTCACATTTTTGGCCTTATTAAAATCCGATGACACGGATTTCTGTGAGCTAGTGGTGGAAAAATGAATGAAATAGTTGAGAAATTAACCCGTGATGCACAGCCAATAGCAAGGTGGAGAGATGGTCTTTGCAGAAAAGCTGCCAGAAGTCACCTATTCTATGTGTCTTCATTTCTAAAGACACTTCATAGCTGGCTTTGATGTTTGACTGGCTAAATCAACCTAGAGATCTACTGTGTAAGGAGAATATCCAGCTGCTCAGGTAAGGCGGCTTTAAGCCACTTCAGTGTGTAGAATAAAATAATCTGATTCTGTTTTACTTTAATGGTCATCTCCTAGGAGTGGTTCACGCAACTTCCAAAGAGAATTGAGTGCTATCTATTTAAGAACCGGGTACTGTAACACCTGGTCATTAAGTAATGTAACCTAATGTAATGTTATTAGATGAATGTAACGAAAATACTGTAGACAAATGAGAGGCAGCTCCTCTAAAGCTGTAAGGACAGAGAAGATGGTTTATACCTTGCCTTTTCTGCTCAGCCTTTCAGTTTATAAGAACATGGTAAGCTGGGAGCAGTATGAAGATGTGTTAGCCCCTGATTCCTCTGTAGAAAGCTCCCACCTTGCTTAAGCACTTTGCTTTGACTTCCAGTTAATTGTACCAACTGAAGGAGTGAAGAAAAGTAAAAGACTGAGCACACGATTCTTTACTTTTTCTGCCCTCTCTTGGAGATACTCTGATTTTGGCTATGTAAATTTGAATTCTTACATCTGAACTGATATAAAAGCCTTTACGGGCTTTGAGAGGTAGAATTTTATGCATTTTTAAATTGGCTTGGGTTATGACTTCCATGGGTTGAGTCTGGGTGAAATAATAAAAGATCATTCAACCAGCTGAATGAACAAAACAGAGGGGCCATCCAAAAAGATGGTCTTGATTCCTCCTCCCCTTCTGCTCTGTGCCCCTGTGCTTTCTTTTTCGCTGCCAAGGGTGCTTAACCGCCTCCTGGGGAGCTGATTCAACTTGCTGATGTGACAGGAAACTTTCTTTTCTTTCTAGACTGAAGAAATAAAACACCTCAGTAGAGGTCAGATGAGCCCTGAAGCTGATGTAAGGAAGCAGTGGGAGCACATGGCCGAGAACAGAGTCGCGTCAGTGGCAGCGAGCTGCTTGGTTACCACAGCCGATCTCATCTGGCTGCTCCATAACTCACTGGAAAGACATAAATTGAAATGGTGGGTTGTAGTTACTCTTTTCTTTGTCTGTGTAAGAAAAAATTGGCAGTAATTAGTCCAAATGGAGCTGATGGTGGCGGTTTTACTCTAGACACAGTAATGCTGTCTCAGAAGAGCCCCTGTGCATGTTCTGGCACTAGTGGGCTTGGCAGCACCAGGCAGCTGTGGATTGCAGGGTTACAGCTCAGAAGTGCAATTAGGGCTTCCTCCTAAGCCTCATCGTTTAGTGGAAACTCTCAAGGCACCCCAGCCTTGTACGTAGTTACAAAACAGTGCCAGGGACCGGCATGTGAGAGCAGGCAGAAAAGTATAAGCCAGCAAAGCAGATGTGCAGTTTGCAGCTGGGGAAAGACAGACAAATGGGATTAGCGGATGCATCGATTTGGTAGTGTATTTTTTAGGAAATGCAGGCTTGGGTATTTTTCCTGCTTTTATCAACACCATAATTTCCATACTCTGCTTTGTGTTCTTGTTCCGCATCCTTTCATGTCCCAACAGTATCATGTCCTTTCCGCCTGTCTTTTCTGTGTCTGTTTCTCCCTTCACTGTTTTCTAAATGCATGTTTATCACTGTTTCACAATACAGCTTTAGTCTCTCTTCCATGGAGAGTCATCTGAAAGAGGTCAGGAGGGAAGGAGCTCACCTGAAATTTGCCAGGACGGAGTGGATAGAAGTATTTTCTTATCTGTAAAACTTCAGCCCCTCAGTTTTCTGCCAGAGGGCAAAAGTGCTTATTTTGAGATAATGTGACCCTACTCAGCTGCCGCGATCTTTGGCTTACCAAGCAGCATTTTTGACCTCATAATGTCATGGCTTCCCACTGCCTTTGGGAGCATTTGTGAAATGGAGGGCTTAGTGTAGGGATGGAATCTATGGAAAAACAAGTGCCATAGTGGCACGGATACCAGAGCTCGCCTGCTCTGTAAAGGGTGTTCATTGTAGTATCCTAACTAATTCCAAGAGATTCCAAGAAAATGGGAGAGTGCTTAGCAGAGGAACCTCAGCTCCTCTGCAGGAGCCATGGAGAACCCATCTCAGTCGAACGTGGAAGATGAAATGTAAAATGATTTTCTGTTTTTCCTCTGTCTTTTTTTATAAAATGCTTTGAGTTTCTGTAGCTCTCTTAATGATTTTTAAGCTTTTGTATGACAAACCTAGTGCTGGCAATATTAATACAGCACAGCAACATTGTCTGCAAGAATATCACTTCTGCTCATGACAGGAACAAACAGAAATGATGCTCAGAAATACACTGTATGCTTTAAAAGGGTTTGTGAGTAGCTTAATAGTCATGGATTTCATGTACAGGAGGATCTCTCTTGTACCAGGGAAGCATGCACTATTATGCATTGTTTTCCCTTTTTTAGGAATCTGTATTACTAAAGCTAGTGGAAGCTGCATTGTCAATTTCCATAAAAGCAGCTGGGAGGAGTGCCATGTTTCCTGAGTTTTAAAATCTTATTTGAGCAAAGAATTTCTCTTCCTCCCCTTCTAGAATGCTCCTCTTGAGGTAAATATCACACTAGTAAATTGGGTTCATCCAGCATTTTTGGTTCTCTATGAATACCTTTTTGGTACGTTCCCTTGCTCCAACTTCATAACTTCATGGTTGGTATCCCTCTTGATAAGTTTTCCATATCAACAGCCCTTGAGCACAGCAGATGTTGGATCAAGCAAGAGATTTCTTTAGCGTCTTGATTATTCTCTTAGATGTGGGCTCGGATATCCATGGATTCTGATTAGTTTGCAGTTACGGCATGTGCTGTTTATCTTTGTGAATGCAGGACTGGATGGGTATGAAGGATGTTTAACCAGTCAAAGGGATGTGTTTTGTGAAACCTTGTTAATCCATAGCGAGCCCATCGGAAGAATAGGGTTACTTTAAACCTTTGCCACTGTCAGCACATGAGTAAGAGACCTTCTCATCAGGGTGTCCTTGTAAGATGTAGGTCATCCATCTTCAAATCACTGCCCTGATTTGTACTATGTTTCAAGAAAGATTTTTTTTATGTGGGGAGGGGAGGGATGTTTCAGTAAAGAAGTCAATGATCGTCTCTTTTGGGATGTTTACCAAAAAGGCCATGCTCAGGCAATAATAGGTTCTGTACAGTGTTGAGATCTATCTGTTTCACTCTGGCTTTGGTCTGGGTAGTCATAAGGTTTTCAATGGGATTGCCGTTGCTTGTTTCTGCCTTAAATGTAGGTATTGGTTGTGTCAGTCTTGGTTCTTTAAATGCTTCTGTTACTATTTGCCTACCATCAGTAGACAGGTGGGTTGTAGAGCTCATAAATTTTACTCCCTCCTATCTGACTTGCCTTTGGGATAAAGACATTAAATTTTTGTGGAGCCAGCTGAGTATTTTGGGTGGAATACTTTCCTGCCGAAAGACACTGATTTGCCAGCACTGAAACATGCAACATTGCTGTATTACTGTGTCAATATGTTTGATAGAAGCCAGGGAGAGATGCTGGGCAGCCTGCCTGGTTTCCTGCCTGGTTTCCTGGTACAGTTTCCTGTACCCTCTCGACTCCCTGGAAGAGACTTACAGCCGCTGCTGACTTAAAACCTCCCTAAACCAGATCCCTCAGTTCCTGGTTGTCCTGGTAAACCATGGGGCTGAAGAGTCCATCTTGTGCGAAGGGACTAGGAGAGGTTGGCTTGTTCATCCTCACAAACACAGGGCAGGAGGTGAACATGTCAGAAGCGTAAATGTCGCAGCTGAAGAAGAGCTGTTTTAGGTGTTGGTGCAGGGGCAAAAAGCTTTATGTACGTTTAAACTGGAAAAGGGAAAAGGAGGAAAATCTTGCAAGAGCCTTCAGAGGGGAATAGTGAACCAAAAGAACAAATGTTTTTTACAATGAGACATTACAGGTGTACGAAAGAGATTATGTGATCTGATGAGGATAACTGGAGGCTGGATACAGTCACCCAAAAATACCTCTTCTGACTTCCCCCTCCCCAAGACAGAGCAAGCTGGGCAAAAACGAGTATTTCAGAATTTCTTCCTTTTGTAATTTTTACTACCTAAGTCCTTTCTTCAGGTGATTTCCCTTTCTCCTCATTCTGTGCACAGAAATGGAGTTTCACAGAGGTAGGATTACATTTTACATCCTGATCCAAACTCCAGTGATGCTGAGAAGGGTCTGTCTCTCTCTAGGCCCTTCATGTTCTCCTTTGTTTGGTTATGTCCAGTTCCCGTATTTAACAGTATGAGACCAGGAATGGAAATAATGGGCAGACCTGCACTGCAGCACGACCTCTAGGTGGTTAATACTTTTGGGTAATGTATGTTCCTCCACATCCCAACTTTCTTTAGGCTCTTAGAATTTGATAATTGAAGCTTCTGTTATACCTGTGTTTCAGTCTGGGGTTATGCAAGCACTTTTTAAAACCAACATAAATTCCCAATGCTGTGAATAGCTCTCCAGCATGTCCCTATGCCTGACTTCTTGTTCCCACCCTCTAACTTTTGCCTCTGTGACATTTGTCTGGCTATGCAGTCGGACAAGCCAGGGAACTATCTTGCTGAAAAAGGACTCAAAGCAGAAAGGTTGGTTTCTGCTGGATTTGTTTCCCATCCTGGCTCATTGTGAATGCCCAAAGGGAAAGGATAGTAATGACTGCAGGAAGGCAGAGGTGTGAAGGATGGACTACACTGCTCAGCAGAGATCTCAGTTTATCTTGTGACCTTAAAAGCACCTGAGTTGTAATGAAGATTGAGGTACGCAAAGCAGAAGGGATACCAGAAACGGAGGCCGACCTTGCCTTTCCCTTGTCAACAAAGGAGCTATTTGTAATGCAAGATGCTGACTCCCGCCAGGTTGATGGGGAATTTTGGAGCTACACAGTGTGCCTGCTACTTAATAGGTAAAGATGTTGTGATTTGTGGCTAACCAGAAAGGCACTGTTAGCACGGTGAACGGGATTTCTGTTGAGAAAAAGCATTAAGGGACTATATTAAGGAAGAAATATTCTTCGACTTAAAAGTAGGTGTCAGATGATCAGCTAGGAGAGCTGTGGTTGTCTGCTTCTTTTCTTGGGACTAAAAACTGAGCTCCTGTAATGCAATGTTTGTCTAATGCAGGTATAAGTACTTTATAAAAAACTCCTGCTGGATTCTGCCGTTTGTGTGGTTCTGAAAGAGTTAAGAGGAAACTCTTCGTCTCTGCTCAGCCTAGCAGCATCCAGTTCAAAAAATAAAAGCACCCCTCAGCGTGAACAGGCTGCGAAATGCATTTGAAAATAAATTCTTTAATGCCAATTGTCATTACGAATTTATTTTTAAATATGTTTTGCAGTTTGCTCATGCTGAGAGGCCCTTTATCTTTGTAAGTTCCTGACTGTGGGGCTGAACAAAATAGGTAGCTTTCCTTTTAAATAAAGTGGAAAATAGAGGAGCAAGATTATATCTGTCACAGATTATAATATTTATACGTATTTCTCATCTAACCCAAATTCCCCAGGGACTCTCAGATTCGCATGAGGCCTTAGAGTCCCGGATTTTGCGTCTGGGTATGTGATTGCTTTAATGGAAGACCGTGCTGTTTGCATTTGCTCTGCTGATGCTCTGTTACATTTGGTCACATGTACATAAAAGACAGTCTAAAGCTGTTTGTAAGGATGATGCTTTAGGTAACGCGACGAGTCAATGTGTCATGGCTCAGCCCTGGCACTTAGGTTCAAACTTGGCAGTCCTGGCTACATCTGTTATGATTTGTTAACAGCCTCTTGATTAGGAACTAAGTACCGTAGCTAGCTGTAGCTTGCACTTGGAGGTGAAGTGTAGTTTGTGTATTTCCCTGATTTCTGCCGTTGTTTGGACAGAATCGATTACTTAACGTGCTTAAAATCCCATGAATCCTGTCTGTGCCAGAAAATTATGAATTCTTCTTTTCTTCCTCGGAAGTACCAGGGGAAATGTAAAACACCAGACACTTTCAACAAATTGGTAGAACAAATGAATACTGAAGCAAAAATTGTGCACAGCATTGGCTCCTGGAGGGTCCCAGCCTAGCAGCTTTGCCTGCTTCACTGACATCGGTGGGAGATCCGGAGTCCCCATGAAATCAGGTTTGTTACGCAAATTTTTAATTGGCTAAACTCTTAGACTTATTTTTTTATTTTTTTTTTTCCTTGGAGCTTTACAGGAAGACTTTTGTCTGTACTCAGACCTGTTCTTTTTGCACCAAAACATGGATGCTATTCTAGTTTTACCAAATCTTTTCCTCACATGGGTAGAAGGGAATTTGTTACATAATTTGCTGCAGTTATGCTCAAACAAAATTATTGGAACTTTAAAAATTCATTGGGAAATATCCCTGAATGTGAACAAAACAAAGGGAAATAAGGGCTTCAGGATCTGACTTCTTGACATGTGTGATGGCACCAGTATTTTAATATAAAAGGACACTTAAGTTGGGCAAATGGGACAGTATAGACACTATCGATTCATGTCTATGAACAAATGCTTTATAAACGTCACTTCCTCTACAATATCACATAGTGGGAATTATGACATCCACCCTTCAATCTTTTTCATATTACGTTAAAAAAAAGCTGTCTGGTTTTTTCTGTGAAAGTTTAACAACGATAAGGTTGTTCCAGAATTTCTTAGTGAAGTCCACCACATACACAGAACAGTCAAACAAGGTTTTGGGTTTTTGGTTGTTTGTTTTTTTTTTTTTTTTTCTTATTTCTGATACTGTGCTGACCTCTAGAGAGGCTAAGCTTGGTTACTATTCAGGAGATGGAACTGAAGGTTTGGATGTAGGAATTCTTGAGGGAGTTTAAGCAGTTTGAAACAGTTGTGATTCTGTGATTTTAAACAGTTTGCGTTCCAGTGAAGCTCTAAAAGCCCCATTTTAAATCTCCATAAAATATAGTTTGAGAAAATACTACATTTTTGGTTTTTCACAAAATAGATCCCGAGCACTCGGGCATTGTAATGGAAATCAGGGTTTGGTCTGATAGCATGTTTGTACGCAGATACAAGAAGGTGCTCCCAAAAGGGACAACCTTGCTTCCCCCTGTTTCCCACCATCACAGGCATATTTCTGCCCCTGCTTTGGTGCAAGACTGTCTGATCCTCTATTGAAACTGCTTGGGGAACTAAACAGACAGCCGGTGCCAACGAGATGGTGGGAGGACATGGGTAGGACATAGAGACTGTATCTGCCAAAGGGGGCAGCAGCCAGCCATGAAGTTGCTGTAGCAGCACTGTCAAATTGCACGCTCCATCCGGCAAATAAGAGCAAACGGTAGGTTTAAGGACACAAGACTGTTTTCTTACTCTTGTTGATTTGCCTTCAACACCACAGACATGCTGCTTCTATAGTGGCCCTTTACAAACAGCTGCTCGAGACCCATGTGAATCAGAGGCCTTGTATATTGGAAACGATTTTTAGAGGCTTGCTGGAGAAAAATTCTGTAACTAATAACTAAAAAAAGATAAATGTTCAGGTGATACCCTGGGGCACTTGTAGTTCTTATCTATCTGATTTGTAAGCATCTGATTTATCCAACCTTTTCAGGTTTATTAGAAACTGTTTTGACTGTGGTTTTTTTGGTCTCCAGTTCATTCTCTCTTTGGCTCTCCAGAAGGTGCCCAAATCCCAGGCTTTACCCTTGCTGTTCCTTTCCTTTTGAAAGACTAGCTCATGGTTACGTGGGCAGAAGTAAGTAACGTGAGTCAGTTGAACTTCACTCTGTTCTCAAGTTGGAGATTCACCGATACGTCTTTTGATTTCACCTGCTGGAGGTCCAGGGAAGTGAAATGAGAACAATTAGCTGAGGGTTTGGAGGAGAAATTTAAATCAGAATTGGGAAAAATGTCAAAGAAAAGGGTGTGGATTGGCAAAGAAAAGCCCTCCGCCCCCAGAAAAATAATTTATGTCCTCTCAGAAAGGACTGGAGAGGGAGAGGTTGGAGGGTAGCCTTGTGGAAGAGCCGAACTGGATGGTGGGAGACCCCAGGTAGGAGGCCTGTGAATTCTTGGATTAGCACCCAGGGCAGAAGCTGGAACTCCTACCTTTGACCTTTGGAAATGGCTGAGAAACTTGCGTTGTTATCCTCCTGTAGCGCTAGCAGGAGGTGATTCCTTACTGCTGCTTTTTCCCTTGGGTAGCTCAAGTGAGAGTGGCTTGTGGGGCATTTCATGCTCTTATAGTCGCTGGTATGACGCTGCGTAAGGAAGCTTTGGCATTTTTGGCTTGCTCACTTTGTAGGGAACATAAAAACAGAAAACTGTGTTCAGAGAACATTAATTCGTTTGCAAAGTCAAAAGTTATTAGATGTCAGAATTTTACTTTGCTATCACTTAAATACATGTGTCTATTTTTACAGTGGAATATTGACCTCATTTGTTGCGTGATGTGAAGGGGAGGGGAGCGAATAATAATTTTGTTGTTTGCAACCTGCATGAAATTTGTTTAATTTGTTGCAGCAATCGGTGGGAACATGAGGAAGACAAAGATTTGGTGTCATGACTACGCAGCGGAATCTGTCTCAACAACTAAGGTTCTTTCCTTGCCTCTGCCAAAGGTGCCTTTAAGGGCTGATCTGCAGAAAGCCCTCAATTGCACAGAAAGCACATTTAAAGAAGCACTTGAATTGAAAGGGGTCTGTGCTTTATATCCAGTGCTTACAACTCTGGATCTCTGTGATTACTTGTACATTTTCAACAACTTCCTATTTCTCAGCTGTGGAACTGGGAGACGAACGTGCACGTTGCAAGTATTTTAGGTAAGTTCATGATCTGCTGGAGGATTCCCACAACGGAGTGATGAGTACTGTAGAAAAGCCTGTGAGGATTCATAACTCTGCGCTTAAATCAGCAGGGGGAAAGGTTTACTTTTAATAACACAAACTGAATAATAATGGTAAAACCGAATAGCCATTCTCTAGTTCAGCAGTCTGTCGTGGGCTCTGCATGAAGCAGGAGACTTATGTTATATAGTCGTGTGGCTCAGAGGACTTGTATAAACATTGCACTGGAAAATCATACATCTGCCACTTCCTAAAGATGGAGTAGTTGACTCTGCGTGTCCACAGTAATATTTGAATGTAATTTTATGTCTATGATAGACATAATGATAGATGTCCAGGTGTATGACAGATGTCCAGAAGCATTCTCACAAGCTGGTTCTAAACCTGTAAGGCACAAAACACAAAGACGATGAAGCAAAATGGGTGTTGGAGAGGTTTTCTGCTTTGTTGTTTACTATACCAGCTATTGTTGAAGTCATTTCCTCATTTTGTCCATTAGGAAAAAAGCTTTTTATTGAAATGAGTAGATAACTGCCTAAAGGGGACATAAGAGAGATGGTGAAGAGTGAATATATCTGTTCTAAGTGCTAAGTCGTACTCCCACCTCAAAGCCTGACTTTGTGAGGTGACCAGCGATATTGAAACATAGCTCAGGGGAGATGGCCCGGCCTGGGTGTCTCAAAGGGCTTTCATCAGGGTGGCAGAAAGCAGCAGAGTTGTTAGAAGCAGTTTCAGGGACCGAGTCTCATGATCTTGCATGGTTAATGGAATTGATGCAGGCCACCTTAAGGGAATTAAGGGTGACTCCAGGCGATTAATGTTCTGGTGAACCTTCTCCATTTTGCACTTCACCTAGGAAATTTTGCTTTCTGTTCATTATAATGGGAATTAAAGTGTAGCAAATGGAAGTTCAGTTAATGCCAGGGGTGAATATTTTCTTCCCTCGGAGACAGATATTTATTTTGGAAGTGGCTGGACTGACAGCACCAGCTTCCTCTTCAGAGCCTTCCACCAGCCTGTCCATTGCTCAGCTGGCTGGTGGAGGGCGGGATCTGTTGGCCGTGACTGCGTGGAGCTGGACGCCAGCAAGCTACTGGGGGGTGAAAGCCCCCTTAGCACATCTCTCAGGCTCCACCCCTCATGCTTTGCTGCCATCAAATCCATGAAAGAGTGAAGTTCACGGTCAGGTCTTTTAAATTTAGATTGCAGAAAACCATCATTCACGCAGAATCACACAGAATGGTAGGGGTTGGAAGGGACATCTGGAGAGCATCTAGTCCAACCCCTCTGCCAAAGCAGTGTCACCTAGAGCAGGTTGCACAGGAACACGTCCAGGTGGGTGTCTCTGAATGTCTCCAGAGACAGAGACTCCACCACCTCTCTGGGCAGCCTGTTCCAGTGCTCTGCCACCCGCAAAGTAAAGAAGTTCCTCCTCATGTTGAGATGGAACTTCCGGTGCTCAAGTTTGTGCCCGTTACCTCTTGTCCTGTCCCCGGGCACCACTGAAAAGAGCCTGGCCCCATCCTCCTGACACCCACCCTTTAAGTATTTGTAAGTGTTGATAACGTCCCCCCTCAGCCGTCTTTTTTCTAGACTGAAGAGACCCAAGTCCCTCAGCCTTTCTTCATAAGAGAGGTGTTCCAGCCCCCTAATCATCATGGAGCCCTTTGCTGCACCGTCTCCAGCAGTTCCCTGTCCCTATTGAACCGGGGAGCCCAGAACTGGACACAGTACTCCAGATGCGGCCTCACCAAGGCACAGTAGAGGGGGAGGATGACCTCCCTCGACCTGCTGGCCATGCTCTTCTTGATGCACCCCAGGATGCCATTGGCCTTCTTGGCGACGAGGGCACACTGCTGGCTCATGGGCATCCTGTTGTCCACCAGGACTCCCAGGTCTCTTTCCACTGTGCTGCTCTCCAGCAGGTTAGCCCCCAGCCTGTACTGGTGCATGGGGTTATTCCTCCCCAGGTGCAGCACCCTACACTTGCCCTTATGGAATTCCATAAGGTTTCTCTCGTCCCAACTCTCCAGCCTGTCCAGGTCTCTCTGTGTGGCGGCACAGCCTTCCGGTGTGTCAGCCACCCCTCCCACTTTTCTGTCATCAGCAAACTTGCTGAGGGTGCCCTCTATCCCTTCGTCCAGGCCATTGATGAATAGATTGGAGAGGACTGGACCCAGTACTGACCCCTGGGGTCAACTGGTCTCGTCTAGTGTATTCTTCCTACCTCCTCCTTTCCCTACCAGTACCTGCTGAGGCGATCTCTGGTGACATTTCAACCCTGTCCTGCACTGGCAGGAGGGATGGAATGGGCAGCCATGTCCCATGCTAGACATTGGCTCTCTCACCCTGTGGGGTGGAGGCACGTACCTTCTGACGTGGGTGAGAGCTGTGCATCACCTTGAGATAATTGGGTCATGTGAACAAATTTGAAAGGAGCGTGTGTGAAGTGTGGTTTTCAGGTCTTCTGTGTTTATCCAGTCTAGTTGGGTTTGCACAGGGTGGCAAAACCCCCACACCTCTGACCCTAGCGAGGCTCAAAGCTCTCACTCTGAAGCAGGACGTGCTCCTCAACTGAGTGGTTGCCAGTCTTTTGGAGGTGAGCAATACCTGTTCATCTCCCCGAGGATTTTGTTTTTCTCCTTGTACTCATTTTTAGAAATGCCCGAGCTGTTTCCTTTGGAAAAAGATACTGGAACACAAGAGCCTGAGACCCTCGGTGCTCCCTGAGAACGAAGGTCCACGTGGCCCAATACTCTTGTCTCCCAAGTGGTCACCCATCAAAGCCCCCAGGAGGGCGTATGAGCAGCGCAAGCCTCCTCCTGCCAGGGTGCTGGGGGTGCTCAGAGGCCTCCCCTGGGACCCCCACCCCCAGCGTCTGCTGCCAAGGGCCCAGGGGCCGTGTCTCAGCTCCGCCCGGGGCCGTCAGTCCCTGCCTGGGGGATGCTGTAGGTGTGCCCGTCTCTGCCCCTGTCTCCTGGGTGGGCCTGGGACCTGCCCTGCGGAGAGCTGCTCTCCTGGATGGAGCCCTCAGGCCTAGGTCAGGGCTCCTCATGCACAACTCCAGGCGTAACATAGAATAACTGCTCTGTTCTCTTCTCTTCTCCTCCATTCCATTCCCTGCGCTCACCAGGAGTCGAATAATGAGGAGACTGTTCTTTGCCCGAAACGCCAGGGGTTTTTCAGCTCCAAAACCACTTTGAAGGACACGCAACACAAAGGTTACAAGTGGAAACACAATTTTATTTTATTTTATTTTGTTTTGTTCTACTTCATTTCATTTTATTTTATTTCTTTTACTTCCTTTACCTTGCTTTATGTTTTGTTTTACTTTTTGTTTTATTTTTGGGAGTATTATTTCTTTTGTTGTTTTTTTGTTTTATTTTGGGGGTGTTGTTTCATTTTTGGAGCTTTTTGTTTTATTTTCCATTTTAGTTTTTTGGTGTTCTATTTTTTGTTTTATTTTGGGGGGGTTTATTATTTTTTTATTTTGTTTTTTTTTTGTTTTATTTTGGGTTTTTTTGTTTTATTTTTTATTTTAGTTTTGTTTTATTTTATGTTTTGATTTTTTTTTTTATTTTGGGGAGTTGTTTGATTTTATGTTTTAATTTTATTTTTTATTTTATTTTTTGTTTTATTTTGGGGGCAGTTGTTTTATTTTTTGTTTTATTCAATTTTGTTTTGTTTTCTGTTTTATTTTTGGGCTTTTATTTTTTGTTTTATGTTGGGAGTTTTTTGTTTTATTTTTCATTTTATTTTAGGGGATTTTGTTTTGTTTTATTTTTTGCTGCATTTTTTGTTTTATTTTGGGGAATTTTTTCTGTTTTGATTTCTTAAAAATTTTGGGTTTTTTTTTAATTTTTTCTTTATTTTTTATTTTATTTTGGGGGGCTGTTTTATGATTTAACTTCAGTTTTGTTTTATTTTTTGTTTAATTGTTATTCTCTTGTTTTTTTTGTTTTTATTTCATTTTGTTTTACTTTTTTGTGTTTTATTTTTGTTGTATTCTATGTTTTCATTTATGTTATGTTTAGTTTTTGTTTTCTTTGCTTTTATTTGTTTTTTGTTATTTTATTTTTGGTTTTATTGTGGTTTTTTTATTTTCGGGGGTTTATTTTATGTTTCATTTTATGTTATATTTTACATTTTCTTTTACTTTTTATTCTATGATATATTTTTTGTTTTATTTTGTTTTTTTGTTTTTGTGTTTTATTTTCTTTTATGGGTTATTTTGGGTTTTGTTGTCTTTTATTTTTTGTTTGAATTTTAGCATTTTTTGGGTTGGTTGTGGTTTCAGGTTTTTTGTGTAGTTTTTTGATTTGTTTTGGTTTTTTTGTTTTTGGTATTTTTGTGTTTTGCTATTTTTTTGGTTTAGGTTTTGTTTTTTTTTTAACTTATATTTTACTTTTTATTTTTATTTTATTATATTTTAATTTTATTTCATTGTATACTTTATTTTTGTTTATTTTTCTGAATCTGTTTCACGGATTTTTTTGGTTATATTTTTTAGTTTTATTTTTTGTTTTGTTTTATTTTATGTCTTAATCTTATTTTTTGTTTTATTTTTTGTTTTACTTTGAGAAAGTTTTGCGCTTTTTTTGTTTTTTTTATTATTTTGGAGGGTTTATTTTATGTTTTATGTTTTATTTTTTATTTTGGGTTATTGTTTTTATTTTTTATTTTATGTTTTATGTTTTTATTTTATGGCGGTTTTTTGTTTTATTTTTTCATTAAATTTTTTGTTTTAATTTTAGCATTTTTTTTTGTTTGGTTTTGGTTTTAGGTTTATTTTTATGTTTTTATTTAGTTTTTGGGTTTTGTGTGTATTGAGGGTTTTTTGGTTTTGTTTTGGTTTGGTTTTTTCCGACTCAGTGTCAGAGCCAATGCTTGCAAGCATGAAGACAATGCGCAGGTGTAGCCAGGAGCAGGCTGAGGTACTCTTGAGTTGAGCTTGAAGAAACATCCCTTGCAGCCTGGCAAAGGGCAGCCCCAGGGGCACGGAAAGAAGCAGCAGGAATACAGGCCCAGCACTCCCTGTTCCTGGAGAGTGAGAACTTGGAAGAATGAGCATCGGTACCCGACTGCACACAATAAAAGGGAAAGGTAAAGGCAACGAAGGTGGTGGCGGTGACAATGACGATGAAGAAGAAGGTGGCAGCAATGAAGGCGACGATGGCGGCGGCGGCGACGAAGAAGAAGACGGCGGCGGCGACGAAGACGACGAAGAAGATGGTGGCGGCAGCGGCGAAGAAGAAGATGGTGGCGGCGGCGAAGAAGACGACGAAGAAGATGGCGGCGGCGGCGGCGAAGAAGACGACGAAGAAGATGGCGGCGGCGGCGGCGAAGAAGACGACGAAGAAGATGGCGGCGGCGGCGAAGAAGAAGACGGCGGCGGCGAAGAAGACGACGAAGAAGACGGCGGCGGCGAAGAAGACGACGAAGAAGACGGCGGCGGCGGCGAAGACGACGAAGATGGCGGCGGCGGCGAAGACAGCGGCGACGACGAGGAAGATGGCGGTGGCGGCAACGAAGACGACGGCGGCGGCGGCAGCGAAGAAGATGATGGCGGCGGCGGCAGCGAAGAAGATGATGGCGGCGGCGGCGACGAAGACGAAGAAGAAGATGGCGGCGGCGGAGACGAAGAAGAAGAGGGCGGCGGCGGCGAAGAAGAAGACGACGAAGAAGATGGCGGCGGCAGCGACGAAGAAGACGAAGAAGATGGCGGCGGCGGCGGTGACGAAGAAGACGAAGACGACGAAGATGGCGGCGACGACGACGAAGAAGACGACGTCGTTGTCGGCGGCGGCGACGAAGATGGCGGAGACGACGACGAAGAAGACGACGTCGGCGGCGGCGACGACGAAGACGACGACGAAGAAGACGACGTCGGCGGCGGCGACGACGAAGACGACGACGAAGAAGACGACGTCGTTGTCGTCGTCGGCGACGACGAAGACGACGACGAAGAAGGCGACGACGAAGACGACGACGAAGAAGACGACGTCGTTGTCGTCGTCGGCGACGACGAAGACGACGACGAAGAAGACGACGTCGTTGTCGTCGTCGGCGACGACGAAGACCACGACGAAGAAGACGACGTCGTTGTCGTCGTCGGCGACGACGAAGACCACGACGAAGAAGACGACGTCGTTGTCGTCGTCGGCGACGACGAAGACCACGACGAAGAAGACGACGTCGTTGTCGTCGTCGGCGACGACGAAGATGAGAAAGAGGAAGAAGAGGAGGAGGAGGAGGTGGTGTGTGGTACTGTGGGGTGTTTTCCCAAGTACGACCGTATCAATGACAAGTCTAATTTTGCCATCCAAAACTCTCTGCGCCGCTGTGCTTCTTGTCCAGTGATGCCCGAAAAGCGCTCCCGTGCCTGCCTTGCGCTTGTATTGCCCGCGGGGAGAGCTGAGAAGTGGCAGCTCCAGATGGTGCATCAAGCCATGAGCCCTTCCAAGCAGCGTCTGTTTTGCCCAAGCAAGAACCCCATGGAGCCAAGGGAAGAGCGGAGCTCGCTCCCGCTCCAAGCTTGCCGTGGGCAAGAGAGCCCGAGAGAGCCAGGGCACGAGTGGTGCCTTGGAGGTGCAAGAGCAGCAGGCAAGAACCGAGCCGAAAGGGCCGCGAGGAGCCCTGACAAGGGGCTGTGCTCAATGCCACAGAGGACAAGAAGCAGCTCCCGGGGGCACCCTGGGGGCCCCCTGGGAGTGTAGAAAGCTTCCTCCCCCCGGATGCGGGGCACGAGGGCCACCTTCGTGGAGCAGGAGCAGCAGGCTCCTGGCCAAAAGGGCCCAAAGGAGCCCTGGCAAGGGGCGCTGCTCAATGCTGCAGAGGAAGGCAAAAAAACCCCCGGGGACATTTGCTAGCCCACCCTGGGGGGAAAAAAAGCCTTCCTCCCCCCAGCTGCAGGGCACGAGAGGCCATCTTCGTGGTGCATGAGCAGCAGGCAGTGACCTGGCCACTATGGAGCAGAGGGGCCTGACAAGTGGCCATGCTCAATGCTGCAGAGGAAGGCAAAAAACCCCCGGGGAGCAGTGCCAATGTGCCCCGGGGGAAAATTCCTTCCTGACCCCAGCGCTGGCGATCGGCTATTCCCTGAGCATGTGAGCAAGACCTGCCTCCTCGTCCCACAGGCTGGTCACGCCTCCCAGGAGATGCCCAAGCCCTATTCTCCCTCCACCTGGAGCCATCTCAGGGGCTTCCGAGAGTGGCCACGTTCCCCTGGCCTGATCGACCTTGGGGACAAGAATCCTTCCTGTGCCTGGCAGGACACCAATGGGTGCTCCAAAGCCCTGGGAGCCCTGGCAACACCTCTGCATCCCATTTCTTACGGCTACTGCCCGTGGCTCCATGGGGGATGAGGACAGCGAGCTCTGCAGTGCTCCTCCAGAAGGCGGTCCCTTGTACTCGCCACTGCTATCCAGCTGAACAGGATTTCTGTCCCTCAGGTGAGCTTTGAAGGTGGCCCCTCCGGGAGCTGGCCTTGCAGTGTAGAATGTCGAGCAGCCTTGTGCAGCCTCTGGGCAGGGGGGTTGGACTGGATGATCTCCAGAGGTCCCTTCCAACCCTACCATTCTGTGGTTCTCTGTGATTCTGTGACTTCCTCTCGGATGTCTTCAGGCTGGCCCCACGCCGGCTATGGCAGCAGGACGCAGGAGGATGCTCCCTTTTATCCTGCCCTGGGGCATTGTGACTGCTGCGTTGCCGGGTGGTGGCATTGTGATGTGAGGGTGATGGGGCTCCACCCCTCTGCCAAGCATCCTTCAGAGGAAGGACTTTGGTGTTAAATGAACTGTAGTTACATCCCTTAAAATAAGGCTCTAGAGGGACAGGATTGTAAACTGACACATCCTGACTTTCCCTCTGAGCTCCAGCACACTTAGGAAACACGGGCTGTCAAAAAGGAGGAGGTGATAACATTTTGTTCCTGTTGGGAAGACTAAAGCACTCTAAAGCACTTTTACAGGACTTGGAAGGGACTGAGCTAATGTTATTCTGCCCCTGACTTGAAAGCACGAAGACGCACAAGTTGGTCAATCTGGCGGTAACCTCTCTGCGTGTGTCAGGGAACACCAGAGGGCTGTCAGTTGCACTGTGTGGAAAATTCAGTTCTGGCAGAAATTACACGGGTGTAGCCAGCAACACTAGTGAGACTGGACACTGACCAAAATGTTAGAAAAACAAGGGAGCACAAAGCACAGAGAATTCTCAGGCCCACGGCACACCAAAAAGTGCTCCAAAGCAGAACTGATTAAAGCCATACACTCTTGGATAGGAAAGTGCCCAACTCTTTTGAAGGCCCTTGAGTACATCTAGCGTTTGACAGAGCATCAGGCCAAGCAAGCCCACATTGGGCTTGCCCAAACGCATCCTGATGATGTAGACTCTTCTCTCCCTGCGATATCACTGAGTGCTTTGGCAAATGCACCAAATGAAGGGAGCAGAGAGGCTCCACACAAGTCAGTAAGGTCTGGAGCAGCAGGAGAGGCGATAAGTGGGAAAGGATGCTCTGGTGCTACCCTGATTTTTCCTTCCTTGTTAAGAGCCTGATTCTGCGATTAGCTACGTCTTTTCTCTGGTGCTATGGGGGCATCTTCTCCTGCCTGCACTACCTTCCTGTGCCATCATCTGCTCCCAAAGCACCAGCTCCCCTCTACGTTTCCTGTGCCTTTCCTGCCACATGCCCTTGTGACAGCCCTGTTTCAAGTCTGTCCCTTAAAATTGGAGAGAGGGAGAATTGGAGAGAGGGAGAAGAGCTGTAACTCTAAAATGGATGGCTCTTGCTTACTGCCCCTTCGCCTCTTAAAGGCAGGGAACTTAAATTGGAATTCTTCAATAGGTGGTGTGTTTTCCCTATTTTACTCTGAAGGAGGTCAAACACTTTCTTACTGTGATTTGCTTTAATAGGAGTCTTGTTTCATCCTACTCGGTTCTCTGTGCTTGCTTACTTCAGCCAGAGTACAACGTGCTTGATTTTGGTCAGAAACTTTCAGTTCATGAGATCTCCCTCAAGTGCCTTCCTGCTTAAGGTATCATCACCTCATGTTACTGCCTTGTTTGTCTTCCCCTGCTTTACAAGGGAGTGAAGGATTGTAACATTTATGTTTCTGAATGATGTTTCTGAAAGATGCTGGTTTGCCTAACTTCAGAGAGCTGAAGCAAGCAGGGTCCTTGAAGAGGCCATAAGAATGAAAGCCCAGCCTTACAGAAGGGGCAACAGTGTGAGATTAAAAATCTCCCTCTAACCATCACTTTTGCCCTTCTCCAGCTGTGATTAGAAGAATGGATTCTGAGTGCAAATTTCTATCACAGAGAGCATGGTATATTTGGCACATTGGTTCAAGCCTAATCTTTTCCACGTCTCCCTGCTTCTGTTTTCTGGGTCTGTGGCTTGGGTTTAACTGAGCATTTTTTTATGCATCTTTTCAGCCCTTCAGAATGGGGTCCAGCACTGGGAAGCTTTTGGTGCCGAAATAGTCTAGCTGCTGCAGTGATTGAGTGCCTGGAGATCAGGAACGGTTTTTAGAACTGTCTGCTTGATTCAAAGTCCAAGGAAATCAATGGGAAGATTTAATTGATGTTTATTTAGGCACTCTGACAACGCCCTTTTTTTTCACTGTTATTCCCCCTTCTGTCAGTTCTGTCTGAAGACAGGGCCTGTCCCAGGCTCCAAATAACACCAACTGCAGTAAGTAAGTGGAGAAACTATTCACACTTCACACGTGAGAACGTGCCCTTATTTTACAGACCATCTATCAAACATAAACATACTCCAGCTCGGGTATGGATGCAGACGAGGAGGATTTATGATCCCAACTCCCTGAACATGGTTTTACTGAGTGCTACTACAAATATTGCAATAATATTATACAATTTAATGCATTGGAATGCAGTCCTTGGGGGTCTGTGGGCATTTGAAGAACCCAGCCCAAATAACTGAAGCCAATGTTTTCATAAAGCAGCTACAACCCCTCGGAGCGAGAGCATCTAACAGCACTGAGCTCAGCATTCCTACAGGAACGGTTTGTTGATTGGGGGTTCTAGAGGAGCTGTGCACAGGTGGGCAGATTTGTACCGAGGCTGAAGCTGTTCCAGCCACATGCAAGCTGAAGGGATATGAACGTTTTGGCAGCGATAACGTGGGTCTCCTTTATCATTTGCTGTGTTTGGGCGTAAAGTTCTGTTGAGTAAAGCAGTCACAAGTAGATGGAGAGATCTGTTGTTGGGTTTTTTAAATGAACTGGTGAAGCAGAGAACACAAGTGTGAGGACTGGGAAAGACTGTTTTTAGGAGTTGTGTGAAGGAAGAGCTTGTCGGACCTCACGAGCTCCCGTGGTCCCCACAGCTGAGCACCACTCACTACCCAGCGTGTTCAGCCGGGCTTGAAATGCTGCTGGCCAAGCCTGCCGTGCAGCTGGCCGTCGTGTTGCCTTGTCTGCGTGGCATTGAGGGGAAGCTCGGTGTATTGGGTTTACGTGGGAAGGTTTTGGTTACCAGGGGGGAGTGCAGGGGTGGCTTCTGTGAGAAGACGCCAGAAGGTGCCAGAGGTGGCTTCTATAAGAAGTTCCAGCCAGCTCCAAGACGGAGCTGCTGCTTTCAGAACTCATCTGTGACTTTAACCATGCTGAGAGTCATTTGCCTACCTCACCTTGTGGGAAGATGTTCAAATCTTATCTTAAACCCTAGAAAATGTCTTTTGCCTTTAGGATTTGGTATTTTGAGTACCAAAAGAGTAAGGAAGGTACTATTCTTGCCCCCATTTTATACGTTAGTGCCAAAATTCACCTGTACGTTCAGCCTCTGTAAATAAGGGCATTTTTACCATATACGTTTCTTTTGTTGTGCTGATGCCAGAGGTGAAAGAAAGGGGCTTGGTTTCCTCTGCACAAACTTTGCAGAGGTGTCGAGGGCGTGCAGGATTTCCTCACCATTCCTTAGCAATGCACCAAGCGACATTTGCTGCTTGACTCTTTATGGTGAGGTCGTCTCCTTGGAAAGAAGACCTGAATGGTTTTGTGTTCGTGACCATATTTTCCCTTGCACTTCAATAGCTCTTTTCCTCCTCTCGCCTTCATCCTTGACATCTTTCTTGAAAGTGATGGCAGCCCTCTCAGCCTTAGTCTTGCTCCTTCCAGGCATTGTCGTCTTCTGTAGGCCCTCTATGCCCCTAATCCACTGCTTATTCTGTGTTTGCCTTCACATCCCAGATGGAATTGATGTTTCTGGAACCCGAGGAATGAGAAATGTCCCTAATGGTGCAGGTGAGTTCTCACCAGGGCTTTGCACAATGCTCGCCTTTCCCGTGGAAATCTCTTGCCTGACACACCAGCAAGCATTTGCCTGTATCACATTCATAGCTCATAGTCACCCTGTGACCTCCTCATGTCTCCAGGAACATTTGCCTACTCCAGTGTTTCCAAACTGGAGCAGAAACTCATGACACTCCACCTGATGTTGTGTTACTTGTTTTTACCCTGCAATTCTTCATATACGGTTTATTGATGCAGGGGTTGTCTCTTGTGTCAGAGCTTCAGCTGGTAGGGATTATGGGGGCCGTAAACTATACCATGAGATAGAGCTTTTTTTCTGGCTCATGGATGCCATGAAATGCAGAATATGATGTGGAGAAGGAAGCCTAGATGTCTTGAAGGATGCTTTTCTGCAATCGGGATTCAAAAGACCTGACCGTGAACTTCACTCTTTCATGGATTTGATGGCAGCAAAGCGTGAGGGGTGGAGCCTGAGAGATGTGCTCAGGGGGCTTTCACCCCCCAGTAGCCTGCTGGCGTCCAGCTCCACGCAGTCACGGCCAACAGACCCCGCCCTCCACCAGCCAGCTGAGCAATGGACAGGCTGGTGGAAGGCTCTGAAAAGGAAGCTGGTGCTGTCAGTCCAGCCACTTCCAAAATAAAGATCTGTCTCTGAGGGAAGAAAATATTCACCCCTGGCACTAACTGAACTTCCCTTTTGGAAGTTTTGTTGGAGAAAGTGCCAAATCAGCCCAGGCGCTGAAGAAGCTCCAAGAGAGGAGACAGCGTTGGGTCGGTGCGATGCAGCGTGTGGCACCTGCAGTCTGTGGGGATATGCTTCACTCTCCCGCAGTGGGACTGAAGGTTGCTGATGGCTTTTTAACTGACTTCTGCAGGCATTTAGTGAAGAGGAAGGTTGTTGCTGGTGATGCTGGCATGGATAAGGAGGTGATCTCCAAAGGTCCCTTCCAACCCCTACCATTCTGTGACATAGCCACAGACCAGCAGGGACCAGGAGGTGGGAGTGATGGTGAGAGTGGAGGAGATGATAGGCATGGGAAATTAAGAACTATTGGTAAGGGTTGTTGTAGGAGGGTACAAAAGAAGAAATGAAGAAAGTAAGTGTTACAAGGACAGTACGAGAATAAGTGACAGCCCACCTGGGAGGAGGTGTAGGAATGGACATCACCACTAATAGCTGTAGGGAAGTAGGAGGATATGTGGAGAGATTAGGAAGGAGTAACAATTTATCCCCTGGCACGTGTTCTCACAGCCAATGGAAACCTTGTAAGGAATAAGGGACAATTCAACAGCTCTTCTTGCCACTAATAAGGGCATTTTTGCCAGCCTGAAACTTTTTGCTAGCACAGCCCCCATGCTGTATTCTTGAATGAAGTTTTTATGGGTGTGACAGAATGGAGCTCCTGTGTTTCTCTCGGGAATCACGATAATAGAAACCCAGAGTGGTAACAATTTAATGAATATGGTACGGGATTTTTCCCATGTCAGTGCCTTGGCCATTTGTGAGGAAGGGCAGGAGGAAAGCAGCACAATGGCTTCCCAAAAAGGTGATGTGGGATGGGTATTATTTTTGAAAACCTTGTTTCTTGTCAGAAACTCAGTTTGGTCAGAAGTAGGAGTTACCAGAAGAGAGGACCACTGAATATTACTAATTGTCTTGATTCCTGTTGTGAGGTGTGAATTACCAGGCATTGCCAGCAAACAGGCTGACCTGAGATACAAATGGAGGCAGACGTCCTGAGAGAAAGGAAATGCAGATAGTCCTCTCAGTTTTTCTCTGTGGGAGGGTTAAACACGTGACTGATGCCAGTTTGGTTTGTTCTTTTGGTTTTAATGGGATTTTTCTAAAAATTCTCTGGGTCACAGAGCTTGTCGCATGGTCAAAGTTGTCATTGCCCTGGAGGGAGCTATCTGCAGGGTCCGCGTGTCCTGTGCAGATACTCTTAAGCACAAGAGGACTGCAGCCCAAAGTCCTAGTGAAGGTTGGTAGCATTGTGCAACTCTGCTCCAAGGAAATGAACATAAAGCCTTACTAAAGATAAATTAGCATGCACTGGAAAGGACTAAAAGTCTCAAAACCAGCCTGTTTTAACACCACCAAGGTATATGAGTCTGAAAATGAACTCATTTCTTTATTACAAAGTTTGCAGCACTGTAGTAAGAAAACAGTAGGGCTTTTTATTTTTATTTGTTTGTTTAAATGTTCTCTCAGAATCAAGAGCCATGTGCTTATCATGCTGGTCAAATTTGCTGTGCTCTTTCTCCTGGCAAAGCTAAGTAATAGGAATTTAGTATACAGCACAACTTTTCTTTCTTCCACATTATTATGACAATAGCAATAAAAAACCAAACGTTTTTCTCCCCCTGCTCCCCGCCCCAACCTACAGGGCAATTCCTTCCAGAGTTACAGCTGTCCAGTTCAGGAGAAGGGGAAAATATGAGCCAGCTTGGCTGTATTTTTTCATAGTGCTGAAAATTGTGGGGACCTCTTACCCCAAACATCAATTTCTGCATAAGTCTGAAGTAGCTGTGTTCCAGTGGTTGCCTTTTTATGACCCCTTCTGTGACTGGGGCCTCAATTTAAGGGCTGTGGCTCTGAGCAGCGGGCACTCAGCTTGTTCCCAAGAAGCCCACGCTCTGTTTCTGCCTTTCCATCTAATCCACTGCTTGGCATTAAGAAGCTCACTTTCCTTGTGGTTTTCCTCATACCCTTTATACATCCCATCTCTTTGAATTACAAGCCTGTTGGGACTGGTACTCTTTCTTTTGATGTGGCTGCAGAGCACCTAGAGCAGGGAGGCATCTGTCACAAGCTGGGGCTTTCTGGGTCAGTGGTTCCCAAACTGAGGTCTGAGGGACTGCAGGTGGGCTGGGAGCTCACTCGAAATGGCCTGCAGACCTCATCATCCCAGCTGTTGACAGGGCTGCTGGCTATTTGCTAATCATAGAAAGGTTAGAGTTGGAAGAGACCTTAAAGATCATCTAGTTCCAACCCCCCTGCCATGGGCAGGGACACCTCCCACTAGACGTGGTTGTTCAAAGCCCCATCCAGCCTGGCCTTGAACACTTCCAGGGATGGGGCATCCACGATTTCCCTGGGCAACCTGTTCCAGTGTCTCACCACCCTCATAGTGCAAAATTTCTTCCTAATATCTAACGTAAATCTACCCTCTTCCAGTTTGAAGCCATTACCCCTCATCCTATCACTACATGCCCTTGTAAAAAGTCCCTCTCCAGCTTTCTTGTATGCACCCTTCAGATAAATCTGCAGGAAGAAAAACCAGGCAATCACTGGTCTAGGTGAATGCTGTCTTGTGGGCGGTAACAACATTAGAAGGCTTGTCATGTTATATCTGGAAGAAGTGTATATAATCATATATATACATCTCTTTTAAGAGATGTATAGCTTTTTGTCACATCCTTCATTATAGTGTCTGTAGTTGCTGATTTTAAATTATTTACTTTAAGTTGGATTGTTATTCCATTTAAACAAAATGCAAACTAAAATCAGAGAGATGTGACTCCTTTTCAGGCCACATAACAATATGGATTATTATTACTTTTATTTTATTTTCAGCAAAACTTAGAGTTTTGCTTGCATTCCTGTCCTATTTTGAAATAATGAATTCCCCTCTGGCTACGATAACAATCCATAGCCATAGTCTTATAGATGTATTTGCACTGGGGTAGTAAACTCTGGCTGTATTAAAGGAAAATGTTCATTGAAGCAGGTTTCCGCCTGAAATCGTTGTTCTCCTTAAGAAACATAAATTACTCGAAGATGCAGTTTCAGTTTCTAGCAGTCCCACCTGCCATTCAGGAAGTGTCTGTTTTCAGAAGGAATTCCTAGGGGGTGGGGGGTAAATTCCCCACAGATTAGGGAGGATTTTTCATGTAAGACTATTTTGATTTGTATAAGGGAATAAAAGGCAATTTTTCATGTCACTGGAGAACTTCCAGACAAATAGATATTTTTCTTTTTGAGCTGCTAAACTTGAAGGTGTTCTATTCCAGAAGTAGAGTTCCCAGGAATTGTTACGACTAAGGCTATTTCTTAATAATGTAATTCTCCAAACCTTGCATTTAGAAAGCAAGAAAAATAAAGAATCATACGCTAGAGTAAACCCTCACCCTTGTGCCTGGGACATCTATTAACTTAAATATACAAATTAAAACCTAAAAACTCAGTGGGAGCTCCTGTTACCTCTAGCAGGTCTGTGGGGCAGCTACGGTCGGACGTGCCGCCCAAAGCCCAGACCCCTGCAGTGTATGTGGTAGAGGGACTGTCGGAATATGAGAGCACATAGAGGCTCTCTCCCTCATTGGTTTTCTAGTTGAAAATGCCTTTCAATTACACCGGAAAAAATAAACCGGTTTGGACTTTGGGGATATATGCTTCAGTCAAAATCCAGAAGAGGGAGCCCTCCATCAAAATAAGGCCCTGAACTGGATCCTGACCAAGATTCACAGAAGTTTCCACTTTTTCTTCCACCTGCTTATAAATCACTCGGTGGAATTTCTTGCCTGTCTGCCTATTCTTTAAAGACTAACAGCTCACAGTTTCTGCTTTAAACAATATCATTCAATAGCTGACATGCATGTGTGAGATTTTTTTAAAACTCTGGCTGGACATATCTGATATGGAATCGGGTCTCTATAAAAGAAAGACTGCCATTATCCTGCAAAGCAAAACACCTTTTTATCCCATGCTCACTATATCGTACAGCAAGTCCTGATTTTCACTCACAGCAAAGCCTTCCTATGCTTTAAGAAAGCCTGCAGCTATCAACCTTGTTCTTGCTTGACTGAAGTCAGTGAAGTTTGCTGTTGTCTTTGATGGAACAAGGAGCAGGTCCTTTAGTATAACAGACGATGTTTATACAGGAATCTCCCTCAGATCCACATGATGAGTAATTAGCTCTGAGCAAGACTGATCTGTAGTATACTGAAGCCAAGTGACCTTTTCGGATAGTGTGCGTGCTATTTGTAATGTCTGCTGTGCTCACTTTTTGACCTACCCAAAACAGCCCCAAATGTCCAGAAGTGCTGATTGCCCTAGTTGCATCAATTTCCAGCTGCTGAGATTTTGGTGCTTGGCTGATATTAATTTGCAGATCTCTGGAGTTTACTGCTTGTCCTGTCACCCCGGGTGTACTGGACAAATTAGACTAGGTTTGCGGACCATCCCTCTGGTAAACAACTAGGAGTCCCCTGTCACAAGTTTTTACTTCTTCCTCTCGCCAAAATGTCAAGGATAATCTGCTTTAGTGGTGCTTCTTCACTCAATGGGGATCTCAGATTTTGGGTATTAGTTTCACATGCCTTCTGCCCCTTTACTTAGCTAAAGTAACTTCTCATTAAAAAAATTCAGTCAAAACTAGGGCAAACAGGTCTTCAGTTTCTCACCTAAAATGTTTGTCTCTTCAGTTTCTCACCTAAAATGTTTGTCTTTTTTCCTTTCTGACACTCTCCACTGCCTCCCATAGTCTAGGGTAAAATCTAGACTTCAACATCCCTTTATTTTGTAAACATCTGGGTATAGCTGAGAATAGCTCCTGGGTCTGTATAATTCTCTCACATTACTACAGCTCTCCTCCAGACTCAACTCCAGTGTGACTTAAAGACACGAGTTTTGCTTAGGAACTAAATCCCTTTAGCTTCCTTGAATGCTGCTGAGAGAAGATACGACAGTGACACTGCCTGATAGGACAGGATTTGAGAAAGCAGCACCAAAAGTTGCATTGTATTAGGTGGAAGCAAAAAGATCCATGACTCTGGATTCAGTGGCTAAGCTCCCTGTTAAAGAGACCGTGGGTGACTTTGCTCTTTTTTTCCCCCTCCTCTTCTTTTTCTATCTTCTCTTTTTTCTCTTTTTCCTCTTTTCTTATTCTCTCTTTTCCTTTTCTGTCTTCTCTTTCTCTTCTTTATGGGTTTGAGCAAAGCATTTGGCTTTTCATGTAGCTTCCCAGGGCTGTTACTCTAGTTATCTGGACTATGGCCTCATCTGAATTTGTGCCTTGATGTACGTTTGAATTAATACAACTCAACATTGAATAGCCACTGTAGTCATAACTGTAAAGTGAATTTATTGAGATAGTATACGTTATATGGAAAAGTCTAATTAAAAAAGGAAGGAATAGGCTAGCTTCTTCGAAATTAAGCTTTCAATATATTTGTTGTCCTGTATTATACCTATGAGGTGAATGGTAGCTGCCAGTGTTTTATGCTTACACCCAGTGGCTTGTTTGTGCTATGTTGAATAAGACAGTAATTAAATGTATTTAGAGCACAGTGTATGTTTGTTTCCTTGCGTTTTAGAAAAATGCATGTGTTTTACTCCTGAGCTGTGTGCTGTGATCATCCGTTTCAGAAAAGTCTTAGGAGTTTATTTTGAGGATGGCAGGCACTGTGGCTAATTGGGTAAGTTATGGCCATCCTGAGGTCTGCGTCTTATCAGTGGGAAGGCAGTAGTGGACAAGTTACTTCCCTTCTTGTCCCCCTGCCAAAACACAAGGTTAGAATGGCAAATTGCCTTCCCCATGGGTCTGAGTGCTGGAAGGTGAGATAAGGCTGTCAGATTTCTTTCTGTTGGAAGGTGAAAGTGTGTTGGTAAATTAGATACCTTCCAGCTGCTGGAAAGAGAGCTTGAATGGGAACACCAGTACCCTGAACCAGTTGGGTACACTTGCTGCCAGCCAGGAGGCAGACAAACAGCGGACAATGTGATGACTTACAAGCCAGTCCACAGCAGTGCTCTGCTTTCCAGACCACTCTTATTAAGCTACCAGTGTAATAAGAAAGGCTACAGATCCAGTATTTTCACACTGACATTTGTTGTTTTTTTTTAATAAAACACAGCGTAATTAAAAAAGATCCTAAATCAAATCAGTTCTGTAATAGAGCTCATGGGCTGACTGCAGTTAATGCCCTTAAAATAACCCAGTAATAAATGAAAAAGTCTTCTACTGCCCAAAGACAACCAGTTAACTTCCTTTTATGAAACTGTAGGGTTTTTTATTAGGCTACGAAACTGTTTCATACAAATGAAAACCAAATGTGTAAAAAAATGTGAGTGTTTTTCTTTAAACTCATACCAAAATAGCGTAAACCACAAGGCTCTTGGAGCGAAGCTCTGCCTCAGTCTCTCCTACAGGCTGCCTTGTGCTTTTGAGAGTGAATACAGGGCTCGTCTATTGAGCAAAGCGCTGCACCGAGCTGTTAGATAGAGGATCTATACAGTAACTGTGCCAGAGAGATTAAGCAGCCATTCAGTATGGAACTATTCAGAGTAGCGAACCCCGAGATATGCAAAGCATTATGCAACTCAGATTGGCACATGTTGTGTTCTCCAGCCCAAAATAGTTGCTATTGTGGAGGCAGGCTATTTTAATATTCACATGCAAAAGCTTTCAACATGTACTGAACCTATGCCCTGTCTTGTAATATTATTCATTCTGGTGCTAAACAGACATGATGCCAAAACCAGCCCCGCTATAAATGAGCGCGTCTCCTATTGAGATCAATAAGAATTGCACTTGCTCACACCAGGGCTGAATTTTTGCCTATAAATTACAAACAGTTCCGCTGTGGATGGAAAATATATTAACCTTCTGTGAACATAAAACTCAGTGTGTCATCTGTAGGATTTTGCTTTTCAGTGATTACTTCCTAACTGGAGAACAATTACATTTCAAGTGGGAAATGTTTTAGCAACAGATATTTGTGTATCGGCTGAACGTGCTCGTGTCTTGGCCTGGTGAAAACAATTCATGTGTAATAGTCGTGGTCTGGGCACTTAGGTCTTGAATTCTGATGAACTCCTTGTAAAGACTAAAGGCCAGGCTGTTTTGGCCAAGAGAGCAAAATGAGACTGCAATAAGACATGCTATTACATGGAGCAAACCTTAATAAGCAAAATACATGGCTTGTTTTATTTCACGTATCGGTGAGTTACTGAGTCTTCCTGTTAAACACTACTTCACCTGGCTCATATTTCAGTCAAAGGCTAAATCCCTGCTCACATATTTACCCAACCATGCAGATAGTACCTGATGCCAAGACCTATTAAGATACGTAGGTTGTAACATCGCCCTGCGAAATGAAGGAGAATCGGGCTCATAAATGTTCTTAGTGCCTTTGGGCCGCACTGGATTTAGGAACTGGCATATGTGAAGTTACCAACTTTTAAATTTTTGTCTGCACCGTTGCTGCCTGTGAAATTTTTGCTATGTGCTCCACAGGGAGAGAGCTCTTGGAGGGGTGAAGAGCCAAATAGGTCTAGGACATGGAAATTCCGGAGGAAGCCATCTCATTTGTTATAGACATTGGGCAAGAGTCACACAGCATGTGAAAGGTCCACAGAAACTTTTGGGGGTTTTTGGGCTCCCCTTATGCTATATATGTAAACAAGCCATGTGAGGTCCATGGCAAAAGCAAGTTGACACACAGAAGATGAGGTACTCTATCTTAAAAGTGAAAGTAATTAGAGAACATGATACTGCATTTGAGAAAAACCTGTGATCTTGCAGTTAAATTGTGGAGAACATATCTTTAAGAGGCTGCACACAGATCCTTAATTTGAAATGTTTTCTGAATAATAAGTGTTTAATTGTGCACTCTCTCGATGCGGTTTCTTCTTGAAAGAGTATAGATTATATATTCCACCTAGTCTTCTATGGAATGATGTATGACATTTGGTCAAATGCATTGTGCTCTCAGGATAAATTATAAAGTACTTAAACGTATTTCATTACACATTATACTTCATCTTCAGGCAAAAATGTGTTTTGTCAAAATATTGATTTGTATTATCAGGGCACGTTGTATAAAACCCGAGACTGAATTTCATTTTAGGGAACTGTGCAATTTGTCTAACCATTCCAAGGAAAAGGACATCAAATACATATGAGCAACTGTGTTGGTGAAATGAATTTTAATCATGTTTATCATCCTTCCAGATACACTGTACAATGGGATTTGATAAATTTCACTCCCTAGACCTTAGTCTGATCGCTGATGAGATAGGAATGTTACAACGTCCCAGTGGCATCGAGCTGAATTCCTGCTCTTAATAGGGTGCTGATAATATAGACACTAGTAATTTGTCTGTTACGTAAGAAAAATTAAATCTGATTCCATGAAAGGAGGAAAAACAAATAAATGAATATAGGTGAGAATTGATGTAGACACGGCCTGCAGAATATAATTGGCGTCTAGAGGTTTTAAGGGCTAAATATAAGTATTTGAGGGATTGTTTTTTCTTTCAATCCTGTGGTTAAAACTTGTGAGTCATGAAACATGGAGTCTTGTGTTTTTTCTTTCTTTTTGTTTAACGTTCCTACAGATTTTCTACGTGACCTTGGAAAAGTTGGATGGGGCTGATTCTGTGCTGGATGTTGATAGAGTGTTATTCTACAAAGAGATCAGGATTGAAACTGCATCCTTCCTGTACCTCCTGTCTCTTCACTTGGAAGACGAGGCTAAAAGGGTACTCCTGCCTCCTTGGGTTGCAGCAAAGCTAAATCACCTGGTATTTGCAAAGATTCTAGTGTCAAAAACTGTGGGCTGCTTCTGTGTGAATCTGCTGAGACTTTGCAAGGGCTTTGCTCTGGTTGTGGGTTACCCACCAGAGGGCAACATCACTCTCGCACAAAAAAATCATGCATACGCGACTTGATCCAAAACTTACTGAAAGCAAGAGAAATCTTTTCTTTGGACTTTATAGCTCTGTATAAATGCAGATTTTTACCATATTTCAATATTAGCCTTGAAATGAAATGGCAGTGTGTTAGCACTCCCATGGCACTGTTGGCAGCTAGCCTTAGAAAAAAAGCTTCAAAACCTGCCGGCGCTGGCCAGAAACACAATAGCAATTTTTATTTTGTTAGTGGTTGATACAGTGCTAATATCCTTAACAGCTGTGAGTATGCGGTGCTTTGAGTGTTGCGTGTCTTTGGTTAACTTTTATCACTCTCATCTATTTATTTGGTGTGTGACCCAAGGTCATCTGAGATGCATGTCACAGGACTTGGAAAAGAAAGACATCAGGTGGATCCTGACCTCATGGAAGTCAATGTCAGTATTTTCTGTCCTTTTCATGGGGTCAGACTCTCCCTCAGCTTTCCCCCAAAGCCTATGGCTGTCAGAGTCCTTTGGGCACTAATGAGCCTTACTGGCCCTGATCAGCCTCTACCCTCTGCCCAGGAGCCCTGTTACAGCTCAGGGCCTGGCACTCAGTCCTTGCCTGAGCTATGCTGTGGGCATGTCTACCTCTGACCTTGCCTTCTGGATGGACCCATGCTGTAGTCCTGTCTCCAGTCCTACCTCTCGCCCCTATCTGCTGGATGGACCTTGGAACTGGCTGATTACTTTGCCTTGTCTGAGGCTGTTGATGGGATTCATTGCTATGACCACCTGGCTCTGCCCCATGTTCAGACTCTGTGGCTCTGCACCCTGTCAGTGAGGGCACGGCCTGTGCCGGGTCACCCGCAGCTCCTGGCTCATCTCTGGTTGTGGCACAGCCCTGCTGCTCCCTAAAATATGCAAAAATGTGCAACCTTGGAAACCGAAATAGTTGTATACAGCTTAACTGAGTGGTACTGCAGATCTTGGACCCATAGGAAGCTGGCCGTTAAGATATCCAGATCTACTAAAGAAATGGCTAGTCCTCAGCCTTGCAGAGAACAACTTAAAAAGTGAAGACCTCTAAAGGTCAAAAGAATGAGAACTGAAAATAGAAATATCCAGACAATCCCACTTACCTTTGGAATTTAAGAAATCAGGTGGATTTTAAGCTAACTTCATGATTTGTTGCAGTTTATTGATGCTTGGATGCAGACAAGGAAGATGACAGGCAGTGATATTTTTTGTTCCCTGTGAGGCAAAAGGGGCAAACTTCAGTCAGATTTCTATTAAGCTTTTCTCTCCAAGCATCTAAGCAACAAATGAGGTAACAGCTCTCCCCAGGCTACTTATCTGTAGGGTAAAAATTGCTTCATATTTTATATTCTCTTTATTTTTCTCCATTTTTTGTTCAAGAAGTACAACCTTCATAATGATTGGGAATGTCTTTTGGATGTTGTTAATGATGCAAATACATATGTAAAAATTTGGGACTGTGTAGCTGGTATTTCCTTTGTGGGCCTCTTGGTCCCATATCTGATAGGTGTCAGGGAACGGCTATGTGAAATTCAGGTGTGTCTGTGGGTGATCTCTGCACCCGCTTTGATTTTTGAGTTGCAGTGGGAGAAGCGTCATTGTTTAGTAGCTAGTTTCAGGGAGAAACTTGCCCAGCCCCAAATGGGAACTGCACCATTTACCAGGAACTTCATGCATAAATGGACAGGATGTACAATGCCCAAGACTTGTCTGTGTAGTGTAAACAATGCTTCTTCCAGCTTCAATAGATGCAAGGAGGCAAGAGGTTTTGTGTGGAACATGTACCACTCTGAAGTGAAAAGAGGGAATTGTTCTCAAACTAAAATTTGGAGAAAATAGGTATAATAAAGTTTTTCTGAGCACGCTGGGATCTACCAGTCAAGGCCCAGGAGCAGAATTTTCCCTGTGAGGTGGGGGATGCCCTGGGTGTACTTGCACTGTATAAGGTACTGCAGTACCGGGAGGGCGCAGGAAGATCTAGCGTAATTACTGAGTTCAGATGAGTGCAACAGTCTGCGTCAGATCTCAGGTTAAGATGGCCATGCACTTCTGGAAGAAGCCGTGAGTGCAGACCAGCTTGTGCAGGGGTCTACACTGTATCCCTTCAATGTGACTCTATGAATAACAAGCCAGACTGCTAAAAAGAGCTATTGTTTCTCTTCCTCTTAGTAGATACCCTCTAAGGTTGTGCTAATATGGTTATTTGGTTATATTTGAAAAAGAGTATTTTTAGCAAGGAAGGTACTGTTTCTTGCTGCTCAGGATTGTTCCTGTAGATCTGCAGTGCTCTGCAGTGCTCTACAGTGTAGATGCTCAGTGGGTAAAGAGGAGTCACTGTGCCAGGAGCGCTCCTGGTGTAACTGCGTGACACATGGAGCAAAGCCAGCAAAAGCCTTGGGCTGAGGAAGGGAGTAGGAGATCAAGGTAGCAAAATATCTGCAGTTTAGAGAGATAACAAACTTGACATCACAATTTACCTAATAAATTAAATGGGAATGCTTCTTCCTTGAAGCACGTGTGCTGTGGCTCCTACTGCTTTTTTTCTCTTGCTGCCTTACTCCCAGTTCTGGTAGCAGCTGAGATTTGGTCAGAGAGGACACCCTCTCTGGGACACTGCCTTTCATTGCTGTTTTGTCTCTCTTCCCCATTGCCTGTTATCCTGTTCTCATGCAGTATTAGCACAAAAGATGGTGAGTCTGGAATGACTTGATGAAGGCTGCACTGTCTGTTTTACCAATATCACTGATGTGGCAGGGACTAATGTGATTGCATTGATTTGTAAGTTGTACTAACACTTCTGGTTGATGACATAAATCTGTAGGTTTTACTCTTTTGGTTATCAGATTCACATGTTTCCTATTATAAACTTTTGCATGCATAGATTGCTGAGTAGGACATATGAAATAACTTATTTTAGTCACCTGTCTCGGACCTGATAGGGTATCCTATGGACCTGATAGGGTCCATCAAAAGCAGACTGAAAGTCCCCAATTTAAAACAAAAGTGCTTTCAGAGTAAGGTAACGCAGAGTGCATTAATTCATGGAAATTTTTTTTTAAAAAAGGTACTATTTTACAGGAAGGTAAGTATATTTTTTCCAGTAGATTTAATTGTCAAGATGTTTTTAGAGAAAATGAGCCCTTGCCACTACTGATGAATAAGGCAGCTGAAATTCCTCTATACCCATGACCTAAGTTAATGTTCAGCTTCTCAAAGGGTTATGGCAGTAATAGTGTACAAAGCATTTCTGAAAATGAGGGAGGCTTAGAGAGTAAATTGTTTGGGCCCACCCACCTGTGAAGAAGTTGTAAATGTATCAGTGGTGAACAAAAAAATTTATTTGTAATAAGGGGGACTGTTTTCTGCTTCTGAAGTTGTTGCTGTCAAAAATACATACAGTATGGAAGCCACATGCTACTACATATTTTGTGTCGTTGATGTCTGTAAAACACCTAAGAGAGGCTTTCTAGTGGTGATATCCTGAACACAAACCAGCACAACACCCAGCTATAAGATTGCAGGTAGTCCACAGTCTTTAGTTCTCTGGAGTGAAAAACTTATCAGTAAAATTTTTCTGTAACTTAATGCTGTCAATTGAAGTCAGTGTTATTATCATATCTACTTGGTATTTCTATCATATGCACGAAGTCCATTATCCAGAGCTGTTGTGCTGAACTATCGCAGTAGTCAAGTCCATCTGGCATAACACATGGATTTCCTTTAATCAATTCTATTTGAACAAGAGCACTAGCTCCTTCCTCAGTGTGTTTTTATAAACCACATAATTTCATTTTCCCATTAGGAGATTGTTTCCAGCAAGTGTTGATAGTATCAGTAAGGCTGTAGTTATGCTCATAAATGAACAAATCTTTCTTGTTTGTCTTTTTTCTTTCTTTTTTTTTTTCTTTTTTTGTTGTTTTACTGTAGAGGCCAGCATCATGCAGATGTAGGCAGTGAAATTATTTTATACTCTTCTCATATTTTGATGTCTTGACTAATATGGCTCAAAACCATGATTTTGGGGCCTGTTCTTTTCTGTTACCTCTGCCTTTTGTTTAGTTGAATGGGTCAGTCTGCTCAGAGGAAGTATGATATTCTTCCTGTTTCATAAAATCCTCAACCTTACAGCTCCTTTCTAGTTTGTAGCTGACTCTTCAGGTATTTCTGCCTTCTGTCATCTTCTGCTTGTAGTACTGAAATGGTTTCCAAGAATATCAGATGAATGCTGCTCTTCTATAGTGTCTGTCCAACTCTCCTAACATTGTCTATTGTCTGAAGCACATAGAAATTTCATCTAGAGGAACGTGCCAGAATGCTAACACATATTGTCAGAGACATTGTTCCAGTACTCAGAAATAGACTCTGATATGCCATTCAAGACCGCTACAGCATAAATCTTGGGGCAGAGATAAAAAGAGATCCTCATCTAAGACACTGTGAGGAAAAGACAGACAGACAGACAGACAGACAGACAGAAAGAAAGAAAGAAAGAAAGAAAGAAAGAAAGAGAAAGAAAGAAAGAACTTAGGGGGAAAAAAAAGTTGAAGATCCTGAAGCAACTTGAATAATATTTGAGATGGGTATAGATTTAATCAGTGTGGTAAAATAAGCGAGTGTTAAAATTAATCTGTGAAGAAGCAAATTATTTATTATAACACTTATTAGGCTTTTAATGAGTTTTGAATAAATATACTTGAGTTTTTTTCAAATAGTCTAGAAAGATTCAAAAATGTGGATGCAAAATGTCCACAGAGCTGGGCAATATTTTCAACAGGGTGCCAGTTATATTAATTGTGAGGTTGTCAGTGATGTTTTGCAACTAACATACTTCTGAGGTTCCTGTACTCAGATATGTAAATCATTTATAACATGTGAATGCAATTTACAGTTTATTGCTATGTTTGATTGTCAGTCTTTAATTCTACTTTATATTAAAGCCATTTCAAGCAATTGAAAACAACAAAGTTTTCCCTGATATGAGGAACAGTTTTTGCAGGCATTAGATGTTTCTGAATCAAAGACTGGCATTTCTCAAATACATATTGTGTTATTGGGCCAAATCCTTGGTTCTTAAGAACCCTAGATTTTGGGTGTGTTTGCAGCTGAAATTCCATTCTGCATATGTGGTTTGAAGGATTGTTTGTACTTTTTCAGAATATTTCTCATTTTCTGCACAAAACTTCTGTACTGTTAACCCTGTTAAAAATGATGTGTCAGAGAAAATACCAAATTCAATCAATTTACTCAAAGAACTTGACCTTCAGCAGAATATAGTTCTTCTAATTCTATTTATTATTTATTATTTAAATAAGAATTTATTATTTTCTGTTTATGTATTATTGAATAAATAAATTATATCTATCTATTTACTATTTAATTTTATTTATTTAATTTATTTCTCTCTAGCATTCCTATCATACTACCTGCTAAAGCGTGTCCTGCCATTTCATACCTGATGGGAAGGTAAAACCTAATGTAGAGTTAAACTGGCAAAGCTCCTCTGTAAAGTTCTTTCCTCGACAGTGAGCGTGCTGTGTGTTTCCAGACACTTCACACTTCATAGCCATTGAGAAATGCAGCTTTTTGACAGCAGAATGGGTAAAAGGTCCATAAATGTGAAACACGAATGTGTCTGAATGCTGCCGGGCTCCTTACCTTTTTACATTACTCACATGTGGTGTATTGCATATGGACATGACTGCACAGCCGGGCAGCAGGGTCCACGGAGCAGAGCAGGCACTGTCCCCCGTGCCACCACCTAGGATGCATTGCGGTGCTGTGAGGGAAGCGGGGAGTGGGGACCCTCCTTTTACTCAGCCCCTCTGTGGCTCGTTTCCCCACCAGCACCCTGTGTGCCCACGGAGTGGGCTGTGTGGCGCTGAAACCACATTATAGCTGAACTCTCCTGTGCCCCTTCCTCTCTGTAAACTCGGAGATTCCTGTGCCTGATGCAGAGGTGCATCCTTTCATTTCCAGGTCATTCGTGCTTGGGGAAACAGGATGAAGAGACCCCTTTACACAGCTCTTCTGAAGAGGTTCATACAGACTAATGCTTCTCAAAAGCCCCAGACCTCTTGAAAAGTGTTTCTCCCATCCCTCCGTCCTGTTACCTGGCTAACATTTTGCCTCTGTCGCCCATGCTCTCTGAGATACTGTAACCTCAAAGAGTCTGCACAGCAGAAAGCAGGGTGTGGGCAGAAGATGAGAGCTTTGTGTTCCCTTCAACTGTCCTGTGGGTATTGCCATCGAGCCCTCCTGAGCATCTCGGCCTGCCTTAGTGCCTGCTCAGCTCGCTGTGAAATCTGTGCAGAGTAAACAATAAACGATCACAACTTGTGTCATCTTGTGAGTGATTGGGGTTTAGCCTTGAGCATGTACAGCAGAATGTGACTTCCATCAAGGTGAGACCAGGAAACAGAATGGAAACCCGTCAGGACATGGGGGCTGGGCTGAAGTTCTCAGCCTTGTGGTGAAGTGAAGGCTGATGTGCAGGCAGGGGCCGAGGATGTACACAGATACGGGTGTATCACCCTGCCTTACCCAATGAAAGGGTGTTTTGTTCTCCGGGACTTTTCATGAAGGATTTCTTTCCCAGCGGCAGAGATCAGCTCAGAGTTACGCAAAGTTGAGGGGAAAATAATGCAGCAAGGTTTAAGGCACAGCTAGAGCTTCAAAACGTCTGTGTGCTCAACTTCAGACCCCTCTGAAGGACTGGAGCCCTGCTTAGGAAAAAAATGCTCTCTTTTAAAAATGCCCATAGAGAGGTAGTAGTTGCTCGTATTTGCTGCTGAAGCACCCCTTCGTTTTACATTAGGAGGACACTTACAAGGACTAAGAGGCAAGATGTACAGTAGAAAATTGACACCTAAGAAAAGAATAACTATTGCGTTTTGAAGCTTGCAGAGGAACAAGTGTTAGATAAATGCATATGACAAACAGACCCTGTTTGATCTCTCTAAGAAGATTTGACAAGTCAGACACACAGGAGCCATAAATTACCTGTAATGGCAAAAATTACATCAGTTATAACCTTTTAAGCAGTTGTGCCTCATACAGCATCAATTCAGAGATAGTAATCTAAGGAGAACCAGTCTCTCTATACACGTTTCCCTTGTAATATACAGCTACAAGAGTAAGCTGCGTATGATTTTCATAAGATGTGATAAAAATCTAATGGTTCTAGGCTGCATACTGTAAACCTGTGCAGATAACTGGCTCAGACTCTAACTGATAAACATACTGGGCCAGGAAAACCATTTTTTACTTTAAAAAAGAAATGGAAGTATGATTGAGATATCATGGTGTGGGGGTAATGCATGGGGAAGATTCCCATAATCAGTCATCAGCCCTTTTCAAAGACAAGCTGCGGAGCTGGAGGGGGGTGGGGGCCGCCCAACGCTGCAGAGCAGCCTGTGGAGAGGGCTGTGCTCTTTGCACCCCTGAGACCTACGGTGCCTTCTTTAGAGGGAGATTTCCCTGGGGGAGAAAAAGACACCTGGCTTGCAAGCTGTTAAGGAAGGTGGGGTGGGAAGGCAGGGAGACACCTCCAGCAGATGCTGCAGTTCGCACCTGGGCTCCATGCTGGCTGCCGGCACCATAGAATCTGGCTGGTGCAGGGCAGAGCTATGTATGACATCCGTGCCAGCAGGTCCTATAGCAATGACCTCTGCTAGCAGCTTGTTTCTCTTACCCTGCTAATGGCAGAACTTATTTTCCCTTGGAGCCCAGGAAAGAGCACGTAGGAAAGACTATTTCCACCCTCCACATGGCCTTGCTTGTGCTCAAGCAGCTGCTTTTGGGGCTGGAGGAGAGACTTCCAGGCTTGGCTTTGCTTTTAAGCAGTCCCCGTCCACGTCTCCCGCTTGCATGGCAGGCATTCGGCGGGTTGCCTTAGCTGGGACAGGAGGCGATTTGGCAGTCAGGGGGATGGAGATGAGCCGATTTCGGTGCCAGTACCTGGCAGCCTTGCAGTCCCAGCAGACAGGGCTGCTGCTGTCATCATGACTTGGAGCATCTCCTTTTAGCTTGATGGTCATTTTAATTCACTGACTGTTACTTTAGTCCTAAAGGCCAAAATTCTTTCAAGGCTGCTTTCCCAGGAACTTCCCCAATGAGTTGAATCACACTGGGGAAAGCTGCTGCGTGCTGGGGTTCCCCCCCCCGGCCAAAAAATAATTTCTTTATATGTTAAGGGAAGCTCTGTTTGTACTGCCTTTTTGGATAGGAAAGGAGGGAAACATACACCGATTCTAAGAAACGTAATTTCTCTCTCTGTGCTCCTTTCTGTCAGCGCCCTAACCACATCTTCCACAAACCAGCCTGGGGGCCGGCAGGCCACAGGCTGCCTCTGGCGGGAGCCGTCTGCCCTGGCCCCGGGCCACCAGCGACTCCTCAGCTCCACAGGTCTTGTTGCCAGTGGCCCGATGATACCACAATCCCTGAAGAGGTGCTGGCCATCGTGCTGCTCTTCAGTGGCTCTCGGTTGGGCCCAGCAGCAGGCGCGGGGCTGCGGGGGTCTCTGTGAGGCCAGGCCACGCCAGGGCGGGCTGCCCCGGGACGGCCCCAGCCGGCTCCAGCAGCCCCAGCGCCGGGCACGGTTGAGCGCCTCAGCCACGGGCGAGCGCCTCGGGGAAAGTGCCGCTAAGAACGGGCAGAGGCTGCCGGGCGGTGAGGGGAAAGGTGTGAGGAACAGCCCTGCCAGCCCCGAGGGAGAGCGGGAGGAGGGGCTCCGGCCCCGTCCCCCGCGGAGATTCCCTGGAGACCCCCCGCTGGAGCAGGTGGATTCTCCTGAGGGAGCCGCGGCCTGTGGAGAGCCCCCACCGGAGCAGGGGAACAGCGTAAGAGGGCGGAGAAGAGCTGGTGTGGATCGACTGCAGCCCCCCGTTCCCCGTACCCCTCGCAGGCGGGGGTTAGAGGAGTTGGGAGTGAAGGTGAGCCTGAGGGAAAAGAGGGCGTGGGAGGAAGATGGTGTTGTAATTTTTGTCTCAGCATGCAACTCTATTTTAACTGGGAATAAATTACGTTAATTTTCCCCAAATCCTGTCCTGTTGAGGAAGGGGAGCGGCTGGGTGGGTGTCTGGCAGCCAGCTGAGGTCAATCCACCACAGGTCCCAGCAGGGGAACGAAGCCACAGCCGTGCTGTGTCCCACATGGCTGATACGTGGGCCTGGTAAGTCAGGGATCGGGGTCAGGATGTGCTGCATGGGTCTGGCCAGGTCTGCCTTCGGGAAGGGGATACCGCAGCTGTCTTTCCTCCTAGGGCGTCACTTTGAGGTCAGGGTTGAGATGCTTTTGGGGTCCCGGTGAACAAACAGCTGCTGGGTCTGTAATTTAGGTGAATAAATGGGAATTTTCTATTTGTGGGTCATTTCACCCAGTGCCTTTCACAGGCACCAGGTTACTTCAAATAGCAGTGCTCTCTCCGTCTTGCTTTCTGCCTGAAATGCTTAAATGATACTGTGCAAGTAAAATATCCGGTAAATAAACCCTGGGAGGCGTGCTGGCAGGTCAGCCACCCTCCTGTACTGGCTGCCATGTGAACAGGCACTGGGGACCCCATGCTCTGCAGCCGATGCTGGGTGCCCAAGGCGGGGCTCCTTAGCCAATATGTATCCAAAGCACATGCTTTATCCAAAGGATTCCCTGCAGCATCCTGGCTGTCCACTGTAAATTCACAGACTCAGCTGCAACAAACCTGGAGGGATGCAATTTTAACCCTATCCTATGGTCTGGCAGCTTTTTTGCAAAGGAGAGTTTTGTCTGGTAATTCTTAGGAGGATACAACAACTTAAGTTTGTAACATATGGCCAATACTAAAAATGGAGAGGGGAGATCAAAAGTGCAGGTAGTTTCATACACTGAATTAGACCATTTGAAAACATAATTAAATTTTATCTGCATTTTAGGCTGTGGTCAGTCAAGGATTGAGAATAGAAAAACACTTGAGTATTAAAGGTGTGGTTGTATATTTAATCTGTTCAACATTGCACATAGAAAGCTCAGTCACATCTCCTTGTACCTTAGCTAGTTGTTGATTAGGAGAGTACGATAAATGATTTGCTTCATTTCAGCTGAGAAAGGAGGTGGCCTGTACAGTGGACGTTAATTTCTCTCTGTCACTTATGAAAGGTATGAAGGGAGACCTTGTAATGAGCACAGTGAATTTAATTGTCTCCTATATAGACAGGCATAAAGGGCTATGACACAGGGCCAGTAGTTTCTAAGAGAAAGCTTACTCAAACTATCACTTACTTGAAGCATTAGTACTATCTCCAGCTGCCCTAAGATGACTGCTTTGAAAACAAAAAGGGCTCCAGATATCCTATGTAGAAAGAAATGGGTCAGCTCTAAAAGTGGCTGTCTGGCAAAATTTTGTGCATCTGTAGGGGTGGGCAATTGACCATGTGCTAATCCTTGATATACTATTGGGGCTTTTTTTTTTTTTTTTTTTCATCTGTCAGTATTGAGAGGGTGGTAGCTGCCCCTACAGCTTGGGGTCTTCTGAGCTGTTGGGCAGGAGAAGTGGATGTATTGCTGCCCTGGGCCCTCATTAGTCCAAATTATTCTTCTGACGATACAAAGGAAATCAAGAAGAGATGAATCTTAAGTCACTTTCTGGGGACAAATACAGCTGAAAAGCATAAAGGTGATGAGACTCAGCTTTCTGTGAAGGTTCAAACATTGCTTCTGATTTGAAGCCCAATCTTGTTTCTTTAGCATTTTATTTGACTGCAATCAGACCTTGAAATAGATGTGAACAAATTTCTTCAGCGTGCAACAAAATGCATAAGGATATCTTACTTTTAGCTAGCTTTGTTAAAGAAATATGTCATATCCAAAGCATGTGTCTACCTTTCCCTTCACAGAAACTTCTAGGGTCTCAGTGCAGCTTCTTCTAGACCTGGAAAAGCAGCAGAAGGCTCAAAAGCTCTGACAAATTTTGTGAAAGAAGCCTGGAGACAGGGAAGACTTCATAAAGGAGAGCAAATGCTGAGGGAAAGATGAGAATTCAGCTGCTACATATTCTGGTTGGTAACCACCTGACCACCCCATCCAGGTGTCCTGCATGGCTAATTGGAGTACAGCGAGGTGCAGGCCAGCCCGAGTGTATCCTCCCTCTCACCGACAGTGGTATCATGTGGGTGGGTGGAGTTTGGGAGAAGGCACAAGTCTATAGGAAGCAAAGCTTTATTGCTTCTGTTTCTATGAAAGAACTTAAATTTCTCCCAGTGCTTCAGAAAATGGCTATTTATTTATTTCTTTTTAGCAGCATACATTTCACTGCAGTTTGCATATGGTAAGGGTCAGGGTTCTGTTATGTTCTATGAGTCTGCCATTTTCTTTAGAACTCACTATGACTTGCAGTAGAAGCCTCTGTATTTGCTGATATAAATGGATACAACGGTTCATCTTTAGCATAAATATCATTTATTTTATTAACAATAATAAAGACATCAAATCTTTTGCTGGGATTTTTTTTTTTTTTGAGTTATCAGAAAACTGAACTCTTGCTACCCCAGAAATTTGAGCCTAGGGAGTTCAGTGGTTAGTATATGACTACTCTGGGGGAACAAAAGGTACCTTTCCAATTAAAGTTAATAGAGGGATAACTTCAGACACGCAAAAGGAAAAAAAGACACCTATAAGTCATGGTGAGTTCAAAAGGAAAGAATTAAGGTAGGCACACAAAGCATCATGGGAAGTGCTATTCAAGCTACCATGTCAAAAAGGCTGATTAACAGCAGTTCCAAGTCTACCTGATCACCAGGGAGTCTTACTGATAAAAATTATTTCCCCTCCAGAGAGAAGAATCTCCCTGAACTGAACAAATGTGTCACTTTTGAATAAGGATTCATGAAAAGGCAGAAAAGGAGAAGAAAAAAGAATAAAGGTACGCATTCACCAAAAGATCTGAAATTTTTAACTTGTGACTGTTTATCAGTCTTTAAGTTCTGAATGAAACTGCAAGTCATACGTCAGTGACCGGGCTTCAGATCATTAGCTTTGCATTTCTTTTTTCTCTAAAAGTGACTGTTTGCAGAGAAAATTCAACGGCGTTGGTTGTAATTGCAATCAGGGAAATCTAATGGCTTTGTTTGATGTGTTGCTTAGACCTTCCAGGCTGTAAGGCTTTTCAGCAAAGTCCTTTAAAGATATCAATTAAATTCTGGAGCTAGTGTATAAAATTCAGTTGTCTGTACTGTATGTAGAAGTAAGACTAAATGAGTGTAATGGTAAATTCTAGATATAAAATCAAATTATTTCACGTCACTAATGAATTTTGTTTCCCCCCCAACCCCCTCTTTTATTTCTGTGGACTGTTTTCAATGCTTTGAACTGTAAGGGAGAAGAGAGACATGAAAGAAAATGCTATTGGAATGTCTTTTTGTGAGCACGATGTTATACAAATGCCAGGATTTCTTTCATTGGACTTTTATAATTCTCACGTACATTTACATGATATTTTGGAGGAAATTCTCTTTGAATTGCCTTCTTATGTTTGAATAGATCAGTTGTCTTCATTCCCATGGTTTGTTCCTCCGTTTGTGGTGATGTGGAATGGGTCAGAGAACAGGATTGCCACACATGGGGCCAGTTCAGTAGGAAAACGTAGGCACTTGAGATACGTTGGGCAGGGCAGTATTTGGAAGAATTACAGTGCACTGTGTGTTTGAGCTGCTTTCTCTGGACTACCGCAGTAGATGTGTTTTAGATGTGTCCAATGCTTTGACATTAACTGGTGAAATTTAGGAAAAGTTTTGCAATGAATGTAGTAGGCTTAGTTGAACTGCAGCAGGTAATTTGAGATACAGTGGGGAGGAAACAAACAGGAGCAGTGGGTTCTTTGGCTGCAGCAGGACAACAGAAGATGAACAAGTCCAGGCTGTGCTGTCTGGGCAAAACTGGGATGATTTTTTGAATTTCAGCCAAGTTACAAGGAGCTTCACTCAATGCCAGAAAGAAATTCATGCTTTTTGCCTACAAAATGGAGGTAGAAGGGGACTTCAGGCAGCAAACTGCTAAGTAAACAATATTCTGTCTTGAAAGGGGTAATTAAGATTTTGCCTAGACTGTTGTATATTCTAGATAAAATATTGCCTTCTGAGAAATCATTGAAAGTTTTCCCTCTGTTTGTTTGGCTCAGCATTTTCAAAAACAGTGGGTAGTGAGTTTCACATTACATTTGTGATGTTTTGTGAAATGCAAGTTGTAAAACTGTTCATGTTCTTCTATTTGTTTTTTCCAAATGAGTTATTACTTATGTTCTCATAGTTGTTTTTACTTGAAGTTTTTAACGTTATGTGCTGCTATTACTAGAATTTAAATGTTAGAGTGAGATTTTGTTTGCTCATTTCCTGACTCTGCTGTTCTTAACACCTTGGGGAGCTGTAGAGTGTGAACCTTTTCACTCAGTCTTTCAGCATCTCATCGTTTATTCATAATGACATTGTAAAAATGCAGAAAATTATGCAAAGAGCAGTCTAAATGTAGTTACAAATTTCTCCTAAAAGGTGTGTTTGTACATATAGAAATATGTGCACCTGTATAAAAGATTAAATTAAATAACATTTACATTTATGCATTATATTACATTACACATTATATTTATGGAATATTTCATTAAACCTAGGAAAAATTCTATGTAGAACTAAAATATATAAATTATTATCTTAAAACAGATGCATAGTGCCCACAATTAGCTGAAATATGTATTAATTTCATCTATATATGCACTTTCTGTTGTCCCATCCAAATGAGTGAGTTTAACACTTAGTAACAGAAAAGGAAGTTTATTGTAATTTTCTTTATTTGACTGTAGAAAACTACCACCCGGAAAGCAATTTATATGCATTAAGTGTTAAGTTCATAATTAATAGGCAAGTTACCCAAAAGGCTAAAAGAAGCAATGTTATTTCTGGTTGGTTTCACTCTTGGTATTAATATTTCTTTGACTGGGAATCGGTTATTCTTTGGGGAGACAAGAGAACCATCACTTTGCAGCCAGTGTGACTACATCACCACAGCAAGCGCTACCGTGATAGGAGCTGGGATGCATCTCTGAGCTCTCCGGTATTCAGCTGGAAAACTGGGGCCCCATAGCAGTCAAGGGACTTCGGGGTTGTTTGTCTGCTATTTATTTGAGAAAGCGTTGTAGGCTTCCGGTGCTGTTGGCTTTCATGCAGAAGTGTCTCTGTCATTGTTCTAGTAAGCAGCTTTAAAACATTAGTATGTTTTGGGAATTGTGCTCGAAAGAAAATGACGAGCATGTTTAGTAAATCAGAGCTTTTTTGGTAGGTGAGTTGACAGCATGCTTCAAATATAATTGATTGGTTGTTGATTTAACATCAGCACTCTGTAATATGTTTGACACTTATTTTATAAGGCATTGTATCGTGGGAATAGTTTCTGCTGAACAAAGAATTTCTTTGTAACAACAGGAATAGGTCAGGAGAAGGTAGGTTAGTTGTGAAGAAAACAAAATGCTTTTGGTTGAGGTGAGAAGAAATTATATCATTATTTGCTTTAACATGTCATAGGTTTCTTCTGCCTCTCTGTCTGAAAACTTCTGTTCCCAAAAGTTTCTCAGGTTGAGGTTTTTCTTTTTGTGAATCCAGATTTTTCTTCAATTTATTCCTTAAGAAATTTAATTTCTATCTTTTTCTCTTGGACCTTAAAATGAAAGATACCGTTTAACCTTCTGTATGTTGCTTTAACACGCATCTGGCCCCTCCTTGCTGAGGAGATCCTCCCTCCTCCGACCTTCCTGGATTCTGTTGTCTTCTCCTCCCAACATATTTCATTACAAAAGTGTTTTTGCTAGAAATAATCACTTTGTTTGTAATTTAGATTACGTCATACCTTTCTTTCAGCTTCCTGTATTTTATCAGTGTTTAGTTCAAACTCTCCTTTCTCATTTAAAACGTGTGTGCCTTTGCTCCTCCCTACTTGCCTTTGCCTAATTACTTCACTTTCTTTGGTCTTTTTTTTTTTTGTTCTATCAGGTAATCAAATTAATTTGTTGTTTTGACATCTTCTTGCACAAACTTGGCCATGCCATCTTTCATGCAGCCTGTCATGCAGTAACCTTCCTGAACACATAAGCAACTCTGTCCTTTGTCCCACTGAAGCCTGTCTTGCTACGTTCACCTCTATTGCGCTGTCTTCGGGGAAAATTGCTGTTGGTTTCCCATTAAAGCGGTGGTGTAATTATGGTGGGTCATAGCTCTGTGTCTTCTCCCAACTTCAGTTTACTCATCTGGCTTTCTTAAGGATTTGAAAAGTACCTAGGGCAGGTTTTACCTGGTGCACAGCATAAGTTTGAGGGTTTTTTAAAATTATTTATTAATTATATCTGGGCAGTTCACCCTGGGGAACTACTTTGCATAATTCTTCAGTCAAGGACACAGAGCTGGGACTTGTCAGCAGTATAAAGGGAGTTTGGGATAGTGCACAGAAAGAGCTGGATGACGTTGTGGGGGATGGGAGCTGGGAGGTCATCAGCTAGAAATGACCAAGAAACACACGAGAGTTACTCAGTCACAGGCTGACAGTATGCTGTGAAGATATGAAAGAGGTAAATCCAGTCCTAGGATCTCTCAGGAAAGATAATTCCAGATAGGGAAATATTACTGGCTGCATACAAGGATCATTAATGAGACCCTGTTCAAGATACTACATACGGTTTTGACCAGCAGTGTTCAAGAAAGGTGACCTCAAACTGAAGCTTGCATAGACAAGGCTATAGGGATGATCAGGGGAATGGAGAATTTTTTTTTACAAACAGAGGCTAGAAAAGGTTGGCATGTTTAACTTAGCAAGGCAAAACCCGACAGAGTATGCAACTTTTTGTCTTTAAATACATCATGGCAGAAAATAACTTTTTAAGCTGAAATTGGCAGAGGAACAGAGGGGTACAAATTGTCTAGGAGCACATTTTGGTAGGGGGTTAAGAGACAAGTTCCTAACTACTAAAGGATCCGAGCTCTGAACAGACACTCCATGGTAGCAGTCGGGGTGCAAAATATGACAGAACTGAAGATGAAGCTTTAGTAAATTCATAAAAGGGATTGCCTGTAGCAAGGCTGCTCCTGAGAGCCAGGGATTAGACTCCCTAAACCAAGTGATCATCCTAGGCCTATGGTCGTTAGGACTTAGAGTTCTTTCTCTTTCATTTTATCTTTTTTTAATGTTTGGGTTTTTTTTTTAATTTTTATTTTGTTATTTATTTTGTAGAGAAGCTATTTGCACTTGAGTCATTGTTTCAAATAACTGGGACATTTGCAGATAGCAGGATGTACTTGTAACTGTGGTTACTTTCCAGAAGTAAACAAAGTTTCCATCCTTATCTTGATGTGGAGTTTGGAGCAGATGCTTTTTAAATCACATTAGCTCAGATCAACAAACTGAACTTGACTGAAACTCAGCTTTTCTAAAACTGAGACATAGGTGTTGAAATGTTTCTACTGAAACAGTCTGTGCAAGCTACTTCAGTCAGTTGAACTGGTTTGGTTAAATAAAGCAGTTTTATGTTACTGACATACGTTTTCAGCTCTTTGAATATCATCCACCATCTGATAGGAGCTAAATAAAAACTACTGAAAAAATTTACATTGGACAACAAACTGTATTTCAAAAAAAACAAAACAAACCCCCTAATGATTTATAGATTTGTCTGAAACAAACTGCTGGATTTATCTATATAAGGCTCTAACTCCTCTTTAAAATAAAGAATTAATAGTGTTGACTTCACTGTTGGACAAATCTCTTGCAAGTAAAAGGAGCTTGGGATGCAGGTCAATTTCCAGTTACTTCTATCAGAGGACCTAATGAAAGAAGAAAACCATAATAAGAATCGTAAAAATATTCTCCTCCTATGTGCTCCAAAAGGACGAGTTTGGCATTTGATGGGATGCCAATGTGCTGCAAGTGTTGACTGCTGTTCTTTAAAGCCTTATAAAGAAACAAAACTAACAAAAGACACTACAGACAATATTGCAGCAACGAGTGTTTCTTGGATGTCAAACACCCTCCAGCCCACAGCACTTTGATCTTGGGAACAAACCATAAAGAACAAATAGAGTAATTTTTCTTACATGCTAACATTTAACAGTGAGGTTGATGAACTTCTGGAAAACTAGCATAATGGGCATGCCTTTTCCATTTGTTAAATTGTTTTGACAAGGGCATATTTCATTTAAAGAGGCTGTCTTCTATTCCTTTCCATTTTGGTCTCTGAAAAAGTAAGAGGAACCAATATAGAACTTCACAGCACAGATCAGCTCACCTTCCACATGAGCCAAGTAGAAAAAAATATCACTTAAATGCTCTTTTTTTTTTTGGGGGGGGGGGGGGGAGGGGGGGAGTAAGATGGCAGGGGGAAATAAGAGAAAAGAGCGTGTAGACAGTATAGCTGGGTATTTGTGAGTTTTGGCTCAGTCAGCCTTTTCATTGAAAGCCTCTGTTTCCATTAAACTTGCCAAAGAAAATGTATGAAATATATTAATACACAGTGTACATATTAGGGATGGGAGCAGTGACTTAGAGACTATCAGAACCCCTCTAGCACTCTCTCTGTAGTTAGACATGAGTATATCAGTGGGCTCTACCATCCTCAGTTAGTATTTCCCATCCGCATAAGAGATGCTGCTTTTAAATTTTTGTATCTCTGGCCTTTCACATTTCCTTAGGAACTGAAATTGCCAAAGTGGAGGAGATTCCCTCCTGCATTGCTAGTTAACAGCCACAACAGGATGTTCTACATCTACAAACCCTGCTCTTCCAGGATCCCCTTTTCTCAATTTGCAGACTTAGAGGTTTGGTCTATTTGGTGGGCATATAAACTTTTGGTATGCTAAAGCTCAGGCTCTGTTCAGAATTCACAGATTCTTGTGAGATTCATTTTGCCAGTATGTCTCCATCTTCCTGGATGCTAAATAATTTTTTTTTTTTTTCAAGGATAGCTTAACATAGTAGACTAAAAGGACCTTGGAGTCTTGAATTCTTTGAGCCACGAGTTCAAATTCTGATTAGATTTAGCCCAAACCTTTCACTGTGAAGAGATGCTGATTTATATGATTCCTGATGGAAAAGTGTAGTATATCCAGGGCTTATCTGCTCTGTCTGAATGGAGGCTAACAATCTCTGGGCATAAGAGTCTGGGTTTGTTCCACCAGTCTCGTTCTTTCCTGCTGTTTGCAGTGTAATATCTGTGTTTCAGCAGTACTGTAAGGACCCTGTCTGTCTAGACAGACCGTACCTATTGCCTGAAAGACTTCATCCTCGCCTTACACGAGCAAATTAAATCCACCAGTTTCATGGTTTTCCTTTTCAGAGAAGACAGTGATGACCAGAACCGTTACTGAGGCATGACCATATCCTTTGCCTTTTCCAGGACAGAAACCACCCGCTCACTGGCAGAAATGCTGGTGCATCCTTGCATTTGATTTCAAGTCCTTATTCAGTTATGCCTTGCAACATTCTAAAAATGAAACTCAGGATGCCTAGTAGATGTTTCTCAGATTCTATCCTGACCATTTGCAGAAGGGGTGGTGTTTATACTATCCAACTTCAGGCATCTGACGTAGGCTATGAACTGCTTTGTCTCTTGGATCTATTTGTGCTGCTGGACAGGATTACCATCTGCAACTGGGTATCGTAGATATGTGTGAGCTTGCATCTCATTCAGATCTGTGAGCAGAACTGCTATCTGGAGCAAAATGAGCCATTCTGCAAAAATTTTCTGCTTAAATAGTAAAGCTAGCAAGGCTCATTCTTCCCAGTTTGCCACAGCTTCTCACATATATAATAAAATTGAGTTGCAAGTGGTTGCATGCTTGTAGTTGCATGTTTTGTTGCAAATGTTTCAACGCTTCTGCCTTGTTCTTGGGGGATGTGGTAACTGGGGTAGGAAAAAAGATAGTTCTGCTAGAGCCAAACCTCCTCAAATGACTATTTTTTCTGTCTTCTGAAGCTGCTTTCTGTCTCATGGCAGTTAACAGATGATCTCAGTGGAGCATGACATCTGCACATAAACCTCTTACCTTCAATTTCTCATGCAAACAGAATACAGAAATGACTGGTTAGGAAACAAGTACTAAAAATATCCATAGTTAATTTCCTTTTATGCTTTGGCTTGACATAGCTTTTGGGCAAGTAAAGAGAAATTATGCACAACATGATGAATTTCCTGATTTTTTTTGAAAACTTTTTTTTTTTTTAAATGCGATTGAAATAGTAGGTAGGAGGCTTCCAAAGTTACTACAGCTGTTAAAATCCTGCCACATTAGGCCAAAAGCCCAAACTCTATCAGAAAGTCAATTTTTTCTTAAAGATTTATCCTGTGGCTTCTTTCCAGTAGGAAGTCTTTTATGGCTTTTTTAAGATTTTCCAATGTGGTTCTTTAATGAAAGCACAGTAAACCTTGTGAAACTTTACTTCAGTCACACTCATATGAAATAGATATAGGCTTACCTGTGCCTTTAGGTACAGAAAGAGTATTCACAGGTAATGAGCAAGAGGCACGTATGACATGTGAAAGATTTCCAGGAAATATCCACAATTTGACATGATATTTTACCCTAACTCTGGATGCACTGGAGTACCATCTCTGTCTGGGGAGCTGTGTGCTGTTGGCTTTACCTTCGCTTCTCGTGACGAGCAACTGGCTGCCCCCGGCAACTGGGCCTGCTGAGTTTAGCTGGTGTCTCTGCATCACTTGTTGGCTAGCTGACCCTGGACTGCTGTGGCCAGCATGAGGGCTGGTCACCAAGCTATGGTGGCAGCATCTCCCAGTCTACAGCTTGCAATAATGGACTTGCTGCCTTTTGCTTGGGGATTTCTGCATGGGGATCTTAGTGTGAACCCATTGGCACTTTCACCTGGGCTGGGCTGAGCAGTCTCTTGGTGCCCATTTTGTATGTATCTCCTTGGGTGATGACTCACCCTACCTGCCCACCACTGTCGTCAGTCTTTCCTTTACATTTTCTCTGAGAGGCAGGTCAGCAGTGTGCAAGGTGCTGACTCCTTTCCCAGCAAAACGTTTCCAGTCTCCTCCGTGGAGGACCTGTGGGTAACAGCTGGGGGCTTTGCAGGGGGTTTTAATGAGGAACATTGCTGCTTGGGTATCTTTCCTCTTCAAAACACAAGAATTTATTTAAATGCAATTTTAACTTTTGATGTTGTGGGCTTGTAATTCTTGTTTTGGGGACAATCTTTCTACTGTGGTGGTGTTAGTGGGTTATCGTTTTTTTTCTCCAATTACTGAAATATTCTTAGTGCTAATGTAGACAGGTGTTTTTTGGTCTGTATGCATTACTGAAGACCAATCTTTCCTCCAGTGAGCAAGGTTAATTATGTGTTAAAGTAACAGTGGTAAATAGTTCAGTACCATGTTGAATTGTGTTCCTCCTTGGTAGATTTTTGCATACTTGCTCACTGGAAGCATATGGCTCTTTTCCACGTAACATCGGTGAGCAAGAGCTAAACTGATCAAAACATCACAGTTTTGGGGATCTGCTGTCTTTGTGCATTATGAAGGGTCTTCATCCTTCCAAAGGGATGGTGAATCTCAATCTTCCTTCAGTGGGTGAGATTGATACCTGGCATGGTAAGCATCAAGCAAGTGAGATATGATAAAGTTAATTTCCCTGCTTTTCTGCAATGTCTTTTCCACTCTCTTTAGGGACTGTAGTACCCCTCAGACTTCAGAATCACTGGAATGTAAATTTCTCTGAAGTACAGAAGTGTACATTTTCTTCTCCACGCATGTGACATTCGGCAATATTTACGTTTGCCAAGGTGTCCTTGTGAGTGCATGAAAAGATGTTATTTCACTCTGATGTTCACAATTCAGATTTCTGAAAGAACTCGTCATTTTAGTAACCTCATCCCAGACTGGAAAGGTTAAACTAGATGCAAGGTCATGCAAAGCCTTGGCCTTATGCAGTATGTCTAGAGGATTCTGGATGTGCAGTTTGCTCGACTAGGATGAACTGTCTTTTCAGTGGGGGGCTGTAGCTTGTCATTTTGAGCTTGTCAGTTGGTAATCATATTACTTTCTCCAGTGTGTTAGGATCATTAGTATTGTTACTTAACCGCCTACCCCCAGATCATGAGAAAAGTATAAGTAATATTAAAGTTTATGCTACTTTCTGTCTTAAGAATTCAAGTGTTAAATGCATATTGTGCCTCATGTAAGCTCTGTTTGCAAAGGAGTAAACTAAAATAAAGAGGGGCTAAATAACTTTTTGATAACAGGATTCAAGAAACCTGTAAGAAACTGAAGAGTGAGTCTTACCTTGTGACTGAAATTGTGCTTTTTCTATAGAATTACTTTGACTTTTAAAAAATCGTACTAGCTGATGAAAGTGAAAGGAAGAAGAGTAAGAAAATTTTGAGCAAAGCCATAGCAAAACATCTAGTTGTCCCTTTGCTGGCAGGCCTGTAGCTGGTATTTGACAGGGCATGCGAGTTGTGACTTTTCCTCTAGACAAACTGTGATTATCTATTGGTAACATCAGCTGCAATCAGCATGGCAGGTACACCACCTCCATGGCTTCTCCAAGGGAAAAACAGTTCCCTTGGTGAGGCTCAGCATCAAGTCTGCAGAGACCTGGGCTCAGGTCTGCATTGGTGAGGCATGGGTCAAGTCTGCAGTATGGCTACCTATACCTCCTGCAAAATGTGGATTATACTTCTGCCTTTTGTCTGTCTTATCTCTGACTGCAAGTATCTCAGGACAGGAATGATTTTTTGCTCTATCTATGGATGATGCCACTGCAGGGTTTCAAGTCCCTGGTGTAAGAATGTAGGTCCCATAAAGTGGCAATAATTACCTAGGAAAGCCATGCTAAAAAGATAGCTCAATTGCTGTGAACTCCGGACTTGCATGGCTGAATTATGGCACACTCCAAGGAAGTACAGCATTTAAAGCTCCAAAAAAGATGTACCTCCTCTACCTCTGATATACTATCTTGAGTAGGAAGAACAGCTTTCTCATGAAAAGGTTTGACACCTTCCTTTGCCCCGCCGCATTTTACATCAGCCTCGCTTTGTGTCTTTCCCCTTGATTTTGAAAAGGCAAACGTGCTGAATCCTGTTGCAGGTGATGGTTTCTAATCACCATTAGGAGTGCGAGCATCCTCAGCCTTTGGACGTGCCATCACACTTGCCACTGGAGCATCGCGCTGAGCGCCGAGGTCGGGAGGGAGCCGTCTGGAAGAAGAACAATGCGGTGCCCTGACAATGTGTCACAGTCAGCTTGAACATAACTTACTGTGTCAGGAAGAGAGAGCAAGAAAAAAGCATGAGGCATTCTAATAAAAGCACCAGTACAGTGAAGATTCATTTTTCTTAGAAAGAATCTTAAGAAGTTCTTTTTTTTTTCTTTCCTCCCCCCCTTTCTTTCCAGCCTCCCCCCTCCCCCGGTCTGCATTATCAACTCTCTACCCGCTGTGTCTGTCTCTCTTTCTCTGTTACTTTCAATATGCATTGCAACTTCTGCCTCCTCCTTTGTTCGTGTTAGCAGGATGAGTCTTTCTAGACGAAGGAAAGGGGACCTTTTGCTGGCCTACATATCAAATAATTTCTCACCTTGTGAATAGTGGAGGAGGCAATCCAAATCCTTTAGTTCTGAATTTCTTCCCATTCTCTTGGATTGTACTTCGAAGAAGGGACAGGGTGCTGTCGGCTTTGCTGCTGCATGTCGTTTGATAGATGCACACAAATCCAGGAAGTGATCCAAATCCTGTATGACTTCTTTTATCCCCAAAGGGACTTCCTGCAGAGGAAACAATTAGGGTGGTTTTTGTTGGTTTTGGGTTAAGGAGAGGGCTGCTATCAGATTTTATTTCCACTGTCATCTAAGAAGCAAGTCCTTTAAGATTTCACATCCTGAGCATATTTGTGAAGAAAGCTTGACTGATCAGACTTTTTCAGGGGACGACAGGGCCGCTTACCCTCAGGTGGCTACAGATTAGCCTGGAGCAGTTGCACTACGCTTGCCATGGCAGTAGAGGAATCTGTGCAACCTTCTTCTGCATCTGCTTTCTGCACAGACATCTCCTGATGTAACTGCAGCAATCTGGAGTGCCATATTGTCTTACCACACTTTTGCAGGGGAAACTTCCCAACTTCCTTCAGAGCTGCTGTTCTCTATGCCATTGTAATATTTTTAAACTTGAGAATAACTTTGGGCAGGGGTTAGAGAACATCGGGAGTGGGGATCAGAGACCTCCTGAGGGCCCTTCCTACCTGAGGGACTCCGTGAATCTCTGACGGTCTGCACTGATCACTGGCAACAAATGAGTGTCGCACCTAACATGTAGTGAGTGTGCACAGAATTGTGGAAATCCTGTCATGGAAAGTTAAAAGTACTGTTTATGAAGGTGTATGAACTACAGAAGCAGAAGTATTATTTGCAGCTTAAATACATATTTATTTAGCCCGAGAATTAAATTAGGTGATTATAGTAGTATAAAATGAGTGGCCTGCTGTGACTATGTTCTAGGGAAACCTGTGTGGCTTTTTTGGTATTAGAGGGAAGGTGCAAGTGATCCTTCCCACCTGCCTGTGCTGTAAGACAGAGGCTTGAAGTGGTGCTGGGAAATGTACTTGAAGACGTGGTTTTGACTCTGGCCAAAGAGGGAGGAGGACACAAGGAACTGTGGCAATATCAAGATTTCAGGCTGGTATTTAAAAGAAAACAAAGTAAATTTAGGCTCAGATTAAAAAAAATAAAATCAGATCTATCTATCAATGTGAAGTGTGCCAATATCATAGGAACATAATAGCCAGGAGCTGAATTCTGCTTAATGTTAAGGTGGATCATTTCCAAAAGACTGGTTTGTATTTGAATTATGAATGTTCTCAAAGCTCAGGGACAATCACATTCAGGATCTGAACCTGTGTAAGGGGGTGTCTCAGGCCTTGGATGCAGATACTTCTTGCTCCTTGTAGCTGTTTTCATTTCAGCAGTTGGGTGAAGGTTGAGGGAGAATAAACTCAAACTTTCCCATTATGTTATACCTGAAACCTCTGAATCAGAGTGCAGACTGTCATGGGATGCTTTCAGTTTCTCACTGAAATAGCATTAACCTCTGTCATATCACCAAAGACCACAGAACAAATGCATCCACAGAATTTAATGCCGTTTGTTGACATCATCACACAGAAAAAAAGATGCAGAAGGCTTGCACAAACCTAAAGAAAGTGTTGCTTTGGCATGGAGAGTGTAGTGTGAGGCCAAAAGTGAATTCCTACAAGGCAGAACTGAATGCTGTAGCCATGTGATAGATGGAGGAGACCGGTATAAATCACAGGATAAAATAACCGCTGCAAAGAATGCTCCTTGTCCTACAAATGTTGTGCAGTTATGCTCCCTCCTAGGATTTATAAACTATTTCAGTCATTTTTTTGCAGAACCTTTCAACAGTCCTGAATTCTCTGAATCAACTGCTCAGGAGAGAATTTAAAATGGCAGTGCACTGATGCTATAAAGGAAACCAGAAGAGTTAAGGATGCATTCATCTCTGATTTAACACAGTGTGGTATACTCTGAAATTAGTAAGGTTAAACTGATGTTACTGTGAGCGGAACTTGCCCTTTGCAGTTTAAGATGTGGACCCGCAGTGGTGTAAGTTACACCCCAGGTAGAAGCATGCAAAGGGGTGTAGTGAGCACAGGGGTGATGTTTTGTGGGTGTGTGATGCTGGTTAGAAGAGGCAGGTGTGCGCCATGGGAATAACGCATGTTGGTACGTTCCTCTGAGAAGATCTGATTTGCTTTTACATACATGGCTGCAACCCCTAGGGCAGCTAAGGGCTTCCTGTCTGAGAAGTCAGGGCTTCCTGACTGAGAGCAGCTTGTGTTTTGTTACGGCAGCGTTGGTAAGGATGCGAGCACATGCTCTGGTTAGGCTTTGCTTGAACTGACACACAGAAGCAGAAAAGGTCTGATAACTTACAACCACTTTGGATTCTTAGGAAAAGTGTCACTTACACACTATTTTATCATTTTCATGTGCATTTTGTTTTTAGATAATGTGTATCAGGAGTTTACTGTTTGTAAACCACCTAGGTTACCAGATTTGCCTCAGGTACTCATCCAGGCTGTGTAGGCCTGTAAAGCTTATGGCATTGACCCACAAATGTCTTATAAAGTTTCACTGCCTGGGCCTATATTAGCAATATTGCCTGCCATTGGTATATATTCTTGTTGACATTTCACCCTCTTGATTCCTCTTTCTTGGAATTTCTCCCACCTGAGCTTGATATAAATGCTATGAATTGGGTCCTGCCACAGTCTCTTTGTTTTTCTGCCAGTGACTCTGCATCACTGCTCTGTCACTCTGTCATCCTCGGTTTGTGGTGGTGAATAACAAACTGTTATTCACCATTTCTGCCAGAAACTGCCATTTCTGATGGCAGCTGGACCATCAGAATGGTAATGCTGCAGGCAGGCAGGCAAAAGTCGTGAGAGCCTGGCTGTCATAGTTGGAGCTGAAGGTGGAAAGTCAGCTCACATGATGGCATAAAACTTCTGGAAGGATTTGGCAGGCAAGCTGGGACTGTCATTTGTCATTTTACCTTAAAATCCGAACAGAGCTAAAAACAAAGCTGCATTTGACTTCAAGTATTTGAACACACTCTTATTCTCCATTATCCTTGAAATTAAGGCTCATTTATGCTTGGACCCATTTTCTAATGATAATGGAAAATGGAATTCATCTTGATGATTTGTGCAGAGAAAAATAAATCCAACTGTTTCACAAATGACCAAAAAATTTTGAGCATAGGTTCAAGCCAGTTCTGGCTCTATTCATATAAATTAGTGCATCATTAACACATGCTACTATGGAATGATTGATGCGAGTATTTGGAAAACTATGTGTTTCTAGAACTTATGAACTATTAAATGGTAAATTCTTTAGTGAGCAGTGATATGGCACATATAGGAAAATCTCTGAGTAGTCCAAACCAAAGTATCTGTTTATCCTGATCAACTTAGTAAGTACACATTAGTTTTGTGCTTTAGTCACCGTATAGGCTTCCTGCTCTTGCAGTATCTAGTTCACCATCTTTGTGCCTGGTACTGAGATCTCTTCTTGGGGTGGTTAGTAGTGGCCTGAGATGTTGTCTGTGTTCAAGGACCTCTAGCTGAACTGAGCAAAGTTATGAAGTTAAACCTCATCAAACCTGTGTGTGGCTCCTACTCAGCAGTGCTGCCGCCCTGGGTGTTTGAAATCTCCATGTGCTCTAACCAGAATTCTTGGATTAAATAATTTTTTTTTCCCAAAAAAACGGATCAGCAACATTTTTCTGGCTTTCCTTCTTCAGTCTTAAAAGTTCCTTTGAAAATTGAACCAGTGGAAAGTGTGGACCACTGAGAGGAACGCTTAATGGGTAAATTCCTGACAAGGATGGGATGGATTACAGGGAAAGCGCTATAAAAGGGCCGGGGTGGGGGGAAGCCCCAGACTAAAACAATTACTTACGGAATTAAAATGCAACATAATATTCTTCTCTTAGACCTTCCTTCAATGATTTCTTCACACAAAGACTCATGCAATAGTCACTGCTTTAATTTAAATTTAAGCTATTTCTCCCCAGTGTGGGAAAGATGAAAGAGTGTTTCCAATTTGTAAATACTAGTGGAAAACTTGTAGAATTTTTATTGCTGAATTTATATTTTAATTAAAAAGGGCTTTATGGAGCGAAAAGAAAAAGAGGGTTTTGGCAGAAAATTTTCATTATTTTTAAAGTTTCTGGCTTTTTCTGTGGAAAAAAGAATCTAAGCATAAAAATTTGTTCTTCTGATTGAGAGTTTTTTGTTAATTTTTGTTAATAATATTCTTTTATTTTTAAAAAGTGATTTTTTGAAACTGTAAATGTCCATTTAAAACCAGGGCACTTTTACTTTTTTGTTGAAAAAACAACAATCAAAAAACCCACAAACCAACGCCCATCCCCCCAAACACCACAAATAAACACTCGTTAATGCTTACATAGGAAATTTGGGGTTTTATTTTTTAAATAAAGATACCATTTTCACTTTTAAAAGATGTCATTTCTCCCTCCTCTTCACTTGAGACATTTTCAGATAGTACAGTGACATGCATCATAAAAATGTTTAGCAAAAAAACAACACTTGTTATCTTAGCTGTTAACCTGTTACTGATACCAGTTCCAAACTCTCTGTTAAATTCACTAGTCCATGTCTGTGATGGAGGAAACAATCTGATACATTGAGGAGTATGCTAAACCTGTGCTTATGTTGTAGAGGATAGTTCCTTTAAACACGTTTGTAAAGGAAAATTGTGTTTGGTAGCCCTCCTTTTGTGTCCTCCAGAATGTTCTTAAACACTTCAATGTTTTGTCATAGGAAAAAATTGGTATAGATTTTTATAGGTAGATATCTTTCAGATTTACATGTGTGTCTGTTCTTAGTGAGCACTGTGGAATTTTAATTTACTTCTCTCCACCCAGCTGGGTGCCTGACTTACAGCCACAGCTCAGAGAAGGGGTTGAAAGAAGTAAAAAGTAGAGAGCATAAATAATACCTGCATCAGTAAGCTGCAATCTAAGGGTGCAGGTCTCTGCTGTCCAGTCATGTCTGGCTGTTTTAGAGCTTGTCAATAGATGAAATGAGAAATTCTCCTCTAAAATGAGGACTTCATTTATTTTTAGCATGTGAATGTCTAATGAGGAATTCTCTAGAGACATGTAGGAAGTGATTGGTGTGCCAACCACCTGCTTATAGAAACCTAATACCTTTTTGGTTATGAAGGTACTCTAAAAACTGAGAATCTACCCAAGATTTAATTTTTGTATGACATGGCTCTCCGTTTTTCAAGGTAGGGCAACAAAACATCTCCATTTGTGATGTGAAAAGTAAGAATGTAGACATCAATGATTAAGAAAATTACTAATGTTACAATGGCCATGATATTAGCTAAGTAATTGAGAAGTGTTTTAAATATCTGTTGATGACCTAAAAAAATGAATAAAGTTAGTGGAAAATTTGGTTAGTTTAAAATGTAGAGTGGGAGGATATGTTTTCCTGAGTGCCTGGAGGTACCTTGCTGTGTTGCATGTAAGCGTTGCTGATTTCATGAAGAGTACAGCAAATTTCCCCCCTCTGCATTTTGTTGAAGTCTTATTTTTCCAGCAGGTAAAGGCAGAGCAGAAGTGCCTGCATCACAGAGTGAGCAAGGGCTAGAGCTTGTGATGGACCTGCATGGGCCATTCTTTGGTACGGGGTGTGTGTGGGAGTCTGTAGATTAAGCGAGCCTTTGAAGACCTCAGATTTGAGTTTAAATTTATCTTCTGTCACAGAAGCTGTTTATTCAAGTATGTTTCTGCTTATGCAGAAACAAAGTTTCTCAAAGCGGAAGTGTTGTAACTTACTCTCTGATATTTTTGGCCTGTTCTAGTCCAGCAGGTATTTTGATCTTGTATTTTAAAATAAGACTTATTAAATATTAAATTAGCATTTTTGTAATCATTTTCCTGAAAGAAAAATAATAGTTACTTTTCAAGGAAATATTTACTTTTTCTTTGATATGGCTCAATTGGCTATAGCTATTACAGGGAAGTCAAACCAGATGCGGCCGGGGTCCTCATCTGCTTCCACTAAGGCTGACATGGACTTAATGCTGGAGTATAGCTTTGATGACAATTTGAATGGGAACTTGGAGACTGTATTTCAGAGTTTGAAGGCTTCAGTACTGACAGAGACTTAAACTAGGTGGTTTTGTAATTTGAGATTTGAATTGTTCTCTAGAGCTGCATGAGACCAATAAAGTGTTGTAGATAAAAAGAATTTAGCTGACAGATATGCAACATGTGCAATATATTTTTATTATTTCTTTATGAAGGTAAAGCCAAATGCTGAAATCTTTATTCATTTGTGTCTCTGTCCTTACCCAGACTAAACTCCCATTGGCTCTAACCTGTCTCCGATTCATTGAACTTGGTGGAAACTTATCTCCATAAAGACTTTAGGATGTGATCCACTTTGCTTGAGCCTCGCGGGCCAGCATCACTCAGATTTCCATCATAGTGCTGTCACAGCGGCATGGCAGCTGCATGAGCAACACAGCATTCTTGGGAGGACGTTTGCCCTATTTTGTTAGCTCTCACATCAACACTCAAAAGTCCTTGTTCTAACAGTTTCAGTCGCTGATTGGTTCTGCAGTTATTACTATAGAAAGATTTAAAAAAAAAATATTTTCTGGAGGTATTAAGTTTTCTGCCATTGACTTGCTGGGTCATGTCGGCTGTGTCATACTATCTGGTTATGATCCTGTTTCATTTCTTGTTCATGTTTATATGTAGTTTTTGAGGACTATTCTGAATTTCACATATTTTTCTAGGTGATTGTTTAGATCATAAGAAAGTGAAATAACTTGTTTGATCAGTGCATATGATTGATCATATGTTTGACCGGTGTTTCACTCAGTTATGAATAATTTGTTTCTGAGTCATGGCAAACACTACAAGTGTCTCATATCAGTCACAAGATGTGGAGGCAATGTTTGACATGCAGGTATCATTTATTCTTTGACAGTCTCTTGCAACATGGTTTTCAGGATGGGACTCCTGAGCAAAATTTTCACAGTGATATTCCCAGCACAGTCAAATGCAAACCTAGGTACCTTGGAAGATTTGATATTTTCAAGTATTTAATATAGCTTACCTTTTATATTTGCTCTAGTTTACTGTGTTGTAATGACAGACCACTGATTTTGAGCTCTAGCTGCCTATGCAAGTAAAAGTCCCTTGAGTTCCTCCAGTTTGATCCTGCAGTTGAACTCCTAACATCTTCAAATTGTTTTTGAGAATCTTTTTTTCCTCTCTTGCGGTCATGTAAGATTGTTGGATGTATTGGAGTTCTTATTTGTTTTCACAAGCATAAAATGAGAGTAGGATTTGGTTCTTTATTTGAAATAGGTTTGGTGGTATTATTATTTTTTTTTAATAAGACCAAATTACAATTTGACCACTTTCATTATAGATGATCAAACAGAACTGCAAACACAATTTTCAGATTATCATCCATTACAGCATAAAGTATTCAGCGGCAGCCGTTGCCAAGAGCTGTCCAGAACCTAATTATTCATCATTAAACTGCAGCCTGAAGACACAAAACCAGACCAGAGGTCTGCTGTATAACGTTGCCGTACACGCACATAATAAAGCAGAGGGTTGGATCCAGAGGGGACTTGAGTCTCCATTTCTGCTTCCTGCTCTTCACGCTACACACCCAGCAGTTAAAATATGCACAGTGTTTACAGGAAAGGGCCTCGAACCACTGCTGGTCACCTGCTTCTCCTCCAGGTGACTGCACTGACTGCCAGGCTGCAGTCACGCTCCCCGCCTTGCTCTCCTTAGCCCCACTACTTGGGATGCCACACAAGGGATAACAGCTTTGGTAGGCCAGATGGAAAATGCTCCTGCAGGCTGTCCCGAAAGGTGGGATGTGGGAGGACGAGCTGCCCCTTGGAAGGGGAAAGTTGTCGTCAGTCCTCTCATACACTATGTGACTTTCTGAATTCAGTATGCTGGGATGCCATTGCCGCAGTCAGGCACCATGGAAATTCCCTGGCAGAAACTTATGAGCCTGGAGGATGGGGGATGAACCATTTAGGGGAGACACCTCTTTTCTCCTTTTGTGGATGCCCCCTGGGTTACAAACCCCAGCAGTGGATAGTGTAAGGGGCCAGGATAGACGAATGGTGGAAGAAGGAGGAGCATGGAGCCAGCAAGCATCCCATGAGCGTGAGCATTCAGGGGCTGACTCAGTGCACTGGTTTGCATTTTGGACAGATATCTCCACAACAAAAGGAGTTCATAACTTACTGTCTGCCTTTTAAGAGATGCTGAGCACTTGCAAACTCAGCATGATAAATGACAGCTTGGAAAACTCAGCAACTCTGAAAATAGGATCCTCATCAGTTCCAGCTTTCCACATAGTATTAAAAGTAAATATGTACAAACTAATGCCTCTGCTACTTGACCCACAGGCAGCTTCCCACTTCCTACTTATGCCCCACACTCACACATTTTACTGGAAATGATTCCTCATAATGAGAAACATGAAAATGTGTTGGGCTGTTCTTCCTTTCAAGGATGGCATGTGATGAATTGGAAATAAGCATAGAAATGGAAACACTTAACTTCTCCGTAAAATCACATTCAGTAAGCCTTTAAACTAATCACAATTTGAAATTGTAATGCCTGGAGCTAAAACAATTGTGTTTAAAGCAACAAGGCAGACCCACAGTATAAACTTCCATTAAGATGTTGAGCCTGTACTTGTTTTCTGTTTGCTTTCTCTTCTCTTTTAAGCCTTAATCTTCAATAAAAGATGTGGAATGGGGCCAAGTAACATGGAAAAGCCTATGCACTGCTACAAAAGTGAAATCCATAGCAGAAAGAAAAATCTCCTTGATAAACTGTTCAACTGCCTCTGCTAGATGGTGATGGTTCCTGCTGTTATTATGGGGGTAGTAGGTTGCAAAATTTCATGTCTCACTTTTTTTTTTTTCCCTCCTGGCATTAAAGACTCAAATTCAGCAGTTTCTTTCTTCTCTCCTCTTTTCTTTTTGGGTAGAGCTGGAGAAAATACGAACTCCCTCTCACCTTTCTATATCCTCTGCTTTCTTGCTTTAGGGTATTGTATTGCCTTTTTCAGAATTATCTCCTTTTCTTTAAACCTTAAAAGTTGGTTATTAGAGCCCAACAAGAATCCTCAGCCAATGGACCTGGGGCTAGAGACATATATGCCCTTTCCATTTCAAAAGTGTCAATATCTTCACAATCCAAAATGGCTTTCAACTTTTCTTCCATTTTTTATTAAATGAAATTATTTCAGTAAAAGTTACCACCAGAAATTTCTCCCACCATCTCTTCTGCCAAATATACATAGGTAACTTATATGACAGAGGGTTTTCAACTGCATGCAGCCCTCTTGAAATATTTGTAATTTGTTGTTTAGAAACCAAATATGCAATAAAAATGAATCTGAAATGTTGCATTCAATGTTAGATGCTTACACTAGAATTATTGTCCAATGACTGAAGTGCTCATGCTCTGGAAGTCATCAGGAAAACCTAAGTGATACAGATACTTGGCCTTATTCTCTTTCACCTCAAAATGCATTTATGGCAGAAATGCCTCTTCTCCCACTCTTTCTTTTGGGTCAAGACCTCTCTTCTTTTGCGATGTTACTTCAGGACTGGAAAACAGTGGCTTTTCAGCTGTATCCCTCCCATTAATCACCTCTTTTTCAAAAATCCTGCATCTTTCTCTGCGTCCATAGATACTTGGATTGTCTCCTCACCAGCTTGTCCTGCTGTACACTGGCAGATCATGGCTGGTGCCTCTTTCAGATTTTTGATTTTCGGAACCCAACTCAAAATGACCTGGGAGGCTCTGGCTTTTAAAGGGCAGGCCCTCAACCTCGCTTGAAACTCATATGTGCCGAGTGACTGATCTGTGGCTCTCATCATGGCTAGTGACAGAAGTGGCTTGTAGGTTTCCCAAGGACTAAAGATGAATTTGGCCCCGCTGGAACCAATTGCTACATCCTCAAAGCACTTTAAGTGATACGTAATTATGGGGAATGGTGTTGTATTCCTCCCCCATTATAAAACTTCCTTTCACCTCTTGCTAAGGTTACATCCAAGAAAGGAATGGAGAATTCAGCACACAATTCCTGCTAGCAGCAATAAAATGTGGCAGACTAGGGAGCAAGGAGGCTTATTTAACCCTCAAGATGAAACCCTGGGCACTTGCTTCCTTACTGAATACTAGTTTTTGGCCCGTTTCATAAGAATTGTTGTCCTAGCACATATTTGTGTCTCTCTCTGATGATGCTTAGGGGGGCAAGATGAAGAACTACATGATTCAAATCACAACACTTGAGTGTAGCATGGTTAGAAACTGTTCATGCAGAGCTGATGAAATCAAGTCTTGTACATACACAGTATTCAGCAATAGCCTCCATTTGTACCTTGCATGGTAGTCTGAAAGTTATCTTTATACAAAATACAGATAAAAGTGTTGCTTTAATCACACTGGTATAGCTGAAGTGATACAATAGCTCCTAATTTTTCTTCTGTGTCAATATAATTATCTTGGGCCAAAGTGTAATGGCACTTCATGTATTTTATCAATGTCTGTATTTCAATGAGGGAAAGGAGAACTAGTTATGGGTCTGTAAACACTCTTTAAACTCGCATTGCTGTATCTAGATGAGTAGTTGTACTAGGTGCCCTGACTGTATTTCTCTTTTTTTTTTTTTTTTTTTTTTTGGTATAAGGCTATAGTCAGGAATTGGCTTGGGGAATACAGTTAGCAAAGTTAGCTAAACAATCTTTTTGGGCTGAGCTCTTCACCACTGTCCCCGCAGCTGAGGAATGGTTACTGGCTCCCTGAGTGTTCCTATTTTGTTTCAAAGCTAATAAACCAGGTTAGATTAGATCACCTTCGTAAGAGCTGGGTAAATTAGTCCATGCTGGGCCCAGGGCTTTTGTACTTGGCCTGTGTCCAGGTCCAGAAGTGCCTTGTTAAAAGCTGAGATTGAATGGCTCTGCATTCCAGGCACTTCTGTGACTGGTGTGCACACAAGCCCCACAATGGTTTTACCAATTGGACAATGCTCATTTTTGTATTTAATCACCTAGAAAGTTTTTCCTGCTAGGGTTCTTGCTGAGTACGCATATTTCCATTCCTTTCTCTTATTTTATTTTATTTTTGGATTGTCTATAAAAGATTGACCTTCCACTCTCTCAAATATTCTTGCCATTAGATACAAAGCATATGTATTGGCATAAAACCTACCGTATATGGAATGAAAATTACTGGCAGTTCTTGAAACAGATTCTGTGCATGAAAGCCTAATTGTATGTTGGACAGTGGCAATCGTAAAAAAATAATCTTGAATACTTGCGGTTTAAATCAATGACCTTTACTTCTGTGAGTGGTTGCATTGATACTGAGGTTGTCAAGTGCTAAGCCAAGCTGAAACTGTATATTGTGTGAAAACAAAGGTGCATGCCAACACTCTGTGCCAACAAACAGCATGCCCTAAGTGAGGGTGAATGAGGAGACTGGTGAGGAGATTAGCAGGTTAAGGTGCAAGAGTAAGAGCTTGTTCATGTGAGTAAGGATTGATTCCTACAACCCTGAAGGAAACAGTTTGCTAAGATGCATTTGATTAATCTGAAATGCTTGAGGAATTCCCTTGATAACCAGAGTACCTGAAAGCTTCCCCATCCAGCTTCCACAAGCTGGAAATGCTTTTAGGATACAAATGTTAGAAATTCAGTTTCCAGGATGTCGATGACATAGCCATTGATCTAAATGGAGTTTCCTGGGGTTTTTTGTAATGCTACAATGAACAGAACTGATTACTCAGATACTACTAAGTGTTGAATGAAGAGTCTGTGTGTTTCTTGTTTTGGGTTCAGAGCAATGTCAGAGTGATTCACAAGTAGGTACTGTAGTAGCTACTGTAAATTCACAGTAGCTGCCCTGCAATCGCTTTCTGTCTGTCTGCTCTTGGTCACCTTGCATCACAGGTGCACCTTGAAAGGGAAACCCAGTCAGGGTGGCATAGGCACTGTGCAAGCAATGTGCATGGAAGAACTGTTGCACTCATCTTACCTCTGCAGACAAGCCTGTATGCAAGTGCAGATGGGGAGTTAATTTAATCTAAATAGATAATTTGGATAGGGACATATGCAGGAAGAGGATCAGACTAGCATTGTTCACAGATGAGTTGTTTTTCCTGCCTTGTATAATTTCTCCAGAAAACAGAGAAACAAGCCCAATGCAATAAAGCCTGATTCACTTTTGGAGTTTTGTGTGTTCCCTAGTACTAATGAGAGTTTGTTTGCTGGTGTTAGTAAGAGATGTTAACAGCTCACTGAAAACTGAAGTCCTGTGTTTGTCTCCTGCCTGGGCACAGGCATTCCCAACTCACCCTGTACTGCTTAAAGCAAGACACTAGAGGGAGGAGAAAGTGCTACTCCGGGAGTCCCTCTGTGCCCCTTGACTCTTCATCCCTTTTCTAAGAGTGGAAGCAAACATGGTAGTTAGCAGATCCATGCTGTGGGTTTTGCAGTGCTTGTGTCTGTCACTCCAGAACAGGACTGGTAACGTCCATTGCTTTGCACCTGCACCCCGCAACGGCAATCACAAGGCAACATCTTACTCTCCCCACCAAGCTGTCTGGGTTGTCACCAGCAAAGCAGAGGCAGAGAACGGATAGCCTAATTAGTGTTTGGGCTGAATTTATACACAAATAGTAATAGAGTATGCAGTTCATGGACAACAAAATAGTGCTTTCTAAAGTGAGAATGAATGGGAAACTCAGGAGACAAACAATGTGGTTAGTCCAGATCGAGAGCTCTGGGCTCGCTTGTAGTATGCAGAAAGTCCTCTGCACCATCAAATCACCTGTGTTTTGTTTTCATTTGCACCAGTGTAGCCCCTGACTACTGCAGATTTAAATCAGTGAGAGATGGCTTAAGGCCGAAGTCAATTTTGTTTTAAAGTTTCTTCTGCCAAAATTTGGCCCTGAAAGCTTGTACTTGGAATTGTACAGAGTTTCATTTTATTACAGTATGTTTCTCCCTCCATCCCCAAATTGGCGACCGCTTTTATGAATTTTGGCAGGGGACGAATGATCCTTCACACTCAGCCTGTAATTTACAGCTATGTTTGGTTTTACATAATGTACAATTTCAACGTTGTCTAACATTTCTTCAAGTATTGCGGAAGACTTTCAGGTTTTATTAAACTGGCATATATAAATTGATTTTCCAGCTGGATGCAGTCACTTGGCAAACTCTGCACATTCTAACTACATACGAGCTAAATTACACACTCTAATAGTGTGTTTGAATTATTTTATGTGCAACATATAGTTGCAGGAGCATGTGGCAGTTTCCCAGTGTTTGCCTAACTAGAATTTTGCTCCTAGCTAGAGGAACTGTTACAGAGCAGATATAAATGTTTTAATGAAAGAACAAGCAGGCTGTGCCTTTTGGTAGGACAGACTCTTGATAATTTGCACTTGCTGAGAAGAGGTATTACTGTCTCCCCATGACATGAAGAAGTGTTACTTAGGGCAAGTCAAAAGTCTGCAAAATTACCGCTTGAGTTAGAGGGCTTTATGGATATGAAGAACAATAGAGCTAGACTGAGGCATCTTCGTTGTCAAGGGTATTTCTTATACAAATAGATGATACATAAGAGGCAGAAGACTTCTGCAGTCTGACACGCAACTGTTTCATGACTGAATTCTCAAAAACTTGAGCATATTGATTGGATTTCCTCTTTGCTAAAATGAGTCAAGATGCCAGTTATCTCTGTCCAGAAGGTTATCCTGCTCTGCTCCAGGGTGTAGTGCTCAACTCGGTAACAGATATCTCTGTCTCACAATGGCGGTACTCTTGCTCTTAGGGCGCTTTTGTGGAAAGTAGCTACTGATGGTCACATCTCGTTCTGCTGGATTCAGCTCCTAGGCTGCAGGCAACTGCAGTCACTCAGAGGGGCAGTACTGGACTTCGAATTATGAGGTTTTCCTCTTGAAAAGGTTTCACTCTGCATTAAAAACAATGTCACGGCCTCAACCTCTTTGCAAAATAGTATTTCTAGTTTTGTGCCTCTTTTGTGTTGAGATGCTGCAAGAGTTTTATGTCAGGCTAGGAATTCTCTAATGCATGTCCTCCCCTCCTACAAAAGGTGGAGGAAAGGAAAGCAGTATCGTAATGTCGCCAATAATCTTTTAATTCACCAGATATTTGAATTTTACTGGAGAGTAATGTTTTTTCCTTATTTCCCGAGATGGAATTAGCAATAAATTCTGCCACTACCTCTCAGAGTTCTGATTTTGTAGCCATTGCTTCTCTTACAGGGCTTTAGGTGTCAACTGTGCTATCTATTTACCACATGGATAAACACATAGCAAGCATTATATCACTTTATTAGGCCACTAATATCTAAGAGCTTTGTCTTATGACATGGTATAAACAATAAATCATATGCTCATTGCAGTTATTCTTTATGTCAAGTCTTATTTCTGCATCCCAGGCAGAATAAACTGTTCAGTACAGTTTTCTTGTTATGTCTTTCCGCCTCCTCTGTTGTTATTAATAGACGGTGTGCCTGATTATTCTGCCAAGGAAGGCAATATGGGATAAATCGTGGGCTCGGATGAGGGAATTAGAAAGAAATGTCTCAGTTCTTACATGGTATTGATGACTCTGATTTTCTTTGGGAGAGCTGGGTGAAACCAGTGCACTAAGGACCAGATAGTTGAAGTTCAGCCAAAACTGCTTAGCCTAGTACTTCCTATTGAAAAGGGCGCTCCAGAGCCCAGAAAGTGGAGGTCGTGTAGTGTTTAGGACATGTAAATGTGGTCCAAGGTATTACACTAGTAGGAGGTCCTCATCAAAGATTTGTTGTCGTAAGTGATCACCTGTAGATCAATATCCTAAGCTAAAAGCATGCTGTACAGTCCCAGACTATGTATTTTTGGTAGCATCATTAGGAAAAAGAACAGATTTATATTTTAATGAAGAGGTATATTAATTTTACCACAAAAGAAAGAAGTATTTTATGTCATCGCAGCCATCTGCCATGTGGCATCTATAGTTGCTGTCCATCAGAGCTTTTCCCTTTGGTTTCGTGGTGCTAGGCAAGACCACAACAACTTGCTTAGCTGCATCATGTTGTTTTGTTGGCATCAGTTTTGATTTTTAGGAGAAGTAGCAAGCAGCCTTTACTTTCCCTTCTTCCCTTCCAGAGGAGCAGAAAGGGGAGTGGGGGGGAGGCGGGGGGGAGGAGCAGAAGAGAAACACAGAGATGTCAGCCATGGGGATCCAGAATGCCTTCAGCCTGTCCTTTCACCTGCAGTGCATTTAATCCAGGCTGTGAAGAGAATAGTTCTTGCCTGCTCAAGCGGTCCAGGGCCTTCTGCCTGATATTCTTGAAGAGTCACTTCAGCCAAGTATTATAACAAAAGTGGTGTTGACTTTATCAGCCAGTTCCTTGAGACAAAACTCCCATGACTGAGATTTCTCACCATAGTCATGGCCAAGCACACAAAACTTTCCTAAACAGGATTTACTGAAAACCTTGAATGCATGCCTTTTCACTTATGGACACTCTGCGATGGAGTAACCATACCACCTTGCATATCTCCCAAGACCTATTTCTTGGTTGCTATCACATCTATCAGATGATTTTCCAATGGGCAGCTTTAACCACAGAGGACTATAGCTATTCCTGAGGACACAAAGAATTTTTTCATAATAACAAGCAGATACCAAGGATCAGATAGAAAATGCTGTACCTGATAGAACCAATACACGCTTCCACAGAGCATAGACAGAGATGTTGCTTACATGATACAAATCTACATGGCAGTAACACAGTTCTTCATCTAAATATTTTTTCTATGCTATGGGTTGTTTCTTAATCATTACGGGGTCTTCAAGAAGAATACTCTGCCCTACAGTGATCCTCTAGTAGATTTCTTTTGCACTAAGGATTTTGCAAGGATAGGAGAAGTAGCAAGGTGAATTCTTCTCTGTTTCTGTTGGTGGGTTGCAATTTCCTATATGCATCTGGAATAGGACCCTAAACTCTGTCATTTCTTCTTTGCCAGCAGCATCTCTCCAAGTTTGGTGTCTGGATGGTTATTTGGCCAAGGGACAAAGTACAATTGTGTAAATGCATGAACTGAGCTATCTGATTGGTACTGAAGTTATTCTGACTAATCATAAGCTCATCTCTCTCTCATCACTACATGGTTCTGGAGTGAAGAAATAGGAAAGGAGGAAGGCTGAGCAGTCTGTTACAGTGTTGAACTAACTTGTGGCTGCTCACAAGATAAGATTTACCCGACTATGTATCAGCATTGTAAGAGATACAAGTTACTGTTTGGGAGAGTTTTCCTGTTGCCTTCTCTTATGCCTGTGTGGGGCAGCTGTGGGGAGAAGGAAGAGAAAGGCTTCTCTTCAGAGTACCATCTCCTGCCTGCGCCTAAAATTGGGATTGCCTATCCAGTCTTGCAACTTGAAGGAAAGCAAGAGCCACACTATCTGGTATGTAGATCTCGTTAGGGTGTTACAACATTTGTTCCCTAATTCAGGCCTCTCTTCTCTTTGCAAATCACGCAGAAAGACATCCTGTTTTCAGCAGATTTTTGCCAGACCATTTGGGGGAATGTGATTTCAACCTCTGCTTTGTTTGCAGACTACCCACTCCATCTGTTAGTTGTTTGGTGTTTGTGATGAGTGGTTTGTGGCCTAAATTGCATAAAGTCTTGTTCTTAGCAGGAATGAATCAGCTACACAGCTACACTCTTTCACTCTTCAAAAAAAAAGTCTGGCATATTGTTTTGCTTCTAGTCCTTGAATGGTTGCTGGAATTTTTTGGAGAAAAGAATAATAACTGATGAATATTCAAACAGTGATTAATATATAAATGCAATGGTTTTCCAACTAAAATTGTCATTCAAGAGGAGGGAGCGTGGTGGTATTGGGTAGCCAGTGTCCATAAACACCTCAGGATAGCGTGGCTTTCCAAAAGCCAGTAGCGTATCTAGTCTTCATTTCCATAAGTCATGGCTTTATCCCACCTTTTTTGTGGGGTTTAGGAGCTCTGGACCCAACAGCCTGAAGGGTAAGATTTAAGCTGTAGTGGAAGGTGTGTGCAAAATGAAAGCTTTTCAGTGAGGATCGCTGTAAATAAGAACAGAAGTTTTGTTCAGTTGAGGTTACAAGCAGGTGTGAAAGTCCAGTATGTGGCAGAGTAGGTTTGGGAGCAGCAGCTTGCTCACTGGAAGAAACGGATAAAGAGAGTTTGAAAGTGATGCCGATTTGGTGAAATATGTTCACTGGAAGGTGGCTTAAGCCTTTGTCATCTTCCATAAATATGGACACGTTATGGGCTGTAGAGACAATAGGCTGAGAATGAGCATGTGGGATCATTAAAGGGCACATCTGTCCAGTTTTGCAGCTGCTTCTAGTCCAAGCACCGTTTCCCCTCTTCCCTTCCTCACCCTGCATCAAGGTGCCTTGTGCCTCCCTTGCACTGCAGGGAGACCCTGACAATGTGGTATAGATCAGAAGACGCATTGGGAAAGGAAAAATTCGACATTGACTAATGCCCGATTAAATCATATGTTTGGGATCTCCTGGGTCACGAACTGTGAGAACTTTCCATGAAAATTATGAGCCATAACTCAAGCAGGCAGCTCTGGGACAGTTGCACAGCTGCACAAGGCATGCAAGCTACCCTTTTGCACTCCAGATTGAATTTTTAAATTTTTTTTTTACATTTTTCATTATTTTTTTTTCCAGAAACCCTATCTCTGAGTTGCAGGTAAAGCTGACGCGTGTCCTCCGATCCCCCTCTTTCGCACACCCGGTAGCTGGGCTGACCCGAGCCGGGGGGCGCCGAAGCGGAGCCCCGCCGGGGAGCTGCCGGCTCGGTGCCGGCAGCCTGGGCTGCCCCAGCCCGGCAAAGCCCGGAGCCGGCGCTAACGCTGTGAGGTGTGTGGGCCCCTAGAGGGTGCTGACAGCACAACGGAGAGAGGCGTCGCCTGCACAGCTCCAGCTGCAGGGCAGGGAATTGACTTTATCATTCCTTTCAGATCTTTTACCCTGTATCGTTTCCCCAAACATCCTTAAATTGGATAGTCAACGCTGCCTGCAGATTGCTTGTCAGCGTCCTGCCTCCCGCATCAGGCATAGAGCGGGATCAGGCAGCTCCCACTACCCGCTGCCACCCAGAGAGATCATTGCACCCAGGGCTGGGGCACAGGGTGGTGTTTTTTTTAGGTGGACAGTGGGGAGAGCCTCCCTTCCTGCAGCGGATGGAGGTCAGTAGCAAACTTGGGGAGAGGTGAAAATTTTTTTCCATGCATCCCTTCTCCAAGTGGGCGACTGGACAGTAAAAGTGCCCGACTGCATATGCCTGCGCCAAGGATTACAAGTTGTACCTCAGTGGGGGAGAGAGCTGGAGGAGCAGTGGGGTGCTCTGCTGGCACCCTGTGACGCTGTCATGCTTGCTGTGCATTGCAAAGGAATGCAAGACGTACAGAGCTGCAACAAATGTGTTTGAATAATTTATTTTTCAAGGGGACTTAGCTGCAGAAGTGTGGTTTCAAAAATCTCAAAGGGTTTTCTCATCAAGACTTTCTGAGGTAAAATAAAAAAAATACTATCAGAGATCAAACAAGACACTTTCTGTGTCTCACTTCTCCCACACTGTGTATGAAAGGAAGGAGAAGCATAGGAAATGGGCAAACACACATTAATCCCTTCCTGCCAAAATTTCTGTTAGAAAATGTCTCCGTCTCCTACCTTTACCATTACAGTGTTTGGCTGCTTTGCGGGATTGATTTGATACATTGATTCTGTTATAGCAGAGCTTGCAAAGAGTGAAAGAACATGAAATATAGTTCCCTAAAGAGCAGATTTCTTGGTCAAGAAAGATTCTTACGGACTAGCAGCAGAAAGAGAGGGCTAGCAAGTATGCTAAATAAAAGCAGATACCAATCATAAACAATTACATATGTGTTTAAAAATTCTTCTCCTGACATCTTTACATTTGCTGGTAGAAGTCACCTTATGAATATCAGCAGATGAATTATTCTATATGGGTAAGGAGTTGAAAAAGCAAAGGACATCTCACTTTTTCCTTTAACCTTGGGGAATAGAAAAGATCTGGCTCTTGCATCTCTTTTGAGAATACAGTCACTGCAAGGGAAAAACCCATATGCATTGGAAGGCTTCTGAATACATCTAAATAACAGGCATATCAATGAAATGCCAGACTTTGGGCTGAACGATAGCCCATATATAAATCATACAGCGTGCTGTTTACTTCAGATTTACGCTGAACTGCAAATCTAGCGCTACTGGGAAGTTTGCACAAACGGACAAAAACAGACTGGCTAAGTATGTCTGCCTCATCCATTTGTATAAGCATAACTAAACTGACGGTCTTAAATCTCTAACGGAAACTAGAGATCTTTTTATATTCTGGCTAGAAGAGCATCCCTGTTTGTTTTTTTGTAGTTAGAACCAATACCTTGTGATCATCCAAATATTAATTTTGAATAATATTTGTTCTGAATGTAATTGCCTTTCTTTGATACATGCTCTTGCAATTGGTCTGGCTTTTTGAGAAAGTATTCATTATTGTCACTTCTTAGTTAAATAGTTTCGGTGCATAACTTTCAGCCTGCGGTTTGATTGCAAACTTTCTCCTTTGAATATTCGTTATGCGTCTTGGATGTCTAAACATACAGCATGGTATTGTTTCTGGCTGCTGGTCGTGTGACTCAGATTTTTAAACAGTAGATGGATAATTGGCAAGTAACAAACTTTCAATACAAATTAATCATTCTGGCATTATGGAAAACGCAGGATTCTCAAGGATTTCCAGAAATACCTACTGGCTATATGAATATTCTGAAATAATGAATAGTATTACTCACAGCCAACTGAAGTTTGGCAGTCATGCCTGCAAAATATTTTTGAATAAGGTTCGTGCCTGTTTGTTTTTTGCTATTCAGCTAGAACAAGTGCTATCACTTCCTAACTCGTGATTAATTCTGTGTTGCCAAATCCTGTGATTTTTATCGCAAGTCTCGTGATACTTGATGGTTTTTTCCCTACAACTTCCCATTCCTGGAGACATTTAATTAGGTGAGAATCTCAGTTTTCATTTTTATAGAAGTAAGTTTCTACTCCTCAGACTGTGAAAAAGTTTGAAAATACGACCCAGGGGCATCCTAAAGACAGCCACAAAACCCAGAAAAAATACAAATGAATCTAACTTTTTTTTTCTTTTTTTTTTTTTTGTCTTCTGATCTTCAGATCTCTCCTCAAATGTCCGATTCTTGATTCAAGACTTTTGAATATTTAGGGATGCGACTACCCTTAACAAATTTTCCCCTTTCCCTCCCTAAATTTAAAACACTGGCACATTTTCTTCAAAGGGGAACGATTGATTGTTGTGAAGCCACAGTGAGGCCACACGGACAACATTCAAAGCGCTCCCTCACCACCTGTACTCTTAGCTCAACCTAACTGTGATCTGAACGCATTTTTTGCTTCATGTTATTTTGCTCAAAGGTCAAATTCTTTGGTTCCCAGGCGCAATGAAACCCATTACACTCTGTGCTATTACAAGGCGACCCTCCCTACGGCCTGAAATAGGAGACACATTGCCTTCTCAGGGTAACCTACCATGAACAGTAAAAAGTGAAGCTTTGCATGACGAACCTTGTATGATGTGTGCAAACGTGCAGACGTTCATAAGAAATTTTTTCAGTTACAGAGATCATCAGGCTTTTCACAGATGAATATTCCTCGAATATTCCCACCCGTATACTCCCCTCTCATCCCGCTTTTTACTCAATCATGCATGAACCAGTCCCAGTTTCTGTGGATGTACTTGCTGTTTATAAGTGTTTCCAATAGGAAACGTGTGTGTACTGCGAGAGTAAATAAGTACAGTTGATGGGTTGTTCAAACTATTTGATTAGGGCTTTCAGAGCTGGCTGAAAAGCAGGATTTCCAGTTTGTGAGGATTTTTCATTTTTTAGAAATTTGACTTTGGTCCAATTGGCCTGAAAACTTATTTTTTCCTTTTTTATTTCCTATGAACTGAAAAAATGTGCTCCTGAGACACTGGCAAGGGATGTCTCATGCAGCAGTCAAACTGAGGAGAAAGCTGGTCTGATTTTTCAGCCTCTTTCCCCGACAAATGTTTCACTGCTCTGTTTCCCCGCTGCCAAGCTGTAATGCCACCATCCCTGTAACACAGCCCAGGTTCTTTGTGGACTGGGCACTCCGGCTCTTCCTCTTCCTCCTGCCCCTTCATCCTCCTCACTACTGCACCTCTGCTGGAGGGCATGAGGGGAACCATCTAGAAACAGAAAATTCATTGTGTGGTCCTCCACAACTGGTGGCCAACCAGGGGAGAGGGCAGCACCCAAGCAGGAGAGGGAGACAACTCCTGTCCTGGCCTCCAAGAAGATATTTTTAGCCAGGGATGAGGCTTTTCCTTCCTCCCCAACAGGCACTTTCTAAGAAGGCTGATGATGAAATGGATGTTTGCTACTGCTTCTGCTGTTTATGCCTAGTCTGAAGGAAAGACTCTGATCTATTGGGTTTTGGATTAAGCCTTTTGCTAGTATGGCAGAACTAAAATGGATAACTGAGAAAAGAAAGTGATTTTGTCACGGAGCACAAGCCCAAAAAGGGGTCTGGCTAAAGTAAACATGAAGGGCAAACATATTTATTGCTCTGACCTGCATCTCTGCTTTGACCTGCGTGACTTTTTCTGCCTCCAGACTCTCCCTTAAACTTGTGAGAACTTTTGATCCTGATCTGGCCATTGCAGCTGAAATGCGAAGGGGAAAAAAAAATTGCCAGCAAAGGAAAGGCACCATAAAATAGACTATAGTGGAAGGAAATTAAAGATAAGGAGAGCTATGAGAGAGTCACTGTTGAAATGCGCATTTCACTGACAGGGCATTCGCAACAAGGAATGATAAAAAGGAGGAGGGGACATATCCTGCACACATGGGAGATCGGTGAGCTTTATTCTAAGTGCAGAAAAAAGCACTGTGCGTGACAGAAGGCCTGGAGCTCAGTCTCCCGCCAAACTGCCCCAAAATGTGGATGGATCTCATCTCGGGTGGCTTTGCCCAAGACCTTTTCCCCACCAGCTGGCCAGCGTGTGTGGTGGGGCTGTGGGATGATGGAGGGGAGCCCAGTCCCTCTTACCGTGGAGTCACCGTGTGACAGCCACCTGCGTGCTGGCATACAGATGCCTGTGTCCTCACTTGATGAGTCAGGAAATCCTCCCTCGTCTTCTATGCATAAGTTAAAAAAGTGCTGATTTAATGTCTTTTTGGATTTGACTGGAGTATTTGGGAGGTTTCTTTCCAGTCAAAACAAAACAAAACAAAAAACCCAAACCACATTGCCAGATGCTACTCTGCTAGTATATCATTAAACAAAGAAAGCAGTAATTTTGTCACAGATACATATGGTACAGGGCTGATGGAGTCAGGCTGAGGAATCAGAGGCTTCAAAGAGGCCAGGAAACAGGCCATGCAATAAGCCTATTTTTTAATATGATTAGAGATGGTTAAGAATGTGAATTTGTAACACAAAAAAAGTTCCAGAGTTCTCTTCCTGTTCAGGGACAAAAAGCAATTTTTAAATGGGAAATGTTGAAAGTTGCTGGCCTGATCTTCTGTCCCCCATGCATCTACCGTGGTGACTCATGGAAGCTGCGGTTCTCGTGATCTCCTCTCCTCCAGGGCTGGCGCTCCCCATTCAGAGGACTCTTTCCATCATGAGCTGTGGGAGTCCAAATAAAAAGAATACTGTGGTGCACTGTGGAAAATGTACTCAAGCCCAAGAGCCAAAGAGGAAGGAGAAGGGGGGCTCACAGCTCTTGAATTACTGCTCCCATGAGACAATAGGACTAAGAAGATGACTGGAAAATGAGGCTGAAAAGAGACACTGTGATTTTTGTTACAACCGCTTTTTGTGATTTGTGTTAGCTTATCCTGGAGCTAAAAATTTTACTTTTTGTGACGGGAAATCAAAAACTTCTGAGAAAATCAAAACTTTCTCATGGAAAGCGCATTTGGCAGAATTCACATTTTCTTTTAGCAAAAGCGGCAACGCTTCAATGGGCTTTCTGATCTGTTCTGCTTCCCATATTTAGCCTTGTTTCAAGTGGGACTGAGCATGGGGTGCAGTTACTACATCCACAACTACACTTATGTAGATGTCTAATTAACCAGTTTGATCAGCTGTCACTGGGCTTCTATCTGTAAATGTGCTTGCAGTTCTTCTTGAAAATGCTGCTTTAAAAGTACTAGTTCCCAAGAGGCTGAGTGGTAAGAATAGCACAATACTTCAAGTGATGACATATGGTGTCCCTTCTCTTCCCTCTAGCTTAAGTTCTGAGCCCACATACTTGGCAGCCTGAAGCAGCAAACCAGAAGAGGTCTTGTGGAAGAGATTTGCTAGAATTTCAGGCTTTTGTGTGCAAGCTCCCGTGCCGAAATATATAACTTGAGTGTTCAGTAGTCACAACAAAGCTCGTTCTGGAGTTGCGTAGCTTCTAGAGCGAGACATACGCACGGTGTGTGAAAATGGGTCCCTTTATGAGTTCCTGGTCTAGTGGACTCATAAAAATAATTAATAGGGCATCCACCATGCCGTACCTCTCTGCTTGGTCTGTGAGACATGCCAGTTCTCGCAGTTTTGTCAAGCTGGGTGGGATCTAGCTATTTTCTATAAGCCTTAGCTCAGAAACTGCGTGTGAGTCTCCAATCTCATTTTGAGAAAAAAACCCCCACACCTGACCCTTATAGATATATTCTTGAAGGTGACTTAGGTGAACTTGAAGATTCAGAGTATTCGACGTATTTCCCTCTCTCTTCCTTGCAGGCAGTAGCAGACAGGGTGAGGAGAGCCTTTCTATAATAGATGGCACAAAGTCCACTGACTGCAGCGTCCTGTGCCTTTTCCTCTCTGTAAGTGCCACTCCCCTTCTAAATGGCTCCTTGTATCATGAGTGGCACCAGTTCAACCAGACGGGAGAATGGTGTGCTGTGGAAAATGGAGTTCTGTTACAGGACCAAGTGTTTTTAGGGGGGAAAAAAGCAATCTACTAAGCACCCTGCTTAGACACAGAAAGCAATGTACGATTCTGCCTTTGCTAACAGCATGGAGTGAGTAACCCCCCATGTGATCGTGTTGGCCTTTATCTTGTGAAATTTATTGTGTTGGGTGTTACACAGTATCTTCTCTTCCCTGAGCAATAGCATTTTAAATATAAATCGCATTATAGAGCAGAACACCATTGGACAGACAAGATTGTTTTGTTGTTCTGATCTGCTGTATGCTGCCCCATAGTATCTGTGATAAACAATGAGCTTGCCACCAACAGTCATGGGAGGCTACTAAACCTACCCTTTCTCAATGGTTATTCCGTTGTCCTCCAAATCTAACATTATATTTTCATGTTTGACATGGTCTAAGAGCTCCTTCAAGAGCTTAATAAAATTCCAGAAGAAAGTGCCCTCAGTGTAAAATTAGAAACAGGAAATGACCAATTCAATCATTTGGATTTTGACCAAGAGCCACCTCCATTGGGGGTAACACTCAGCTTTCCCAGTGACCAGAAAAGGCAGATAGGGCAAAGCAGATCATTTGCATTGACCAACTACTCTGAGTGACTAGGAACACAGGCTGAAATGGCAGTTTGCTCATTTTATAGATATATGGATTACCTAATCAGTGTAAATTAATAGTAGCATGGTAATACTTCTTCTTTGCTGCACTGAGTCACAATGGAGAACAGAAACATATGGATGACAAGCAAAACAAAAGAAACTTGCAAATAAGAGGGAGAGATTTGGAGTGACTTATAAGAGACAGTGGGTTTTGTCCTTCTAAAGGAAAGAAGAGTGGCTTTTTTAGAGTTGTGAGTTTGGAAGTTTGTTTTCTGTTCTTTACACTGAAACTGTGAGTCTTATTTGGACCACAAAACTCATAAGGAAACTGTGAAATGTTTCCACAAGAATAAAGGTAATAAAAACTGCAGGGCAGAGAGGGATAGAACATATTTTCTAGATTTTGTTTCATATTAATTAAGTGACTAAAACTTGGAAAAGATAAGTTGCTTAGCATTTCCATCTCTTCAGTTCACAATGAACATCCTCAAGCTCTGTGTGTAATTCTTTTATCTAAATTAGGGCACATCCAAGTTAAACATGCAGATATTTCTAATGTGGGAAAATTTCAATATTTCAATGCAAGTAAGAGGAATTGGGAAGCTGGACTGAGGAGATACACAGATTTGCAGCTTGAGAGACAGGGTAGGGGAGAAGCAAATGGCTTGGAAGGAGGCACGTGAGACCATGAACACTTTCTGTGCTTGATCTGGTACCAGAAGGGAAGTTTTTCTGCTCCCTTTTTGTTAGGTAACTGGGTTTCTCAGCTGTAGAGTGGAAAAGCTTCTGAGTGAGTGGGAGCGGTCTTTGGGAATCACTGCTATTTATTAGGTAGCCCAAGAATATTGAACAACGTCCATGTATTTTTCCTGTTCAGGAGTGATTTCATCCAGCCGTTCCTTAGTTTGTTAAGCCATTCAGTGTTTTCTCTGCAGTTGCCTTTATTGTTTTATCCAGGAGTTTTTTTGATATTGCAGATATATAAGGTACCACTGGGAAGGGAAAGTATGAAAATGTTACCTAACCTTTTCAAAAATATCTGTTTTATCAGGCTTTTGTTTTATGACTGGAGGTTTGATGAGGTGTGAATGCGCTAGTTCTGGAAGGGACTCGGAGTACCCATGTTTTGGTGGCAAATGGTAAAGGCCAGGGCTCTGGGCCTGGCTGTTATGAGGGATCTGTTACCTTTACGTGCACAATCGCAAACATCATCAGGAAGAAAACAGAGCCGCGACTCAATCAGCAAAATTAACTACGTGACCAGCAGCAAAACTCACAGAGTTCCCCCTGCCCTTCCCTGTTACGTGAGTTTCCATGTTTTGGGGAGGAAAGGAAAAAGAATAGCTAATTACCTTGAATGGTTCATTCTGCAACAGAGAATGGAAGTTAAGTCTGTATGAGAGTTTGGCACTGGGAGAACAGAGGCAGCTGAAAAGCAGCTCTGCAGTTTGGTTTATTTTGATTCAAAACCTGTGAGAAGGGGATACTGTCATTTGTCATAATTTTTGTTGTTAGCGGGGGAAAAATAGGTTAGGCCCAGAGAGCTCTCTGAGTTGTCCTAAACTGAGAGCCTGGGCAGTCCTGCAGGAACAGGGCTTACCCTTGCTACCTCCTCTCTGTCACCCACAGCTGCTCATTTTCACCGTTCTGCTCCCTTTGCTCCCTTTTCTGGAGCTGGAGATTTCTCAGGCACATTAGACTTTCTTTCCTCGTGCTTGGAGAAAAGATATCAGACTGCTCTTGTTCTTTCCCCAGTCCCAGACAGAGAGGGGTAGATGGGGGTCTTCGCCCTTCTATCCTTCAGCATAAGGTAGAAGTTGGGAGCACAACCTGTGCCTCTGACTTTCTGGTGAGCACAGTTCACAGAGCTTAGAGGAGGTTTCCCTTGTTACCCCTGCAGAGAGTGCTGGGGGCAAGGGGAGTCCAGCTATGGCTCCCACTGGGCGGTGGTCCTGGCTCCAGTGCCAGCTGTGCTCCAGTGGAGGACTGCTGCACAGGAACCAGCCTGCATATGGCCAGGTAGGGATGCAGGGAACCCAGCCACCAAGTTAACTGCTGTTCATGCACTTCAAATCATGTATTCAACAGTCCTGAAAAGTACAGAAACAGCCTCAGTTCCAAGCTGTCCCTTTTTGTGTCAGGTAATTTAATTTCTTCCTGGAGGGACCAACGTTCAGATGATGAAAAGCCTTTGTCTTTGCATGGGGCTTTGTGAGATGGCAGCAGATGAAATCTCCCAGAATCAAAGAAAACATGACCACCAACTAGGTCCAAGTTACCATCCTTTGGATTTCCGTTCAGACTGCAGCTGTCCTGCTGGTGCCCTTTCCAAAATCAAAGCCCTCCACACTGACAGCCAGTTAGCGGGACTACAGCTGCCTCTTGGAGAGGAGTGAAACAAGCTGGCACGAGTTATCTTGCCTTGTCTCAATGGAAAGTTACGTTCTCCTTCTATGACAGCATCCACTTGGGATACTAAAATAACTTTCCAGTTCTTAACTAAGCTTCCACTTCCTTATTGGGAATAGATGATGGTACAGAAAGACTGAGATCTGCCCAATGCAAATAAGTGGGTAGTCAGGGGATATGAACCAAGAATCCTAACTCCTAGGTTCCCCCAAGGCTAATACCAGGCAACCCCAATTTGCCTGGATTTAGGAACAGACACCTGTAGTGGACTGACATTTATTCGGGGATTGAGGCCCCAGCCTAAGGAAAGCTAACTGAACTAGCCTTTCTAAAAAAAAAAAAAAAAAAATTAAAAATGCTCCCTACAATTATTTCTATAATTTCTCTCCCACATTTTTTCATTTTTTTTTTATGAAACAAGTAATTTTAAAATTTTTCTTTCCTTTTCTTTTTCATGCACCTGTCCTGAGAATAGAGGAAGGGGTAGGAAAAGCATAACAGTACTCCAGAAAAAAAAGGTCTTTTCCAGAGACTGTGGAAAAAAATTCCACAAAGTCTGTCACAATTATTTTTTATGGTTCTAGTCAATGTACAGGAGATGACAAGTTCAGCCCTATATTGTGAATTTACACCTCTACTCTGATGAGTAAAGTGGTTTAAAATAGTCATTCCCTCCTCCAGCTAACCCTTCGTCCATTCCAATGCTGTCTTAATTTGCCATTTTCAGAAACCCCACAATGACTTTGTTTAATTGATCAGACCAATAATTGCCTGCAACAGAACTTGTAATGGAGAAGTTCCTTCTGGTTTTGCCTATGAATAGAGTGAAAGGAAACCAAATAAATTACCTGGGGTTTGCTGTTGGACACTGGGGTTTGCTGTTGGACGCTGTATGCTCTGTGTTGTTATTCATACATACAGTGGTTACATTCATACTTATTCTATGATTATATGAATATCTGTAGCACTCTAAATGTAATCTCCAAAAAGTTAATTTTTCAGGCATAGTTATCTCTCTGTAGAAAAGCTTTTATGTATAACTCTTCTGTTACATATTTGACTTTTACAGAAATGTTTCTTCACTGAAGTTGATAGAGTTACTCTTGATATAAATCGGGACACATTAGGATCCCCTGGTTTAAGTGTCCCTGAAGTATGGCTTTTGTAGAGGTAATCACACAGTTGTATCAAGGCTACAAGTAAATTCTTAAATTATGAGCATCCTGAGACTCCTGAACTGAACCTTGGAGGAAGGTTCATTTCAGAGGTGTGGAACTAGGTATATTTGTGGGTAGAAAAGTTAAGCACAGACATATGTGACCTTGAAAAACTGCATTTAAGTTAAGTAAAATCACAAAACCCAAACCTTCCCCCTCAAGAAATTTGGTCTTACCTCTCTCTATTTATTTATTTATTTATTTTTAAAAATTCAAAGCTAAGTTAAGCAAGCTCCTAATTCAGCAAAATATATTTTTTTGTTGGTTTGTTGTTTTTGTTTGTGTTGTTTGTTTGTTTATTTTATTTTAGCATTTTAAAACTTGTCTGTCCTTTGTACCAAATGCACTAAATAAAATTAAACACAGGGTGGGGTGGAGTGTCTGTTCTGACTACTGATGGAATTATTCTGTATTTGAGTGAGCCTTATTTCTTACTGACTTAAGAAATTCAGCAGTCAAAAGCTAAGAAATTTTTATACTTTTCTAAAGGTGAACTGCAAATCAAGTAGCAAGGAAACCAGATCACTTTCCTGAACATGATTTTAATTTCTCCTAAGTGGTTTCCTTGAGTTGGGTGTCACTTTGGAGGAGAAATTTTGATCTTACAAGGAGGCGTTTCCAGTGTATTACATCAGACAGGAATTTAGGTGACAATAAAATGAAACAGTACAAATAAGCCCTATATTTCCTTTGTCATGCTATTACTTGGTAACAGAACAATTTGAATACACACTAACTGTACGTAGAGGACTGATTGTCTACTGATTAGGATGTAGGGCTAAATGCTGGCAAATCAGGGGTGATGCTCTGGGCTCAGTGATTTTGTCAGAAAGCTGCCATTGTTTTTTAGGTTTAACACCCCAGTATTTATTCGCTTGACCACTTGTTTCTGAACTTTTTGGAGGCTGGGAGAGAATCTGGAGCTGTGGGATATAATTCTGATCCCAACGTCCTGGGCAGCGGATGCCAAAGGGAATTGAGGTGTCTTAAACTTTCTGCCTTCCTGTGCATCAAGCAGAGGCTGACATGGAAGGACCGGTGCCAGATTGGGATTTACAGCCCTGCAGCCTTTTCTGGACTTCAGCATCTGTATTGTTCCTTCCCAAAACCGAGGCAAAATCACTTCATTTATTTATTGAGTGTTTGTTCTAAATAAAGCAGGAGCTTCAGCTGGTCCCACACTTTCACTCCTTCATATAGACCACTAGCGGTTGGGTCTCTTAACAAAAGCCTCCCACTTTCCAGGAAACGGACTAGCTGCCTGGCTATCAGCTGTTCCGGGAGGGGCACTCTCCAGCCCTCCTGGCAGATATCCAGCTGGGCAGGATCTACAGGGAAGAAGAGTTGAGTGTGACTTTATAGCTTAGTGGGTAGGATATGCCTCTGGGGAGATGGGCATATCGTAGTGAAATTGCTGAGGAAGGCATTGGGTTTGGGTCCTGAGGTCTTAAACCTACTATCCTGTTCTGACTGATAGGCTGGTATATACAAGGTAGGTGCTGCTTTTGGCTGTGCTTTATCTGTTAGGAGTGCTATAGGTTTGCTCTGATTGCACCTGTGGGATGAAGCTTTATATGAGAAATCAGCAGAGCAGTTCCTAGGAGAAAGATGCTGATGGGGCTAGGAGGCCCACCAGTCAGGAGCTAGCCCCAGATGCATGCAGAGGTAGCAGACACCTAAGAAAACTCCGCTGGCAGAAATATCATCATCTACAGACTTGGGAAATCTGTGGTCTAGACGTGGGCTTGGAGACTCAACCTACTCTCTCTGGGCACATAAACTCAGTGTGAGTGCTTAATTTTGTCCGTGGATTTGGCCTCAAACTGTGTATGCCTCTGGTTTTGTATCTATAAAATTTGGAAACTGCTATACCTAAAACATGAGGATAAATAAATATGGTTTAAGCCAGACCTTCATGAAATTTATGTCAAGATACTAGTGAGTTTCACAGGCCCTGGAGCAGCTCTTGTAAATAACAGCAAAAGCCCTCCAGGATCCTTCTAGTGGAATGTGCTATAGTTATGGTAAGTATCTGAATTATTTATTCTAATAAAAAATCCATTCTAATTTTGATGGGTAGCTTATCTTATTAGTAGTAAGAAAATACTTGCATGAGCTTAATCAAAATAGCACAAGAAACAGGGAGATACAACAATGCTTGTCTGCTTTTGGAGTTGTGGTGGTGGTTACAGCATCTACCAAATATGTACGCGTTTGTGTGAACTCAAGTGGCATTATTACAGAAGCAGTCACTTTCTTTAGAATAGTACGCAGTTGCTACTGATGCTTAGTGAACCCAGCGCTATACCAGAATCCAGGACGGCTGTGCTCTGGTGCCAGCTCTGTCATGGGGTTGCTGAATGGTCTCAGTCACGTCATTTCTCCTTGTCTTTCCAACCATCTGTGAAATGAAATTTTATTTAATAATTTTTTCAAAGTGCTTTTCCAAGGCTCTCTCTAAGAGCATACAGTTTGCTTTGTTCACAAGAGCAGAAGCTGTCCCAGACCAGGAGCTTTAGGAAGCCTTGCAGTATGCTAGAAATATGGCCCAACATAGCCCTGGTCCAACAGAGCATGGGAGCGTCGGTACAGCCCTGACTTCTGAGTGGTATCACTGATTTCGCTGCTGTTGGAGACCTGTCTTCACCTAGGGCAGCAAACAGCGGAAATAATAGCAGACGTCTGCTCAGATCAAAAAGAGGGAGAGAGTAACTTTTCACCAGTGAGACCTGTTACGAGCCATTTTACAAGCACATGCAAAGATAGGGTGTGTGGCCTGGGTAGCTTAAAGGTAGGCACAGCCAGAAAGTGGAATAAAGTTAGTTTGGAAGAAAAATCAGGAAAATGTAGGACTCGTAACAACAATCCTGTTTGTTTTCTTTTGGCTGCTTTTGTGCGGTATACTTAGACTTGCTCTTCAATTTTTGTATGTGTTAGTACTTGCAGAGGCTGAATGGAAACTATTTTGGTGGAACAGTGACTGGGGAGGAAAGGGTTACCTCAGGTTGAAAAAAATATAATATTTCTTCTTTTTGTATCCTGCTGTATCAAAAATATCTTTGAATTCTTCTGGTTTCTTATTGTCTGTTTAGATCATACACAGCACCCATTGTATGTTCTAACCAGTCTTAATTCTTTGCAAATGTTCAGCCCTAAAACTGCCTGTGTTTCCAGTCCCACTGTCATAAAAGTAATTGACTTCATAGGGTTATTATGCATTTGCCTAATTATTGATATTTCTTTCCACTGTATGATGCTAATTTAACTTTTACTTTTTCCATCTTGGATTTATTCCTGATTTTCTTGTATACTTTTTTTTTTGTCCTGGCAGTATGTTGGCTTCGGCTCCAAGTATCAAATTTAACTGTGACAGGGTCTCTGTTCAATTTGAAAGTTATTTTCCAGTCTTTATTTTCCTCAGTATTGACATGGGACACACTTACAATAAACAGTTCGTATAGCATAGTATCTCTGACGACATACCCATTTCTGCAAGCTGGGTTTTGGGTTTTTTCCATCTCTGCATATATTCCCATATGCAGAAATTGTATTTGTGGGATATTCAGTAACATATCTCCCATAAACCGAATTTTGACCAAGTTTATTGCTCACTGGTTGCACAATTGTTCTTTATTAAAAAAACTCCTTCTAGTTTTTTAAATAACATTCTGTGCACCTCACTTTCAGTTAGTTTTACTATGTGACCTTGCATAATGAAACCCCTGCAGTATCTCAGATAACTGGCAATGTGCAACTGCTCAACTTCCAGAAGGGTGTTGGGAGATTTAATGCACTACCTTTGGTATATGCAAACATCCCTGCTTAGCTCAAAGATAAGATGGCCCAAATAATTCAAAGATAAGGAAATACAAAAGGGAGGTTCTTACTAGCAACACAGGGCTGTGAATTAAACAGTGGATCTTGGGTTTTGTTTTTAAATCTGCTACGTAGAAAATTTCACTTGGAGGAAATAACTGGACTTTTTTGTCTATTTGCAAAAATACATGTGAATATTATAGTCATCTGAACATTCGTACTTAACATGCTTGGTAGCCATTGCTAAGACTTACGCTGGCTCTAAAACAAATGTATTGAGGAGCTTGTGAGTTCCGTGTCCAGTCTTACAGAGGTAAAATTGAGTATTGGGCATTTAAATTTTGTATTTTGAAGGTGTAAGCAGGATTTAACTGATGCAAGAGCCCTGTGTTGGACCTCTGCACAGAGACTGGGTAGAAAGTAGTAACTATCTGAAGCTGGAGTCAAGAATACCTTCTGAATGATGTCACTTTCTTAGTGAATATGATCGCTTATGTCATTTACTTGCTGCTTTTGAACAAGGGGAAAAATCCTTAGTAAAAATACAAGTCTGTTCATGAACAATTCATAAATAGAGAAGGGAGGTAATATCTTATTAAATAAGTGACACCAAATAATTTGCTCCATCCAGATTTTTCCAGCAACGTGGTTAACTCAGTTGAATTGCATTTCCTGACATTTAATGAGTAATTTCTGGTATATACATTTAACCAGGAAAAACAGGAAATTCACCTCTATGGAGAAAGCCAACAAAAGACCTGTGTGTTGTGACAAAGTTAAAACTGCAGTAGGAACTGTAACATATTCATTTCCTGGTTTCTTATATTAATTATGCATTCTTCGCCTGCCATTAATTGAAGCCCAAGGCTTTCACAACAGGTGTGTGAAGTTAGGCCCGTGTCCGTGTCAGACAGACACTCAATTAAATAGTCTGATTTTTCAGAAATACTGGATATACTTCAGCTCCCTTTTGCTGAAAAGCCGTGCTTTCAAAAATCACATCATAGGTATTGAATTTAATTTCCCGAATGGCAGCTGGTTTTAAACACTGGGACTGGAAAAAAATAAAGTAAAAAAAAAAAAAAAAGAAAATAAAAAGTTGAGGTTATTTTGTGAGAACAGAATGTGCTGCTTTTCTCCAGTTTATTAATGCATCTGTGGTAAACCTGGTAACAGAGCTTGTCTTTGTGCACGGCTACCATTGCGTGCTTCAGAAATGGGGGCAACAATAAGGGCAACAAGATCAGCAACAGTAATATAACTTCTTCCCTTGCTAGTTTTTGTATCTAACTGCTCTCAGGCAGCGATGAATGTGTACCACGTGTACCAGCATACGCCATGTGTACTAGCATACAGCCTACTGCCCCTCCAAAATGAGGTTTGGCTATTGGTTTTGATTTTAGCGTACAACATTGTGAAAACATTTTTCATCCACCTGGTTCCTAGGCTTCATGGCAATGAGCTACATCTGGGACATCAGATGGGTCATCACCAAATTCCCATGAAACACCTCCCAGATTGTTTTCTCAGGGTGTTGTCTGCGCGTAGTAGCTTTGTGAGCTGTAAAATCAGTGGTCCACAACAGGAAGAATGATTTGTGACTTTTGCTGTACAACTACAAAGGACTTTCATTTATGTGAAGGGCTGGTGTTACCTGCTAGTGTTGCTGCATGCTTCTGGCATCAACGGCCAGAATATCACTAGGCAGACAATGTGGAATCTGTACCTATGGATGTCTCTGTGAAATAGAGAGAAGAGGTCAAAAACCACATCCTCAGCCCTTAATAGCTAAAAAAAGTGCACTGAAAAAAGTGTTTGTGAGGCAGACACTGGTACTGGCTGCAGCAGAGGTTGTTTGGTAAAGTATAATGGATTTAGTGCTCTCAGGAAATGGTACAAATACCAAGAGATTTAAGCAAAACAAGAGCTATAATAAACAAAATTATTAAACTAAGTGGTACAAGTTCAAACAGGTCCCAGCAGTTCCTGTTTCAGGGTGTAACTGCAAGGATTTTTTTAAGGACTGGAAGAGCGAAGTCCTCAAAGAGCCTCTTGATGCAGCTATTGGGGCAAGGAAGCAAAGTTGGCTTTCTATCAGTCTTGGTAAATTTGTGATAGGAATTATTTAACAGAGATGGAGTGATCCTGGATTTTATATTTTTTTTAATGTGTTGCTATCTCTCAAAGGATGCTGAAATTAAACTTGGGCACTTCCTGCTTGTTAAGTTGTCAAATCATATTGATATTGTAAGTGCCTCGGTTGGTTTTACCAAGAGCCAAAAAGAAGAATTTTTCTCCGTAAAGCATAACTTGTGAAGCCTCTTCGCATTCCTCTGAGGAATGGGCAAAGATTATGGTAGGAAAGGGCAGGTCACTCCTGGTGATGCTGGGAAACCTCTTAGGTTCTCGGTTGTTGTGGTCAGCTTGGCAGTTGTATGGCCAAGTCCCATGGAGAGGAGCTGCTGAAATGTTTTGGCCTTCCCTATTAGTGTGGGGCACTATTTGTTCCCTGTGTTTGTCCAGGCACTTTCACTCCACAGATGTCTTGCTTCTGCAGGGAGCCAACACATGAGTGGTTTTGCCCTGTAGGTGTTGGGGGCACCTGTGTGATTTATAGTGCACATAAAAGGTGACTTCTGTATCCTTGTGGGTAGTTACATGGTTGCTTGTGATTTCAGGACTGAATGTGATGATCTACCCGTTCTCTGCCCATCACATACATACTTATAAATTAGAAAAGCATTTGTACCTGGTCGGTCAGCAAGTCAAAGAATGGGGTGAAGATTTTCCTTGAATAACTACAAAAAATCTCGCCATTGTTTCTTTTTTTAAAAAAGTCAATCCATCTCAGGTTTCTTAAATAAAATTAAAGCATAGTGTAATTTTTTTAAGGTTAGAGAGTAGATATGTTAGAATTAATAAAACGAGATTCAGGAAAATAAAGATGTTAAGTGGTTTATAACTATAGAGAAAACCCAGACACTTAATTTATAGAAAATTAGTAAATTATGCATCTGGAATGAAAAAAAGTGAGTATCTTTACACAAACTAATGTGGTAGATTTGAGTCATCCACACAAGACTTGGTTAAACTCATTAGAATTCCTCCAAAAAAACATAATTCCATACATTAAGTTGTATTAATGGGAATAACACTTGTACTGCAGTCTTCCATAGTCCTTGGCTGCAAAAAAGATTTATTCATTTTGGAGTAGCATAAAAGGACATATAGCAGAAAAAAAAAACAGTACTGCATGAGCAACTAGAATGACAGGTTTGAAGGTAAGAACTAGAAAAGTGATTAAAACCAGGCAAGGTTCAGTGCGGAAAACAGAAGACTGGGAGGAGACGTGCAAATGCTTCCTCAGACAGGAATGAGTGTGTTAGGGGGATTAGGAACCAGTTGTTTGTTACCCTCAGGTAACAAGGTTAGAAGACATTAATCAACACTTGGTCAGGGATGCTGTAAGGGTAACAACCTGAATTCACGCCACTTTCCATGGCTTCACCCGAGCTGTCCCCACTACACTTACCAATGAGTTTGGTGCTGTGAACACTTGAGCAGGGAAAGGGTAGGGAGGTGCAGAGGAGCCAGAGCTGGGGATATTCAGCGGTAGTAGGCAGGGAGATTTGCATATGCCAAACCAGTCAGGTTTAAAATGTTCCTCCTAAATTCATCAGTGGTTCATTTTGTCCCACGTGACCCCGCTGTTGAGACGAGCCTTCTCTTCTACTACATAGAAAAAGTTTCCCAAAACATCATGATGGAGAGTCACGGTTGTCCATAGACAAAGTCTGGGCTGCAAACAGTCCGAGGCAGGGTTATCGTTGGAATTTTAGCATTAAGCCTTGGGGACCCAAGTTAAATCTTCTGACTGCATATGCCACAACTGGGATGAGATGCTTTCCCTTTCCTCCTTCTGTTCCTTTGTTCTCCTTCTCTTCTTTGTTTCAATAAAAGCTACTGCAGCATAAGCATATCAAAAACCTGAAAGTTGTCTGGCACTTCAGATCAAGGAATGGATTCAAATTCACTGCCTCAGGATATGTGTCAAGTCACTGAGCTTATCTTGCTCTTATATTACTGACTTTCTAGTTTTCACTAGGGGTAGCTTTCTGCTCTTACTTATTGGCGTTCAAACCACGAGCAAAAGAAGTCAGTGGAGGATAGCACCTCCATGCTGAACTTGGGCAGGGTTCCCTCTTTCTTTTGAGCTGCATGGAGAGGAAAAAAGGAGATTGTGAGCCCTGGGAGGTAAGAGTGAAATTGGCCTGATGTCTGCCTGGTAGCAGTAGTCCATTATTACTACGATTGTTATTATTTCTATTTGCAATTATAAATGAGGGCTTCTGTAGATTCCTTTAAATGACTACTGAAACAAGCAATCATGTGAAAAGCAAAGGCCACTGTGTGAGGGAGCATGCTGATGCCAATATTTTCCCAAGAGTTAATTTTTCTGCCTAAATGTAAATGCATTATGTGACTTCCAGTATTTATTCCTGAAGTCTACAGAATTATATTTTTAGCCTCTTTCTCCGGAGTTAGTTTTGATAAGTTTTCAGAGCCTCTTTGGAAAATCTAACAAAACAGAATAACGTAGGATTAGCAGACTTTTAAAAACAGAAATGAATGCTCTGAAAATCCTTCTACCAACCCAGCAAAACATGCTGGCTAACAAAATATTTAATCAGACATATTGCATGCAGAGGGGATATGCATGTCTGTGTTTACACTGTGATTCAGGTCTGGTTAGAGGCAGCTGGTTTTTACATAGTCTGCTGGGTTTTTTTAATATATACACATATATGTCTGTGTGTGTATGTAGGCTGTGGAAGATTCAACCTGTATCTGCTTGTAAGTCTAGGAAATTATTTTTTCAAAGTGGGTTTATTTTTAATGTGTACTTATATGCTTATATATATAAATTAGTAGGAAGTATTAAAAAGAAAAAAACCAATAAAAATTATGAATTATGAGGAATCGAGGTTTCATGGGATGTTGCAATACTGCTCTGTCTGTAAAAGGCCAGATTCTGGATTTGGAGGGTACATTGACACAACACTGTGCCCCAGGCTCCAAAAGTTATTTTGAATGCTGCAGGTATCCCCGCCTGTATGGATTTGTCAGAACTAAGGACAGAAGTCCTGGCTTTGGGGTCCGAAGCCGGGTGGCGAAACTGTGGTCCCATGCTAAGGTGCCATCCCTGACGTAGGGACCCTGTTAGTGTCTCTGTGTGGCTGTGTTGTACTGTATTGGTGGAGAAGCTCATCTGGCAGTGGCTTGAAGATCTGAGCATAGCACTTTGCACAGTGTAGATGTGCACTTCAGCTCTGGTGGAACAAACACTGTGGTAGTACCAGTGCCAGCTTGGGCTTTAGGGTCATTGTGAGGTCTGCCCTGGAAGCAAGGAGTCAGCCTCTCCTTTACTCATGAGATGTACAGTTCACGCTTGCCCAACATCAATACTTTTTGCATACTGGGAGAAGATACACTGGGTTCAAACGTAGATCAGTTAGTAATTTAAGGTGTAAATTGAAACATGTGAAATGAAAGACATAAAATGAAACACAGCATGTTCTGGAAAATGAACAAAGAGTTAAAAGTCTGGAGTTAGAAGTCAGGAGACTTCTGACCCTGCCATGATCTCTCTGTGAGACCTTGCACAACTCCTGTTACCTTTCTGCCTCTGTTTCTCCATTTATAAATCATTTCCTGCTCTGTGTCATATGAACCAGTTCATGCTTGGGCAGTTTTGAACATTAAACACTCTTAAAAAGGCTAAGTAGTATTATATAATAATACCTTTTTCCCTGGTGTGATGAAGCCTGCATCTGTTCTCTGACTTGACAGCAGGAAGGAAGGCTCACTCTGAACAGACCAAAGTACATGAGGGATTGATTAAGAAAAAGAAGTGAGTGAAGGAGGGAGGAGAAAGGCAGTTGATGGGGAGAGGCAAGCGGCGGAGAAATGTCAATTAATTGACACATCTTAACACAGTGGAAAGCTGAATCTGACCTTACATAAGGTAACATGACCCTCACATACAGCAGGAAATCCTAAAAGCGGTTTATTTCAGGAGTTATCCTGAGGCTTGTGTAACAGAGAAGCAGCAGGAGGAAGCAGATCCCGGTACGTTGAGGTTCATCAACCACTGACGTAACTAGCTGCTGTTACAAAAATGGACCAGAACTGCTATGTGGAAGATGTTCTTTAAAGCAAATGTGCTCCTTCCCTGGCAAGTCATGCAGTTGTTAGACTTCTACTAGACCTCACAGCTGAACAAGAGCTAGGTACACAAGCTATTGCTTGCATGTGCAGGCTGGCCCTAGGGAGCTACGTCAGACTCTAACATGCTAAGGCTTTGTGCCATGCACCTTCCCCGGGAGATTTTCTCATGTCAGAAAAAGTGTAAACTTCTCTTCGGCATATTTTAGAAGAAAACATGATCTATGTTAATGTAGGAATTGCAAAAATCATTTAAATAGAATAAATAAGAAGAGATCTTGAGGCATATTTTCATCCTTTTACTTTAAAACTGTGAGAACATCTGTTCAGAAATATGTGACCAGGACTCGCAGTGTAAGCTGTATATATCTAGGATTGGAGACAGAGAGAAATACACGTGCACATACACACGCACTTTCTGTACATGAAAATGCAAGAGTTTAAGATCCGTGACTGAGGGTGGAAGGGGTTACAACAAGATAGCAACCTAGCGTAGGTAACTGGGAGAGCTGTGGATCACTTTGGAGATCAAGACTGAAAGGTTGAACCTGATGCCGTGAAAAAAGGGCAGTCAGTGAAGGTATCTGAAGAGAGTGATTGTATTCAGGGCAAGAGGCAAAGAAGGTAATGTTTCCAGTTCTGTTTTACATGGACATCACCCCGGTGAGAGAGAGGAGGAAGCTGTGGCTGTGAGGAGAGAAATTGCTGAAGGTCTGGATAGCTGAATGGACATGAAGAAATCAGATTTTAGTATTACGGAAGGAGTAGCAGGAAGATACAAGATGCAGTAGACACATGCGCACATTACAGGCCCTATGCAGGTGAAAAAGGGAAGAGCTGGGAGCCTTTCACAAATATAAGTGTGGGTTTGCTAAATTTTGGGTTGATGGCGAGATGACAAAGACAGGAAAGTGCGATGGCTCTGGAAGATAAGGGAACTTACTTGGACATTTTATGGTTGTTGAAATAGATGAAATTTGAGATTACTTGAAGTAGCCACTGGTTTACTACAACTTGCTTCAGGAAATTACCAACAAGAGGAAATAGCCAGGTATAAGTAAATATAGTAAATGAAAGCATGAGGAAAAATATGGGACTTCAGGTCTAAATGTAATGTGTGAGAAGCTATTTTGGAGGAAGAAAGTTTAATCTGACCTTAACTTAAGCCATCTGTGCCTGTCTTTGCTTTCACTACTCTTATCTCTGATCAGAGACTACTATCACAACACTAAAATTCAGGATCTGAATCAAAAGTTCAATTAACGCTGACTTCACATTCTATGTAATCACTTAAATTCCAGGGTTTCTATCTTCACCTGTGTATACATCCTCCCTTCCCCCTCTGCAAACCCAAGCCGTGTGTGCATACCTGGCAGACTTCCATCCATGGGATTAAAATAAATTTTAGCTTGTTTTGCTTCCCTTGCTGTTACTAGACACCAGTGAGGCAGAATTTCTTAAAGGTCAGCCCTTGCTGCTCTCCAGCTTCAATAAAGGAGAGGAAATTATGCATCTTCAGCCCAGACTCAGTTGTGGCAGTGGTGGTCCAAGCTGGGCAGAGTGACACCACTTACTGTAGTAGCAAATCGGTTGGTTGCTATAGCAATGAGCAAGAAGTTGTCTGTCCATTTTCAGGCAACATTTTGCATTACAAACTTGTAATGGGCTAGCAGTTTCTCTGAGCAGATACCACCAGCCTGTTAAAAGCCGATCACATGTGAGATCTGATGCCCCTCTATACCTCATGGGACTGCAAAGAGACACTATTTCTACCTCCGACTCTGTACAGCGTATCTGGCTAAGGCAAAAGAGCTTCTCTGGGCTTTTTCTGTGCACTTTGGGCCAGTCTTGGAGCTCCTGAACACTCCAGCTGCCACCCTCAGGGGCCATCTGAGGTTGTGGGTGTACAGAACTCCTTGTCTAGTGGTGCTATGCTAAATGAGGAAGATACTTATTGCAGGAGTGCTGCTGTAACCAAACAAACTTTTAACCATAACTGTTATACTCTTAGTGTATTGAAGCGCTACAGGCCTCTGGAACGCTTACGGCTCCAGAAAGCTCCTAGTCCTATCTTCCTCCTGGGTCAGTCTGAAGTTTATGAAGTCAGATAGGGCCACCTTGCTCTTTGGTCTCCTGTTTGTCGCACTGGTTTGGGAATACTGAAAGCAGCAACACATGCTGAAGTAGTAGTGTCTGCCAAGCACTGCTTTCACAAGTGTTGGCCTCCTCCCTAGTCGCGCTGGCATTTCGTCTGTGGAAAACCGTTTCTCTACAGGATCCAGAAGCGTAATCATTCAAAGTTGATAGCTACAGACTGCTACATCAATAGGTTCTCAGTTGTAGTCCTTCACCAGGGTGTCAAGCAGCTTTTCTGGGCAGATTTGTTCTCTGGCACATAATACTTCTATGCTTCTGTTATGTCTGGACATGTGTTCAGTAGAACCTGAGGCAGATTGGCCAGTTTAACACAGACATAGCTTGCCCTGTCACACTACCTTCTGAGGGCATGTCAGCAGGGACATGCAGATAGAGCAGTGAAAGGGGAGCAGTGAAAGGGGCCCCCGGTTGCTTTTTATTCCCAGTTCTTGCCGATGACGCTGTTGCATGACTCTCTAAAGTCACTTTAGTTGCTGCTGCCACTCTATGCATTTGCTTTCCTCACCCATTCTGCCTCTCATGCCTTATGCAATGCATCAACATCCTGCACTGCAAATGATCCTAGTACCTCGGCCAGGATCTCCTAGTCGCTGTGATGTTACTGCAGATAATAGTCCGCTCTATCACTGGTCCTTGTGAGTATGAGCATATGTGAGACAAGTGTTGTACAACTAGATGCACGGCCTCTCCCATACTTTATGCCCCAAGGCTTACATGTGAGGGTACTTATGTGTCCTTCACATCCACGTTTTTTGGTAGTGCTATTGTTGTCTGATACTAAATAAAGGCTATAGGATGTTTGTTAATATACTGTTTACTTAGAGGGACCTTAGAGGAGGAAATAAGAGAGAAACATATGAAGCCGTAGTGATTTTCAAGTGAAATGAAGACACAACTTGGAAGCCATCTTCTCTTGCCTACGCTACATTCCTGTGTCACCATCTGCTCCCAAAGCATCCCAAAGCAAGATGTGCTCCTCAACTGAGTGGTTGCCAATCTTTTGGAGGTGAGCAATACCTGTTCATCTCCCCGTGGATTTTGCTTTTCTCCTTGTACTCATTTTTAGAAATGCCTGAGCTCTTTCCTTTGGAAAAAGATACTGGAACACAAGAGCCTGAGACCCTCGGTGCTCCCTGAGAACGAAGGTCCACGTGGCCCAATACTCTTGTCTCCCAAGTGGTCACCCATCAAAGCCCCCAGGAGGGCGTATGAGCAGCGCAAGCCTCCTTCTGCCAGGGTGCTGGGGGTGCTCAGAGGCCTCCCCTGGGACCCCCACCCCCAGCGTCTGCTGCCAAGGGCCCAGGGGCCGTGTCTCAGCTCCGCCCGGGGCCGTCAGTCCCTGCCTGGGGGATGCTGTAGGTGTGCCCGTCTCTGCCCCTGTCTCCTGGGTGGGCCTGGGACCTGCCCTGCGGAGAGCTGCTCTCCTGGATGGAGCCCTCAGGCCTAGGTCAGGGCTCCTCGTGCACAACTCCAGGCGTAATAGAGCGTAATTGCTCTGTTCCATTCCATTCCATTCCCTGCGCTCACCATGAGTCGAATAACAACAAGACTGTTCTTTGCCTGAAACGCCAGGGGTTTTTCAGCCCCAAAACCACTTTGAAGGACACACAACACAAAGGTTACAAGTGGAAACAGGTCTTTATTTTGTTCTGTTTTGTTTTAATTTGTTTTATTTCTTTTACTTTGCTTTATTTTTTCTTTTCTTTTCTGTTTTATTTTGCTTGTCAATTTTTGGGTTGTTTTGTGGAGCATTATTTGTTTGGTTTGGTTTCTTTTTTTATTTTAGATCTGATGTATTTTTGCAGGTCTTCTTGGTACTTTTCTTTTACTTTTTGTTTTATTTTGAGGGTATTGTTTATTTTTTTGTTTTATTTTTGTTTTTTTGTTCTTTTTTTGTTTTACTTTCTTTAATTCATTTTATTTTTTAATTTTTTTTGTTTTATTAGGTTTTTTTAGCTTTTGTAGGTTTATTTTATTTTTTACTTTACTTTTATTTGGGAGGTTTATTTGGGGGTTTTTATTTTTTCTAATTTTGGTTTCTTTTATTTTGGGGGGTTGTTTGGGGATTTTTTAGGATTTTTTTTTTGTTTTTTATTTTTTCTTTATTTTTTATTTTGTTTTGGGGGATTATTTTATGTTTTATTTCAAGTTTTGTTTTATTTTTTTTAATAGTTTCTCTCTTTGGAGTTTTTTGTTTTGTTTTTTATATCATTCCATTTTATTTTTTATTTTATTCTGTTTTATTTTATTACGTTTCATTTTGTTTTGTTTTACTTTTTTGAGATTTATTTTTTGTCTTATTTTGGGAGTTTTCTGTTGTTTTTTTGTTTGTTTTAATTTTAACATTTTTTGGTTTGATTTGGTTTTAGTTCTTTCTTTGTTTTCTTTGTTTAGCTTTTTTGTTTAGTTTTTTTGTTTAGTTTTTGAGTTTTGCATGTATTGCTTTTTTTTGTTTGTTTTAGTTCTTCATTTCTCTGACTCCGTGTCAGAGCCAATGCTTGCAAGCATGAAGACAATGCGCAGGTGTAGCCAGGAGCAGGCTGAGGTACTCTTGAGTTGAGCTTGAAGAAACATCCCTTGCAGCCTGGCAAAGGGAAGCCCCAGGGGCACGGAAAGAAGCAGCAGGAATACAGGCCCAGCACTCCCTGTTTCCTGGAGAGTGAGAACTTGGAAGAATGAGCATCGGTACTGACCACACACGAGAAGAAGAAGGACGTGTGTGGCACCGTGGGGTATTTTCCAAAGTACGACCGTATCAATGACAAGTCTAATTTTGCCTTCCAAAACTCTCTGCGCCGCTGTGCTTCTTGTCCAGTGATGCCCGAAAAGCGCTCCCATGCCTGCCCTGCGCTTGTATTGCCCGCGGGGAGAGCTGAGAAGTGGCAGCTCCAGATGGTGCATCAAGCCGTGAGCCCTTCCAAGCAGCGTCTGTTTTGCCCAAGCAAGAACCCCATGGAGCCAAGGGAAGAGCAGAGCTCGCTCCCGCTCCAAGCTTGCCGTGGGCAAGAGAGCCCGAGAGAGCCAGGGCACGAGTGGTGCCTTGGAGGTGCAAGAGCAGCAGGCAAGAACCGAGCCGAAAGGGCCGCGAGGAGCCCTGACAAGGGGCTGTGCTCAATGCCACAGAGGACAAGAAGCAGCTCCCGGGGGCACCCTGGGGGCCCCCTGGGAGTGTAGAAAGCTTCCTCCCCCCGGATGCGGGGCACGAGGGCCACCTTCGTGGAGCAGGAGCAGCAGGCTCCTGGCCAAAAGGGCCCAAAGGAGCCCTGGCAAGGGGCGCTGCTCAATGCTGCAGAGGAAGGCAAAAAAACCCCCGGGGACATTTGGTAGCCCACCCTGGGGGGAAAAAAAGCCTTCCTCCCCCCAGCTGCAGGGCACGAGAGGCCATTTTCGTGGTGCATGAGCAGCAGGCAGTGACCTGGCCACTATGGAGCAGAGGGGCCTGACAAGTGGCCATGCTCAATGCTGCAGAGGAAGGCAAAAAACCCCCGGGGAGCAGTGCCAATGTGCCCCGGGGGAAAATTCCTTCCTGACCCCAGCGCTGGCGATCGGCTATTCCCTGAGCATGTGAGCAAGACCTGCCTCCTCGTCCCGCAGGCTGGTCACGCCTCCCAGGAGATGCCCAAGCCCTATTCTCCCTCCACCTGGAGCCATTTCAGGGGCTTCCGAGAGTAGCCGCGTTCCCCCGGCCTGGTCGACCTTGTGGGCAAGAATCCTTCCTGTGCCTGGCAGGACACCAATGGGTGCTCCAAAGCCCTGGCACCCCTGGCAACACCTCTGCATCCCATTTCTTACGGCTACTGCCCGTGGCTCCATGGGGGATGAGGACAGCGAGCTCTGCAGTGCTCCTCAAGAAGGCGTTCCCTTGTACTCGCCACTGCTATCCAGCTGAACAGGATTTCTGTCCCTCAGATGAGCTTTGAAGGTGGCCCCTCCGGGAGCTGGCCTTGCAGTGTAGAATGTCGAGCAGCCTTGTCCAGCCTCTGGTCTTCTCCCTCAGTTCCTCCAAGTAATTCCACCAGCTTCTCAAGGACGTCCTCTCAGATGTCTTTGGGCTGCCCCCAGGCCGTCTATAGCAGTGGGACAGAGGAGGATGCTCCCTTTTATCCTGCCCCGGGGCACTGTGACTGCTGTGTTGCCGGGGGCATTGTGACTGCTGCGTTGCCAGGTGGTGTCACTGTGACATGAGGGTGATGGGGCCACACCTTAGGAAGCATGGACTGTCAAAAAGGAGGAGGTGATAAAATTTGGTTCCTGTTGGGAAGACTAAAGCACTCTAAAGCACTTTTACAGGACTTGGAAGGGACTGAGCTAACATTATTCTGTCCCTGACTTGAAAGCACGAAGACGCACGAGTTGGTCAACCTGGCGGTAACCTCTCTGCGTGTGTCAGGGAACACCAGAGGGCTGTCAGTTGCACTGTGTGGAAAATTCAATTCTGGCAGAAATTACACGGGTGTAGCCAGCAACACTAGTGAGACTGGACACTGACCAAAATGTTAGAAAAACAAGGGACCACAAAGCACAGAGAATTCTCAGGCCCATGGCACACCAAAAAGTGCTCCAAAGCAGAAGTGATTAAAGCCGTACACTCTTGGATAGGAAAGTGCCCAACTCTTTTGAAGGCCCTTGAGTACATCTAGCGTTTGACAGAGCATCAGGCCAAGCAAGCCCACATTGGGCTTGCCCAAACGCATCCTGATGATGTAGACTCTTCTCTCCCTGCGATATCACTGAGTGCTTTGGCAAATGCACCAAATGAAGGGAGCAGAGAGGCTCCACACAAGTCAGTAAGGTCTGGAGCAGCAGGAGAGGCGATAAGTGGGAAAGGATGCTCTGGTGCTACCCTGATTTTTCCTTCCTTGTTAAGAGCCTGATTCTGCGATTGGCTACGTCTTTTCTCTGGTGCTATGGGGGCATCTTCTCCTGCCTGCACTACCTTCCTGTGCCATCATCTGCTCCCAAAGCAGCAGCTCCCCTCTACGTTTCCTGTGCCTTTCCTGCCACGTGCTCTTGTGACAGCCCTGTTTCAAGTCTGTCCCTTAAAATTGGAGAGAGGGAGAATTGGAGAGAGGGAGAAGAGCTGTAACTCTAAAATGGATGGCTCTTGCTTACTGCCCCTTCGCCTCTTAAAGGCAGGGAACTTAAATTGGAATTCTTCAATAGGTGGTGTGTTTTCCCTATTTTACTCTGAAGGAGGTCAAACACTTTCTTACTGTGATTTGCTTTAGTAGGAGTCTTGTTTCATCCTATTTGCTTCTCTGTGCATGCTAACATCAGCCAACATACAACGTGCTTGATTTTGGTAAGGTTGAACAACATTTTTGTAAGAAACTTTCAGTTCATGAGATCTCCCTCAAGTGCCTTCCTGCTTAAGGTATCATCACCTCATGTTACTGCCTTGTTTGTCTTCCTTTGCATTATTACGGAGTGAAGGATTTTAATACCTAGGAAGGATGCTGGATTGCCTAACTTCAGAGAGCTGAAGCAAGCAGGGTCCTTGAAGAGGCCATAAGAATGAAAGCCCAGCCTTACAGAAGGGGCAACAGTGTGAGATTAAAAATCTCCCTCTAACCATCACTTTTGCCCTTCTCCAGCTGTGATTAGAAGAATGGATTCTGAGTGCAAATTTCTATCACAGAGAGCATGGTATATTTGGCACATTGGTTCAAGCCTAATGTTTTCGACATCTCCCTGCTTCTGTTTTCTGGGGATGTGGCTTGGGTTTAACTGAGCATTTTTTTGTGCATCTTTTCAGCCCTTCAGAATGGGGTCCAGCACTGGGAAGCCTTTGGTGCCGAAATAGTCTAGCCGCTGCAGTGATTGAGTGCCTGGAGATCAGGAACGGTTTTTAGAACTGCCTGCTTGACATTGAATGCCCACATCTGTGGGCATTTAAAAAACCCAGCCCAAATAACTGAAGCCAATGTTTTCATAAAGCAGCTACAACCCCTCGGAGCGAGAGCATCTAACAGCACTGAGCTCAGCATTCCTACAGGAACGGGTTGTTGATTGGGGGTTCTAGAGGAGCTGTGCACAGGTGGGCAGATTTGTACCGAGGCTGAAGCTGTTCCAGCCACATGCAAGCTGAAGGGGTATGAACGTTTTGGCAGCGATAACGTGGGTCTCCTTTATCATTTGCTGTGTTTGGGCGTAAAGTTCTGTTGAGTAAAGCAGTCACAAGTAGACGGAGAGATCTGTTGCTATAAGGAGATGCAGTGTGTTGGGTTTTTTAAATGAACTGGTGAAGCAGAGGACACAAGTGTGAGGATTAGGAAAGACTGTTTTTAGGAGTTGTGAAGGAAGAGCTTGTCGGACCTCACGAGCTCCCATGGTCCCCACAGCTGAGCACCACTCACTACCCAGCGTGTTCAGCCGGGCTTGAAATGCTGCTGGCCAAGCCTGCCGTGCAGCTGGCCGTCGTGTTGCCTTGTCTGCGTGGCATTGAGGGGAAGCTCGGTGTATTGGGTTTACGTGGGAAGGTTTTGGTTACCAGGGGGGAGTGCAGGGGTGGCTTCTGTGAGAAGATGCCAGAAGGTGCCAGAGGTGGCTTCTATACGAAGTTCCAGCCAGCTCCAAGACGGAGCTGCTGCTTTCACAACTCATCTGCGACTTTAACCATGCTGAGAGTCATTTGCCTACCTCACTTTGTGGGAAGATGTTCAAATCTTATCTTAAACCCTAGAAAATGTCTTTTCCCTTTAGGATTTGGTATTTTGAGTACCAAAAGAGTAAGGAAGGTACTATTCTTGCCCCCATTTTATACGTTAGTGCCAAAATTCACCTGTACGTTCAGCCTCTGTAAATAAGGGCATTTTTACCATATACGTTTCTTTTGTTGTGCTGATGCCAGAGGTGAAAGAAAGGGGCTTGGTTTCCTCTGCACAAACTTTGCAGAGGTGTCGAGGGCGTGCAGGATTTCCTCACCATTCCTTAGCAATGCACCAAGTGACATTTGCTGCTTGACTCTTTATGGTCAGGTCATCTCCTTGGAAAGAAGACCTGAATGGTTTTGTGTTCGTGACCACATTTTCCCTTGCACTTCAGTAGCTCTTTTCCTCCTCTCGCCTTCATCCTCGATACCTTTCTTGAAAGTGATGGCAGCCCTCTCAGCCTTAGTCTTGCTCCTTCCAGTCATTGTAGGCCCTCTATGCCCCTAATCCATTGCTTAGTCTGTGTTAGCCTTCATCCCGGATGGAATTGATGTTTCTGGAACCCGAGGAATGAGAAATGTCCCTAATGGTGCAGGTGAGTTCTCATCAGGGCTTTGCACAATGCTCGCCTTTCCCGTGGAAATCTCTTGCCTGACACACCAGCAAGCATTTGTCTGTATGACATTTATGTCCCGTAGTCACCCTGCGATCTCCTCATGTCTCCAGGAACATTTGCCTACTCCAGTGTTTCCAAACTGGAGCAGAAACTCATGACACTCCACCTGATGTTGTGTTACCTATTTTTACCCTGCAGTTCTTCATATACGGTTTCTTGATGTAGGGGTTGTCTCTTGTGTCAGAGCTTCAGCTGGTAGGGATTATGGGGGCCGTAAACTATACCATGAGATAGAGCTTTTTTTCTTGCTCATGAATGCCATGAAATGCAGAATATGATGTGGAGAAGGAAGCCTAGATGTCTTGAAGGATGCTTTTCTGCAATCGGGATTCAAAAGACCTGACCGTGAACTTCACTCTTTCATGGATTTGATGGCAGCAAAGCGTGAGGGGTGGAGCCTGAGAGATGTGCTCAGGGGGCTTTCACCCCCCAGTAGCCTGCTGGCGTCCAGCTCCACGCAGTCACGGCCAACAGACCCCGCCCTCCACCAGCCAGCTGAGCAATGGACAGGCTGGTGGAAGGCTCTGAAGAGGAAGCTGGTGCTGTCAGTCCAGCCACTTCCAAAATAAAGATCTGACTCCTAGGGAAGAAAATATTCACCCCTGGCACTAACTGAACTTCCCTTTTGGAAGTTTTGTTGGAGAAAGTGCCAAATCAGCCCAGGCGCTGAAGAAGCTCCAAGAGAGGAGACAGCGTTGGGTCAGTGCGATGCAGCGTGTGGCACCTGCAGTCTGTGGGGATATGCTTCACTCTCCCGCAGTGGGACTGAAGGTTGCTGATGGCTTTTTAACTGACTTCTGCAGGCATTTAGTGAAGAGGCAGGTTGTTGCTGGTGATGCTGGCATGGATAAGGAGGTGGCCGGCCAGGTGGCCATCCAACCCTGAGAGGCAACCGCCTCTCTTGAAGAGGCCTTATGCGCCTGTGAGATAGCTGCAAAAAAGGACGGAAGATTTTGCTTGTTCTATGCCCACCTGAAACCATCCGAGATTGTTGGTGTGACGAAATTTCTGATGACGTCATTCAGATACAAAGGAACTTTTTTTTTTAATTAATATAAGAAATTATGAAAATCATTTTTCTAATGCACATGGTAGTTTGCAAAACTGGTGCAATGAATGCAGAAAGCTGCCAGACTATGTCTGTTCAGTTAAAGAATCTGAAACTTGTGATGTGAGCTCAGTGTGATGGGACAGGCCCTTGCGTGTGTCCAAACGTGGATCTGACGTATCTGAAGGATTTCAAATGTCAGGGGATTTATGAGCTAAGACCTGTGCTTCGAGGTACGCTTGAATATGACCTGGTATTGAACATGAAGTGCATTTCCAGACCATGCTTTCCTCTTCGCAAAGGGCCACGCAAGGCAAATGAAGGCTGAAATAGCACCTCCTGAAATCATCAGTTAGAGCTGTACTAATTGCATTCCCGTACTGCGGGGGATTGATCTCCACAATTTAAAAAGGACGTTAAGGTCCTTGAGCGCGTCCAAAGGAAGGCAGCAAAGCTGGTGAAGGGGCTGGAAAGCATGTCCTCTGCGGAGCGTCTGAGGACTCAGGGTTTGTGTAGTTTGGAGAGGAGGAGGCTGAGGAGCGACCTCACTGCTCTCTGCAGCTTCCTGAGGAGGGGAAGGGGAGATGCTGAGGCTGATCTCTTCTGCCTGGTACCCAGTGCCAGGACGCCTGGGAATGGCTCAGGGCTGCATACGTCAGGGGAGGCTGGGACGAGGAAACATTTGTTTACGGAGAGGGTGGTCGAAGCCTGGAACTGGAGAGGTTTCCTGGAGAGGTGGTCGGTGCCCCATGCCTGTCAGTGTTTAAGAGGCGTTTGGGCAATGCCCTTAATTCCATGCTGTAACTTTTGCTCAGCCCTAAAGCGGTCAGGCAGTTGGACTAGATGGTCATTGTAGATCCCATCCAACTGAACTGCTCTCGTCTAGTGTATTCTTCCTACCTCCTCCTTTCCCTACCAGTACCGGCTGAGGCAATCTCTGGTGACATTTCTGCCCAGTCCTGCACTGGCAGGAGGGATGGAATGGGCAGCCATGTCCCATGCTTGGCATTGGCTCTCTCACCCTGTGGGGTGGAGGCACGCACCTTCTCATGTGGGTGAGAGCTGTGCATCACCTTGAGATAATTGGGTCATGTGAACAAATTTGAAAGGAGCGTGTGTGAAGTGTGGTTTTCAGGTCTTCTGTGTTTATCCAGTCTAGTTGGGTTTGCACAGGGTGGCAAAACCCCCACACCTCTGACCCTAGCGAGGCTCAAAGCCCTCACTCTGAAGCAGGACGTGCTCCTCAACTGAGTGGTTGCCAATCTTTTGGAGGTGAGCAATACCTGTTCATCTCCCCGTGGATTTTGTTTTTCTCCTTGTACTCATTTTTAGAAATGCCTGAGCTCTTTCCTTTGGAAAAAGATACTGGAACACAAGAGCCTGAGACCCTCGGTTCTCCCTGAGAACGAAGGTCCACGTGGCCCAATACTCTTGTCTCCCAAGTGGTCACCCATCAAAGCCCCCAGGAGGGCGTATGAGCAGCGCAAGCCTCCTTCTGCCAGGGTGCTGGGGGTGCTCAGAGGCCTCCCCTGGGACCCCCACCCCCAGCGTCTGCTGCCAAGGGCCCAGGGGCCGTGTCTCAGCTCCGCCCGGGGCCGTCAGTCCCTGCCTGGGGGATGCTGTAGGTGTGCCCGTCTCTGCCCCTGTCTCCTGGGTGGGCCTGGGACCTGCCCTGCGGAGAGCTGCTCTCCTGGATGGAGCCCTCAGGCCTAGGTCAGGGCTCCTCATGCACAACTCCAGGCGTAACATAGAATAACTGCTCTGTTCTCTTCTCTTCTCCTCCATTCCATTCCCTGCGCTCACCATGAGTCGAATAACGACAAGACTGTTCTTTGCCCGAAACACCAGGGGTTTTTCAGCTCCAAAACCACTTTGAAGGACACGCAACACAAAGGTTACAAGTGGAAACACAATTTTATTTTATTTTATTTTGTTTTGTTCTACTTCATTTCATTTTATTTTCTTTCTTTTACTTCCTTTACCTTGCTTTATTTTTTGTTGTTTTTTCTGTTTTACTTTTTGTTCTATTTTTGGGAGTATTATTTCTTTTCTTTGTTTTTTTTTTCTTTTTTCTTTTTTGTTTTATTTTGTGGGTGTTGTTCCATTTTGGGGGCTTTTTGTTTTATTTTCCGTTTTAGTTTTTTTGTGGTTTTTTTTTTTTTTTTATTTTTTGGGATTTTATTAGTTTTTTATTTTGTTTTTTTATTTTTTTATTTTTTATTTTAGTTTTGTTTCATTTTATGTTTTGATTTTATTTTTTGTTTTATTTTGGGGAGTTGTTTTATTTTATGTTTTAATTTTATATTTTATTTTATATTTTATTTTATTTTTTGTTTTATTTTGGGGGGCGGTTGGGGGTTTTATTTTTTGGGGGTTTATTCAGTTTCGTTCTCCGTTTTATTTTTGGGCTTTTATTTTTTGTTTTATGTTGGGAGTTTTTTTGGTTTATTTTTTATTTTATTTTAGGGGATTTTGTTTTGTTTTATTTTTTGCTTCATTTTTTGTTTTATTTTTGGGGATTTGTTTTGTGTTTTGATTTCTTAAAAATTTTTGGTTTGTTTTTTGTTTAATTTTTTCTTTATTTTTTATTTTATTTTGCGGGGCTGTTTTATGATTTAGCTTTGGTTTTGGGTTTTTTTTTATTATTCTCTTGGGTTTTTTGTTTTTATTTCATTTTGTTTTACTTTTTTTGTGTTATTTTTTGTTGTATTCTATGTTTTCATTTATGTTATGTTTTAGTTTTTGTTTTCTTTGCTTTTATTTGTTTTTTGTTATTTTATTTTTGGTTTTATTGTGTTTTTTATTTTGGGGGGTTTATATTACATTTTATTTTATGTTACATTTTACGTTTTCTTTTACATTTTATCTTATGTTATATTTTTTGTTTTATTTTGTTTTATTTTATGGGTTATTTTGGTGCTTGTTGTTTTTTCTTATATTTTTTGTTTGAATTTTAGCATTTTTTGTTTGGTTGTGGTTTCAGTTTTTTGTGTAGTTTTTTAATTTGTTTTGGGTTTTTTTGTTATTTTTGTGTTTTGCTATTTTTTTGTTTTAAGTTTTGTTTTGTTTTTTAACTTATTTTAGTTTTTATTTTTATGTTATTATATTTTAATTTTATTTCATTGTATACTTTATTTTCATTCATTTTTCTGAATCCGTTTCACGGATTTTTTTGGTTATATTTTTTAGTTTTATTTTTCGTTTTGTTTTCTTTTATGTTCTAATCTTATTTTTTGTTTTATTTCTTGTTTTATTTTGAGAGAGTTTTGCTTTATTTTTTGTTTTATTTTGTTTTTTATTTTGGAGGGTTTATTTTATGTTTCTTTTTTTTGTTTGTTTATTTTGGGTTATTGTTTTTATTTTTTATTTTATGGGTTTTATTATTTTATGGTGGGTTTTTTGTTTGATTTTTTTGTTACATTTGTACTTTTAATTTTAGCATTTTTTTGTTTGGTTTGGTTTTGGTTTTAGGTTTATTTTTAGGTTTTTATTTAGTTTTTAATTTTTGTGTGTATTCGGGTTTTTTTTGTTTTTGTTTTTTCTGACTCCTTGTCAGAGCCAGTGCTTGCAAGCATGAAGACAATGCGCAGGTGTAGCCAGGAGCAGGCTGAGGTACTCTTGAGTTGAGCTTGAAGAAACATCCCTTGCAGCCTGGCAAAGGGCAGCCCCAGGGGCACGGAAAGAAGCAGCAGGAATACAGGCCCAGCACTCCCTGTTTCCTGGAGAGTGAGAACTTGGAAGAATGAGCATCGGTACTGGCCACACACAAAAAAAAAACTAGAAGAAGAAGAGGTGTGTGGTACCGTGGGGTATTTTCCAAAGTTCAACCATGTCAATGACAAGTCTAATTTTGCCGTCCAAAACTCTCTGCGCCGCTGTGCTTCTTGTCCAGTGATGCCCGAAAAGCGCTCCCGTGCCTGCCCTGCGCTTGTATTGCCCGCGGGGAGAGCTGAGAAGTGGCAGCTCCGGATGGTGCATCAAGCCTTGAGCCCTTCCAAGCAGCGGCTGTTTTGCCCAAGCAAGAACCCCATGGAGCCAAGGGAAGAGCGGAGCTCGCTCCCGCTCCAAGCTTGCCGTGGGCAAGAGAGCCCGAGAGAGCCAGGGCACGAGTGGTGCCTTGGAGGTGCAAGAGCAGCAGGCAAGAACCGAGCCGAAAGGGCCGCGAGGAGCCCTGACAAGGGGCTGTGCTCAATGCCACAGAGGACAAGAAGCAGCTCCCGGGGGCACCCTGGGGGCCCCCTGGGAGTGTAGAAAGCTTCCTCCCCCCGGATGCGGGGCACGAGGGCCACCTTTGTGGAGCAGGAGCAGCAGGCTCCTGGCCAAAAGGGCCCAAAGGAGCCCTGGCAAGGGGCGCTGCTCAATGCTGCAGAGGAAGGCAAAAAAACCCCCGGGGACATTTGGTAGCCCACCCTGGGGGAAAAAAAAGCCTTCCTCCCCCCAGCTGCAGGGCACGAGAGGCCATCTTCGTGGTGCATGAGCAGCAGGCAGTGACCTGGCCACTATGGAGCAGAGGGGCCTGACAAGTGGCCATGCTCAATGCTGCAGAGGAAGGCAAAAAACCCCCGGGGAGCAGTGCCAATCTGCCCCGGGGGAAAATTCCTTCCTGACCCCAGCGCTGGCAATCGGCTATTCCCTGAGCATGTGAGCAAGACCTGCCTCCTCGTCCCGCAGGCTGGTCACGCCTCCCAGGAGATGCCCAAGCCCTATTCTCCCTCCACCTGGAGCCATCTCAGGGGCTTCCGAGAGTGGCCACGTTCCCCCAGCCTGGTCGACCTTATGGGCAAGAATCCTTCCTGTGCCTGGCAGGACACCAATGGGTGCTCCAAAGCCCTGGCACCCCTGGCAACACCTCTGCATCCCATTTCTTACGGCTACTGCCTGTGGCTCCATGGGGGATGAGGACAGCGAGCTCTGCAGTGCTCCTCAAGAAGGCGTTCCCTTGTACTCGCCACTGCTATCCAGCTGAACAGGATTTCTGTCCCTCAGGTGAGCTTGGAAGGTGGCCCCTCCGGGAGCTGGCCTTGCAGTGTAGAATGTCGAGCAGCCTTGTGCAGCCTCTGGGCAGGGGGATTGGACTGGATGATCTCCAGAGGTCCCTTCCAACCCTACCATTCTGTGGTTCTGTGTGATTCTGTGACTTCCTCTCGGATGTCTTCAGGCTGGCCCCACGCCGGCTATGGCAGCAGGATGCAGGAGGATGTTCCCTTTTATCCTGCCCTGGGGCATTGTGACTGCTGCGTTGCCCGGTGGTGGCATTGTGATGTGAGGGTGATGGGGCTCCACCCCTCTGCCAAGCATCCTTCAGAGGAAGGACTTTGGTGTTAAATGAACTGTAGTTACATCCCTTAAAATAAGGCTCTAGAGGGACAGGATTGTAAACTGACACATCCTGACTTTCCCTCTGAGCTCCAGCACACTTAGGAAACACGGGCTGTCAAAAAGGAGGAGGTGATAAAATTTGGTTCCTGTTGGGAAGACTAAAGCACTCTAAAGCACTTTTACAGGACTTGGAAGGGACTGAGCTAATGTTATTCTGCCCCTGACTTGAAAGCACGAAGACGCACGAGTTGGTCAACCTGGCGGTAACCTCTCTGCGTGTGTCAGGGAACACCAGAGGGCTGTCAGTTGCACTGTGTGGAAAATTCAATTCTGGCAGAAATTACACGGGTGTAGCCAGCAACACTAGTGAGACTGGACACTGACCAAAATGTTAGAAAAACAAGGGAGCACAAAGACAGAGAATTCTCAGGCCCACGGCACACCAAAAAGTGCTCCAAAGCAGAATTGATTAAAGCCATACACTCTTGGATAGGAAAGTGCCCAACTCTTTTGAAGGCCCTTGAGTACATCTAGTGTTTGCCAGAGCATCAGGCCAAGCAAGCCCACATTGGGCTTGCCCAAACGCATCCTGATGATGTAGCCTCTTCTCTCCCTGCGATATCACTGAGTGGTTTAGCAAATGCACCAAATGAAGGGAGCAGAGAGGCTCCACACAAGTCAGTAAGGTCTGGAGCAGCAGGAGACGCGATAAGTGGGAAAGGATGCTCTGGTGCTACCCTGATTTTTCCTTCCTTGTTAAGAGCCTGATTCTGCGATTAGCTACGTCTTTTCTCCAGTGCTATGGGGGCATTTGTGTGAACCAACTGCTCAGGAGTGTAAATCTCCTGCACTGCTGTCTTTATGGACAGGAATCACTTTACTGTCCAGAATGAATAATTTGATAAGAGCAGCGCTCTGCTATGGCTGCTTCTCCTCACTGCTCCTCTTGATGAGAGCTAGGCTGTTTTCATTGTCTTTTTATTCATGGAGTGTCCCCTTTCCTCAGAGAGTTCTCCCAGTGCCGTTTGATGCATTGCAGCGGGGCTCCAAACCACGCTGTTGTTATGGCTCTACGTATAGGATCTCAGCTTTTTGCTTGCTCTCCCCCTGGGGTGTTTTCTGTTGCTGTGGTCTGAAGTAGCAGCTGTGGCTTCCAAGTTTGGAGCGAGGATATTGGAATCATGTGTGTGCGCCTGCCTGGAGTGAAAGGCTTTGCTTTGTACACTGCTGAACACAGTGCTCCCTGGCTCCTTGTAAACAGGCAGGGAGCAGTGCAAACTCCCTTCCCCTGGAAAGGTGCCTTACTGAAAACAAGCAATGGTAAAGATTTCTACACTTAACAAACTACTGCTAAATGTACATATTCCAAACAGGACTGGAGCAATGCCAAATATGGCCCAGCTTATCTTAAACACAAAGTGCCTGTTTCTAAGAGAGAGGGTTAGGGTTGCAGTATTGAAATGCTTCTTTTGATATGTGCTGCTTTGGAATTGGAGGAAAAGACGACCTTTTTAAAATGCATTGTTGGAAGCTCTTTTTAAAGATGCCTCAAACAGATTTGTGTAATAGGGATGAGATGATAGGGAACTTTGTGGGTATGGCCTTGCCTGTATTAGCATGTTAGCCACTGAAAAAATCCAGCTCAGCACGAAGTGTGTGGGAGAGAACTCATTGACTCTATGGCTTCTGTTTAGTGGGTCATCCCAGCTCAACGACCATAGCATGCTTTCTTGTCCTGTAAGTGTTAATTTTGAAACTATGATGTCGTGTGGCCACAGAGTTTTGCTAAGGATTCGCGATAGTAAGTCATGGGCTACCCAACTGCCTTGCTCATAACATTGCTATATAGCAGTCTCACTGCTATTGCTACAGTTGTGTTGGTGTTTCAGTCAAGAATCCCCATGTTCAGGGTTTTATACAGCTAGGGAACAATTAGGTTTGAAATTAATCATGGCAGACAAAACTCAGGGAATTAATTTTTATTTGTTCTTATTATTTTGGTAACGTTTAATAGAATCATATGCAGCCTTGTAGTTAAGCAAGGATTTATCTGCTTATCCCAGTTTTTTACTCTGGGTGGTGACTGCAGAAGAAGGATGATTAAGTGATAGAAACTGGGAAAGGAACATCTTAGTTTGGGTGTGCTGAAAAAGTTCTTCCAAGTATAGGCACTGGGCCAAGTGATATTGCAGGAGTTTTGATTTCAAGGCTCTGTGTCTGCCTAGGGTAAGTGAAAGGCATGTCTTAAGCACTTCTAAATAAATAAATGTCATTTAGGTATGCAGTTGCCACCCTCAAGAACTTTCCAGTGCATTTCTCTGCAATTTGATGTTATCTAAACTTCCCTGCACTTAATATAAAGGATACTTAAGCAACCCGTGAATAATGAAGTATCGTTATTTAGTGACCTTGGGCAATTGAAAAGATTTTAGAGGTGGCTGCTGTAGTACAATGGCTGCTATATCTCATAAAATAACTTGTCATTACTACAAGCCTTTTCCTAGGTCAAGGAGCAGATACTTCCACTCCAGAGTGCATCATGTCAGGTGTTTCAGAAATGAATCATAAGACTGATTGTAAAATAGCAAGATTTTTAAAAGTATATAATTTCATTTATTTGTGTTGGATACTGTGTTTGGAGCCCTTCGATGCCACATTTTGAGGATTTTTCTGTACCTACCAGGGACAGAAATTTTTTCTTTTAAGATGAAAGCTGAGATCCTCATGTAACTAGATGGCCTCAAGAGCCAGCGCTTTCAGGAAAACCTCACCTGTCGCAGTAATCACTCGGTGATCATCAGCAATGGTCAGTAACATTCAGGACCCCAAAGTCCTTTAAGTCCATGAAAAGCATTTCAGCAGGCCCATGGCATAGGTAAGTCCACCAGCCTTAGCTGTGGGCTGATGGCATGAGATGTGGGTGCTCATGGGTGATCAAAAGGCTTTCTCCACTCTGGCTGCCCTATGGGTCAGGGGTGTTTCAGTGAGGGATGGACATGTGTTTACAGCAACACCAGTCACCCAGCATAGGTATAGCAGATACACCATGAGGCGTACTGTGTTTTCCATGAAGGGCTGAAGAAGAGCCTGGGCATGGAGGGAGGCAGCAGGTACTCCCCACCCATCAGCACAGATGCAGGCTTTCAGGGTTTATCAAATGGTTGTTCAGCTCCCACCATTTAGACTGAACTGTGTCCTTCCCTTGCATGTTCTGGTGTGTAAAACAACATCAGAAACACAGACATTTTTCCCCTCAGCATGGCAATGGGTAGTGGAAACCACTGATTTATCATCCCATCTTCTCACCACTAGATTATAGTTTGATTATCAGAGGCTGCAACCATTCATCTTCCTAAATCTCCATAGCCTGTAAAAATTTCAGTGTTCCTACAGACTGCTAAATAACTTGACAAAATGCTTGCAGCAAAGGTTTTCTCAAGGGAAAGAGGCCTGCTTTCAGATTTGTGAAGTGAAAGAGGGAATACATATTGTGGAAAAAAAAAACCAAAACAACCCACATTAGTAATGGCAAACAGGTTAATGAATACATTCATCTCTTTACCTGGTAGGTGACTGACAACAGCTGCAGTACTGAATAATTTCCCTTTTGATTCTGACCTTTTGTGATGGGTGGGAATTGTTTCATCAGTATCTCTCACATGCACTGCTTCTCTGGCTGCCTGGACATGCTTCTTGGCATTGTGAGTATCACCAGAAGATAGCCGACTGATCTTTTTGAGTGTGGCTGCATTGTGGGTGCCCCAAGTTGCCTTAAAAGCTGTTGGTAAAAAATAGAATGTAACTTGTCAAGGGGAGTTGGTATGTCTGCTTCCTCACTGAAGGTCCATACAGGAGGTCCATGGGAAGGACAGAGGGTGCATTTGGGCTGATGGCCAAAAAAATAGGGCAGGCAAGGCTTTCGCCAGGAAGCAGGAGTACGGATTATTAAAAGCATGGACTTTCCTTCAGCGTCTAGAGTTTGGCTAACCTTTTAGAGCTCCCCATCAAAAAGCCAAAGATATGTTTCATGGGGAATATATCAATGAAATGTTGAGCTTTCAGAACTTTGAAAAATAAATTGAGGGCTTATAAATTACGCAGAATGGGTTATAGTACACTGGAAATGTCAGGAAACCACACTGCTTTAATTAGGTTTTTGTTATAGGATCCTCAAGTTTTCCCAATCAACAGCTAACCTTCAGAACCATCTTATTACCTACATATAAATTCTGGATTGCTTTTATGCAATTCAGATCTGGAAACTACTTACAATATCTAGGAGAAAAAATGGTGATAAATTTGGATATTTTAAAAAACTGACAGTCAATACTTGTTTCCAGCCTGCCCCGTGTACTCCTGAGTTTGTGATTTCTGTCTCAACACAGTTGAGGTGGGACTGCTATAAATTTGCACTGTGGTAGAGCCACAACAGCCAAATTTCAAGGGCGAGTTGAGGCACCATCAGATTTTTGGAATCCACAGCCCAAACTCAGCCTATGGGGCTCCCTTGAAGATAAAAGTCAGAAAAGTTTGAGAAAAGGGTTTGGTTTGAACTCAATTTTCTGACACCTACTCAGCCCAAGATACTTGAAACCACACAGCTTAGGGGTATCTCTTACTCTGCTTGTGCTCAAACACTTAAAAACACACAAAAGTTGCCAGGAGAGAGCTCCAGCACTGATGTCTTTGTTCCCAAGTCCAACTGCTTGGGTAGGGCTATGGAGATCTCTCATGGGGAAGTTGCATCAAGGTGATGGATTGAGACGCAGAGATTAGGCAAAACAGGATGCTTGAAACCTAGCCTAGTAAAGGCCAGACAGGATTTGAACTTTAAACAAATGGTTCTCATTTTCTCTCAGTAACTTAAATTTACACATAATCTGGCTATAGAGTCAGAAAGATCTTCCTAAAATATTCTTCCTTTTGGCAGAGCACTGTCTTCTGAACCTTGTTTTCTTCTTTACATCTTCAGAAACATGATCTGGGAGGGATAACTTGTAACCGAAATTCCCCACTGCTGGTATTAATAACAAAAAGCCCGATGTGTAGCCTCTCCAACTCCCACCCGCCTATGGCAGGATCAGGCCCTAACACGGCTTAGAGACAGATGTTCTAGGAAGTCTCAAGTTGCTTAATATTATTTGTTCACACATCCCAGTTGATGCTAAATCTTGTTAGGGAGGTGTTAAATGTCTGAAGACGACTGAGGCACTATCCATTCCCAGAATGAGTCACTGGGATGGGAGAGCTGAGTTCAACTATTACCACCCGCCAGGGCTTCCGAGACTTCCCCCCATTACTCCCCCTTTTTCTTTTTAATGGAGATATTAATTCCATTCCCATGAATTGGAATTTGGACACAATCCCCGATTTTCTTATGACATATTAATAGCAAAATTGGAAAGGCACAGGATTAAAAAAAAATAATCTGGTGCATGGTCATAAGTGTATTATAAGAACAAAAATCTCGGTTTTTCTTAAAGGGAGGGAGCTATTCTTCTTCTAATTATAAACTCTTCTAAAAATATACGACGACTCCTTGCATACAAAGAAGTGGTTCTGTGTGGGGAACTCAAAACCCTTTCCGAACTCTATATTCCTTCCCTGAGGAAAGGGTGCCGAATTTGTTTATTCTCCTCATTTCACAGAGGAGCAGAATTCACAGATGTGGAAGCAGAAGCACAGAAGTGAAGAGACTTGCCCGTTGTCAGCTGTGGTCAGGCATCAATCCAAGCAGCCCTGATTTCCAGCCTCTGCTTTAACCCGTCAAGTAGACTCTGGTTCCTCCTCCTCCTCCTTGGCGGTGTCCTTAGTGGTTTTGCTGCCTCCCTCTATGCAACCTCTTTCTTTGGTTTAAAATGGGGCCAAATGCCTATCCAGTGCTGTGCATAAGGGAGCAGCACATCATACAGCTTCCCGGCGTAGAAAGTAAACACGAATATGTCGTTGTCTCAGACCTCAGCCTTATGCACACATGGTGCGCAGCCCCCCTGAAACCCATTTAATGTGTTTAATATGCATCATCCATGACTTATATGTTGGATGCAGGAAAAGAAAAACAAAACATCACTGTAAAACAAACTATGATTTCAGAGAGTTGCTGAAAACGAAAAGCAGGAACAGGCACCAGGGATCTTTCAACAAATGTAATTTAAAGAGCTCACTTTCAGCTCTCTGGGCACTTTGACAAGCATTTAGTGGGATTCAAGCAACTACTGAGTAGTAACGGGCAGCTGTGTGTGCAGCATGGCCGTGCTGGTGCGGGAGGGAGTGGGAGGCACTGGAGGGAGAAGTTGGGGCGATGGCAGGGAGCAGGGCTGAGCGATGTGTGCCGGGGTCCTGTGTGAACCCCAGCCCGGAGCGTGTACGGCTGCCTGTGGTGACTTTGATGAGTCACGGAGTGAACACCCTCCTTGGTAATGAGCGCGATAGTAAAACTGCCCTCGCCAAGCCAAACAACACGCTGTTTCCAAGGCTGGGGAGAACCCCAAGGGAAGGGCTGCAGCTCCAGGTGGCTAAGGTACAGGAGAAAGTGGGGAGGGGGGAAGCAGGACTGGGCTGACGGGAGGGAGCAGCTTGGCAATGGTTGAGGTTCGCCCCAAGCTGCAAAATTTCTCTCGGCTACTCATTTCTTGCAGGAAAAGCCTCCTTTCTGCCTGCCAGAAGGGAGCCCCCCAGGCAGCCAGTTGCAGCTTCGCTAGAATGACCTGTGTGCACCAGGGACACCTTTGTGAAGACTGTCCTACCCACACCTTTATTTGCCGTATCTGCAGAGCCAGTGGTTATGCTGGGCCAGGCTTTCTTCACCTTCTTATCCTTCCCAACACCTCACAGCATCAACAGGAGAGATCCTTCCCTTCCTTTGCTAAGCTCTTGCATAGCTTGTGTTTCCACCTACCTCCACCCATAGTCCTTAAAATCAGGCGTAGAATACAAGTCCAGTTTTCTTTGATGGATCTTTCACAGAATCACAGAGGTCAGAGGGGGCCTCTGGAGGTTGCCTAGTCCAACTCCTGTGTTCAAAGCAGGGTCATCTCCAGTGGGTGGTTCGGGGCTGTGCCTGGTGTTGGTTTTGAATGTCTCCAAGAGTGGAGACTCCACAGCTTCCTGGGAAACCCTCCATTTCTCAGGTGCTCCTAGGTACTTCTCAATTTGCTCTACACCATGAGCTGTGCAAATGCTGTTGTGGGTTTTCCTGGGACAGGGTAGGGGCCCTCCTTCTTTATGTCTTGATAGTTGATATCCCCTTCATCACCATCTCTTCTCTGCCAAATATGGATGTGTGTTTTAGGCACTTGGGGCCAGAAATGGACAGCACTGAATATTATTACATTAGATCAGTTATGCATCTGCAATTGTGATATGTGTGTGATACATGCATGATTTTTTTTTATTTTTGTCTTCCTATAGAGATTTCATGTGACACACTCGGACATCAGTGGCTTTTGGCTGGTTATACTCTATTTCCCCACCTGCTTTTAATGTTTCTGTATCATAAACAAGCTTGAAGTTTTTGTAAAAGATTGTTCATGTCTCATAACGGTTTAAATTTTTCGTAGGAGAAAAATGCCCTCCTTCATTATCTAAGTAATAAGAGAATCAGGTGGCATTTGATTAGGTGATAATCAAGTTCCTGAGCAAGTAAACTTTTGACAACAAAGAGATCAAATGGTTTATGTCACTGCCTGAACAAGACCATTTACTAGTAAACTGAAGCTCTCGTTCCTGTTTCTGTTGCATTGAGAAATGGGCTCAGTGGTGTAAATCTCACCGTGGAGTTAAACTACCCCATGGTTGGCTCCATCTGGCACAAACACCAGCACACCCCTCCAGCCACTGGTCTGGAGTAGCTTCCCTTTGCTGCCTCTCCAAGGCAGGAAATACCCCCACGCACCAGCTTTGCTCCCTGAGTTATTTCCCAGGACAGGGATCCTTCCCACCCTTTGGGAGGAGATACGTCTTTTAGGAATGGGCTGGGAGTGCCAAAAACCACCCACTCAATCAGCCAGCAGGAGAACTTGGTTAATGGCCTTGTTGCCTCCAAGCCCTGTTTGGGTTTGTTTCCTCAGAGTTCGGAGCAGCAGGGGCAGAGACGGGTGGTTTTAAACTTTTGTGCCAGCACAGCAATCTGATGATGACACATGGTGTCCCGGGGTATCGGCCAGCTGAGGTCACTGCCTTGCAAAAAAACCAAGCAGCTTGTGAGCTTTGAGAGTGATTTACTTGAAGAGTTTGACTCCATCTCTGACGGGGGAATGGACTTGCCGGGCCAAATGGTGTAACAGTGCGATGTTGCCAAGAGGGACAGTAGGCCTTGTTTTGCTGTACCACCTTTGTATTTCTGCATTTGCGTCATGGCATCTCCCACTCTTGCCGAGGGAGTCATAACTCGGAATAGGTAGGGGTAAAGTAGGCATAGGTTAAATGATGTTTGGCAGCTTTTTTCCCCATGGCTCTGCCTTGGTATGTAAAGCAGCTCAGCACTTGTGCTGCTTTTGTACTGCTTTCCACCAGGCAGAGGCCTAACCACTTTGCTTTTTAAAATAAACACCCATGGGTGATGGAAATAGAAATGTGGGGCACCCACCGAGCATGTGCAGCAGGAGAGATCTTCCTGGGCTCACGTCTTCAGTACAGGCACAGGGCAGGTGGAAGTTAGTCTCAGCCAAAGGCAGATCAGAGGCTCTGTGCTTGTGTCCAAGAGATGACTTAGTTTTTAGCCCTTGTTTTTGACCCTTCTGATTAAAAGAAGGAGCCAGATCCTTTTGAGAACGTGCTGAGTAGATGAGCAGTATTTAATGATGCGGAGGAAGAGATGGAAGTGGCCCAAAGAGCATGTTGAAAACTTGGTGTGAACTTGTGCCAGGCCAGCACTACAGGGACAGTAGCCTTGAGGGAACCATGCAGCCAAGGTGCTGCTTGTTTTGTGTTGAGGAGGGCCAAAATCAAAACATTTTGAAGGGCATTACCACGAGAAGTGTGGGTTGCATGCACAGGATCATTTAGTACCTAAGCTCTGCTGAAGACACTTGGAGTGATTAACTCAAAGTCTGTCAAACTTTGAGTGATTAACCAAACTTACGGAAATGTATTAGCTGAAATCCCTGCCTGTGAAAATACGTATGGACATGGCCCTCCTAGGTATGTAAATTAATTCAATGGGAGAATACATGCCATGGGGATTGTGTGCATGTATGTGCATACATCAAGATATTTAAAGAGACATGACAGATTTTCAACATGTGCAACATACTGCATGTTGAATATCATTAAAATGTCATCTTCGGAAAATAATGCTTGTGTGGGACATTCTGAAAATACATTAATCATGTTTATAGCCATACATTAGGTTGAATGTGTTATATATTTTTCCTGCTTAGGACATGAGGTAATCAACACCAGATTTGTAAGTTTTCCATTGCTTCATTCGATTAAATAATCATCAGAATATATTGATTTTATATATAAGGTTTGCAGTAACAGTTCGTACATTGGCTGAGAAATAAGCTCTGTGATTATTCTTTGAATTGAAAATCCAAGGATATAGCAAGATAGTTTATGCACAATATCAGTGAATTAAATTCAATTTAGCTTCATAAATGAAACACATAGAACCACTCCCATTCAATGTGTATGCCAAAATCTCATCACATATGGAATTTTAATGGTGGATAACTTCAGGTAATGAATACATCTTGTTAAAAGTGTAAAATGGGGGGGGGGGGGGAGAAAAAAATTAAGTATTGGCTATGAATTCTTGCATTGTCACTGCACCTGCATTATCACGTTTAGTTATGTTACCTTTGTTATTAAGGTGCTCACTCCCGCTTTATAATACTTAATCAATTATAAAGTAATTGGTAATTGGGTAATAAGGTAATACTTAAATCAAGTAATTGAGTGAAGGATGCAGGTTGTTTGAGGAATTATCTTTCATTTGCTGTAAAAGCGTAAATCAGCTCTGAAATGATTTCCATTCATTGCTAGGTTTGCTTTGGTTTCAGCTTTAAGAAGGAAGGGGACCAATTAGTGATAGCCCAAAGAAGAAAAATCATGAATATTCAGAGGCCTAGAAAGCATGACCCGAGGAAAGACTGAAAGATTTGGGTTTGTTCAGTCTAAAGAGGAGAAGACTCAGAGAGAAAGATGATTGCAGCCTTCGAGTACATTAAAAGTTGCTCCAGAAGAGGATGGGAATAGACAGTTCTCTGTGTCCTCTGTGGATGGCGCAAGAAGTGACATGCGTACACTGAGGCAAGGACGGTTTGGTTACGGCTTGGGAGGAGGTGCTAACGCTGGTCCCTGGGATGGAGGTGGTGGAACAAGTTAGAAAATGTTAGGGATGATGTAGATATTTCCTGTTCTGGCTTTAATCATGATCCTTCTGGTTGGACTAGGTGATGCCATAAAATATTCTTTTTGAAATCCTTATTTTCTAAGATCCCAATTCTTCGTAATGAAGTAGGGAGTGAATGTATCCATATAAATGCTTCCCTGTACTTTGTGTGGCGTTATGCTGTGAAGTCATGTATTTTGCCATTTTTGACCATACACATACTCTGGACACAAACAGAACAGAACAGAAAAAGTGTTCAAGGCCAGGCTGGATGAGGCTTTGAGCAGCCTGGTCTAGTGGGAGGTGTCCCTGCCCGTGGCAGGAGGGTTGGAACTAGATGATCTTTAAGGTCCCTTCCAAGCTGAACCATTCTGTGATTCTGTGATAAATGCGAGCTGTAATGCTATATTAATCATAGACATTCAGATACTCTTGAGTAGTGACTAAAGCAGGTTAAGATGGAGACAGTACATAGAACAGAGCTGGAAGGGGCAGATGTCTGTTCTGGAAGAAAGGTTTGAAGGAGGGAAGCAGTGCTAGGTTTTGGGAGAGGGGACACGACACGCTGAAGAAGATTATTTTTCTGCAGAATGCAGGGTAACAGGGAGAGCAAAAGACATGCAGTCAGGAAGGCCAGAGAGGAAAGTGCTACGTTAGGGTGAGTGAGAGAGAACAGAGACACAAACCAGGCTGTCAGTAAGGGTAGTGAAATGGGGTCCAGTTTCATTACATTAACTGGAAAAGACCAGAGTAGAGCAAGAAACCAAATGTAAGGAGGAAAGGAGGAATCCAAACTAACACGCGGACTGGAAGTAGATTGAAGGAGAGATTAACATAAACTACAATGGAAAGGGAGTAAATAGAGAGGAACTAGGAGAACAAAGGAGATGTTTTGTATTTACCATGTTTATGGAAGTGTTGGGATTTCCAAAACACTTTTCAACTGCTAGAGAGATAGAGAAGCCTTAATAGCATGAGAGTCTTAAAAAAGATGTGATGATCATGCACACGAAAATAAGATCATTTGTTCTAGCTAAAATGTAGAGAAACACTTTTCATGAGCTAATTTTAATCCCAAATCCATTTTTACATTAACATGGTGTCTTGTAGCATATGCTAGCTGTGGTCAGATGCTAGCTGTGTGGGACCAAGCAAATGGACTGCACTGACAGTTAATTAATTATTTTTTCCTGCATTCATTGATAGATTTCAGAAGACTTATAATGTACTTTTTACTCGTGGCCTGAAGTTCAGATTGCTAAGGAAACACAAGTCCACAGAGTAATGGAATCTGCAGCCTAAACCCAACAAAGCGTTTGTTTATAAATAGGAAGAGAATATCCTAATAACAGGAGGCAGATGTTAAACATCTTGATTCATTTCAAATCTACTCAGCCTAACTCAACGAGCCCAAAGTCAGGCAACAGTGGACAAACACAGCTTTATTTTATCCTAGTGGGTCACATTAAAATATATGTTGTGTTTTCTGCAGCTTGTGAGCGGACTATGAAACAGTTTGAAAAAAATTTGGAGAGAAATTTTCAGGATTGATTGTTAAAACTATTTAATCATATCCTGATTTTCATGATTATTTTTTGTTTAATATTTTAAACATTCTGCTTATTAAAATCCTTGGGAGAGCCTTGGGGTTTGTTAATTTGTTGATTATATTACGCTTAGTTTCTCCACCACCATCCCTATTAAAGCCAGAGTTACAACATCATAAATAGTTGAATTTTTATATTGTCAGTGGTTTCAGTGACGGCAATTTAAAAATATTACTAAGTGTTCTTTTTCTGCTTGGCCATGTGTACTCTTTCAGTGCTGTTCATACACAAATAAACAATCGGGATAATGCTGTAAAGTTATTTTTGAACTGCTGCCTGGGCTTGAAAAAGCTCAATGCACAAAACTTACCGAGGTGAATGGAAACATTCCAGCATATTTCAGTGAGCTCTGGATCAGGCTCCTGAGCACAGTGCCGTTTCAAAGCCTTTTTTTTAACATATTGTAATAGGCAATGTTTACTGAACTTATCTGAGGTTTCCAGTGATTAATATACATTAGCTCCAACGTGTTTTGACTGGCTGATGATTAGGTATCACACGGCAATTTCTTAGTGTTTTTTTATTCTGCACTTCATAGGCATTACACAACATTGCTCCAGCTGTCCCGATGTCCAGATGTTGGCTGTAAAGCTCTCTGAATTTAATATCGTATGCAATCCCACCCCCACCCCCCCTTTTATTATTTTTTTCCCAAAACTGGTTGAAGCTGCAATGTCTGTGTTAGCTCTGTTTTCTTACAAGGACTGTTTTGAGGCACCTATTACTCCGATGTGGTTTGGAGGGAGCTCAGATTTCATCAAAACCTGTGCACAATCACTTCGTTTGTTTGAAGCTATCTTTCTCATTCAAGGTGAAAGAGCCTTCTAAACATGGATGACGCATTCTGCTCCTGCATCGGCCAGAGCGCCTTACATTTCTGTGTTTTTAGCTCTGCATCCTTGTCACAGTCCCTAGTTGACTTTAGCATTACTAAAAAAACACCCCTACAAAGCTTCTGCTTGGGACCCTACACAGGAGAGGCACTGTCTTGGTTTTAACAATTTCTGTCACATTAGCGTGAACAATTTCTTCCACTTGGATATTTTGCAGCTTATTGTACACCCTTTCTATGCTTTCCCAATACTTTCTGTTGCATGCTAATCAATCTTCACAACTGCTCTGCAAAATAGGTAGGTTTCCTCATTCCATTTTTGACCTTTCTTTGAAAGCTGAGGAATGGATAGATGTGCACCCGTGAAAGCGTGTGGCAAAAAAAGCAGTTTCTTCCTTTCAGTTAGTGTCTCTTAACTATACTTGTGAGCTGTTTGCTAAAAATCTATCTGTTTGGGAGGAAAGCAGTTAATTGTCCCCAGATATTCAACAATGCTTTTTGGTGTTGGCAAGGGTCTTGTATTTTCAGTCGCTGTATACCACTTACTGCTTTTCAGGTCTCTTGAGAGCTCAAAGAGGGTTGAAAAATGATGCTAATTCCTCTAGTCTTTCAGCATAGATTTGAGATGGGGCATGAAGTATGTCATTCAAAGGATACTTGAGCAATATGATTGGCTAATGGTGAGTCCTAGCAGCAGGTACAACATTTTAAATATGCACTGCCAGAACACAGGCTTTTAAAAAGCGTTTCTCGTCGCCCTCACCTCAATGTTTGCAACACTGTAGATAGCTTTTCTAATTGTAATAAGTCACAACAGGGCATGCCTTGTTGGGCCATAATCATACTTCTCAGGCTGCTGATAGCACTCCTCCTTCGGGTTCGTGGCTGGCGTACACCTGAGGAGTGCAATTATGGTACAACAATGATTGCCCTGTTGTGCCTTATTATTCAAGCAAGGCACTGAAGCAAGTGTTTGTGTGCGTGCACATGCAGAGACAAAGTACATCTGAGCAGGTCCTTGCCAGATAATTAACAAACTTGTATTAACCCTATCCCAACATTTCTTTAATTTGAATGTTCCTTTTATAGCTGCCGTTTTATTCTACTTGTCAGGTAGCTCCTTGGAAGCCCATGGACTCCCTTTTCCATTATTCTCTGTCGTTTTGTTTTGGGTTTTTTTAGCTTGAATTTGAGTCCTGACAAGGGTGCCATCCTGCCAGCCTCGGAGTAGAAAGATGCCTGTTCAGCTATAGGGCACAGAAATCACAACCTGTGGTAGCAGGAGGTCCCCTCACATGAGGTGGAAGGCTTGAGCTGAGCTTTTGAGTCCTGATGGCCCATTGAGGCTATGTTTGGTCAGATAACTAACAAGTGTGTTTTGATAGTGCTAATAACCACGGCAGGTCTAAGGAAGAGCCTCCTGCTCTGTGCAGTCCCAGACCAGAGGAGCCAAGATCTCATTTCACAGAAATCCCACTGCTTTTGGATGGGTGGACTTGAACCGACAACATGAAAAGTGCAGCTACTCTACCAAACTCTTGAGTTATGTAGTCTCCTTTAATTTTTTTTGGTGTTATTCTTTCGCTTTAGGTATATTTGGATATGCAGAATATGAAATGTATTCATGACACATAGAAGTGTGGCATAAAGCAAGTAATGCTGTTCTCCTGCAGTAACGTCTGTAGCAGTGGACTGCTACTGCACAGGGCTGGAGGACACTCTAGGGTCAGTGCACTACCATTTGTCGCTGCAATTTGGAATTGAGGAAGCTGCTTAAACAGCAGACAGGGAAGAGGCACTTCTCTCATTTTTCTAGGCTTATGCTGTCAAATTTTTAAGTCATAAGAACGGAATGAGTTCTATGATCCACATGTTTTTTTGGAATATCTCTTCCAACTCTGAGGATTTTTAATTGCAGATGTTGTTAAGATGTCATTTTTAACAGCCTTATAAAAAAGCTCTGCCATTTCCACATTCTTGAGCTTTGAGCAGTGTGCATTCTTCAGCTGCTCAACAACAACAGCCCATCTCCCTCAGTCCCGAGGATGCTGAGAATGGGAACACTCTATCTTTGCAGACGAGCTAGTGTTTGTCATTGACCGTAGCACATAGCCAGTTCAGGGGCTGTAAATTTTCCTTGAGAAGTGCAGCTTTGTGAGAGTTGGTCACAAGTGAGATTCTGTGAAAGCTAATGCAATGTTTCCTGAGATTACAGATTGCTAGGCTGGGGTCAGTGTTAGGACCAAAAACATCAGGTGTTTGAGCTAAAAATATTTTACAGCATCTGCCAAACTGGTGAAATTTTCCATATTTGCTGCTGTGTTCAGTTCTTGTAATGGTTACAGAGGATCTTGGCTTCCTCTTTATCCTCCCTCGATAGCAAAAGTTAATCACTTGCACATGGATTCCCTTATAAAAATATGTAATGTTTACTTGTTTTCCTCTCTCGTGTTAAATTTCATTTCCTCTACTCCTACCATTTCTCTGTGCTGTGAACCTATTGCTCATTGGGGTATAACACACAGACCTGTTTTTCCTGAACAAAAAAAGTGATGCTGTTCATTTCTTTTGGAAAGGCCACTCTGCCCGTCCAAAGGCAGAATCTGTGTCCTGATTCCTGCTGCCCTCCTGGATTCTCTCAGTTTCCGTCAAGGGGAGCAAAATTCTGAGAGCGCAAAAATAATGGTGTGAAGCTGCATGGGTGTTACACCTGTAGGCCATTTCTGCAGAGAGGTAGAGAAGGACTGGGGGCTGGGATGCCAGATTCACTAAGCGCCACTTTTGCATTCACGGGAAACAGACTAATGACCTAGTTTAACTCTTGGGATTTACAACCAGCTGCAGAAAACTACCAGGAGGGACCCTGGTGATGGGGAGACCCGGAGTGTTTTGGCCTGGCATTGATCCTGGTTGCAGGGTGGCAGCCCAAGAGAGAGAGATATGGCATCCCTGTGCCCCCGTCAGTCCCAAAGGAGCCTTTCTGACCCTCAGAAGCCCAGTTTCAGACAGCCTCCTTTCCCTCTGTGTGCTGCCAGCAGTGTAGGATTCCCCCTGACTTCCCTCTAATTCCCCGATGTGCCGTTTTAAAATGTTTTGGCCCTTCCTAACTGTGTTTGGTTATGAGGTATCGCTCCAGTTCTTCAAGGGCGAGCACCTCTAATCTACATGCTTTTCATGGCCAATTATAGGATTTCAGGGCTCAGTCTGGCATGCACCATTCAGGATGGTCTCTTAAATGAAATCTCTATCTATCACATATACATCCTCATCAAATTAGTCTCCCCTCCCCTCTGGATCTGCATGCCGACCCTACTGCTTTGATGTTACAGCACTGAGGAATTTATAAGACATGGTATTTTTTTCCAGCAAAAAAACATGAGCAAACCATCTATTATGATAATTACTGAAACTGATTTACATCTTGTGAAAAGATTACGCGGCAGCTGCTGCTGCTGCTGCTGCTGCTGCTGCTGCCGCCTTGGAAATGTCCCATAATGATATCAAACTTCAGGCCTAAGGAGAAGTACAAAAAGGCAGCTTGAAAACCTCTGGATATATGTCTTCTGATAAGTGTCCATGGATTTGCTGATAAGGCTGCCCCTGGAAGGATTCTTGTTTCTGGTTCTCTCACCAGGCAGAGGGATTTTCCCCTCCTTGCAGTTGTGCTTCCAGTGAGCATTTGAATTTGGTAGGACTTTAAAGAATGACAACCAGAGAAAAATTATATTCAGACACAACTAACGTTTCAGCTGGTTTTATGGCATTAGCTAGCAAGTCACACTGAGAGCTCTTCTGCAAACAAAACCGGAAAACATGGTTTCAGAGAAAAGTCTGTCTAATGGGTCCTTCAGTATCTCTCCTCCAGCTTTTGGAACCTCATCTTGCAGACACATTTGTGCAAATAAATATCTCCACATGAATAATTTTCTATGACTGCGTAAATCCTTGAAGTATCTATCCTGAGACTTTGCTGTAGATATTAAGGGGAGTTTTGTGTCTGGCTCCAGCTGGTGTATAAGGACAGCTCAGGTACAGAGTTTGCTTCCTCCCTCTCTGTTTAGACACCTCTCAAGTAAGGTATATGTAGAGTTGGGTGAATTATGCAAAATATTTGGGGCCCGTGCACTAATTCTTGCTGGTTTTAGCCTGATGAGGTTTCACAGGAAAATGATTTTTACTTTCAAAAATAACTGAATTTCAAAGTTGAAGGGATGAGCATTTTTTGAAATGTAAGTTATTGCTAAGAACACCAGAATTCACACAATCTAAAAGAAAACCAATACCAGGTGCGTTGTTTCAGGGCTGTTATTAGATAGGGAAGACAAATATATCAAGAAATTATAAAAAACTTTACTGTGAAGTATGGTGTTAGGAATTTTTAGTTTAAAACATTATGAACAGAAGACATTCAATGAAACCAAAGGGCCCTTCAACATCTTAGCAGATGAAACTCACAGTCTTATAATACTGAGCTTATTCCAGTGACTGGAGTCTAGCAGGGTTCAAACAATAGTGTGAAAATTTACCTGGGCTGTGATAGGGTCACCAAACTGCAATACCGTGTATGAAGCAAACTCACTAGTTTGGTCCCCAACCTTACCATGCCCCCTAATTAAAAACAATAGTTTTTGTATGGAACAGCACTTTGTCATGGACATATGCCACTATCTGGGTCAGGCAGAGATTTGGTGCGAAGCTTTGGTGTATTCAGATGTTAGTGTAAGCACTGCTCAGTTTTGCATTCAGTCGTGTAAGCTATGAGGTGCTGTCAGGCTGTGCAGACTGAAGATGATGGGCAACAGTCTTACATGACATGAAGTTTTTCAAGTTCTTGTGAATGACTAGAGGTAGATTTGGGGCTATTTAGGATGCCTATGCTGAGAGGAAAATATGCAATATACTTTCAGTAATTTTAAACGCCACTAAACTGAAGGCAATGGAACACACAAAATGGATCTTCTGTGGGCAAAAAGAGGTAAATTAATCATATATTTTACTGTATGTATGGTTTACTGTGTAATGGTGTTTTAACCCAAAATAGTTTGTCCACTGTTCTTATAATGGATCAAAACAGGGCTATGAACACGGATACCTTTTGTAAAGTATCTAATTCAACACCCTTACAATGCTTAAGCCAGTACACAAGTATTACTCTGTGAGAAAAATAAATCTGAAACAAAAGATTTGGCTAAAGGTAGCATTTTGGCTGAAGTCAGGGCTTAGTGCCCACATGCCTCAGAGACTGCTTTCCAGAGGGTGTCCCAGCAGCTGCTGTCCCCAGCTACTTTGTCCTGCTTTATGCAGCTATGTTTATTATCTTATCTCAGTCCAAAATGAAACTTATTCTTTGTGTTTAGATATTACATATATACATCCCTGTAAGGTTCAGTCAGCACAAAAAGGAAAGGTGGTTTAATGTGGTGATGACCACGTGCTACTGGGGCACAGTAAGTTTTTTCCAAAGCCACAATTTCCCTGAGCTGTTTCTAATCTCATAGAGGCTCATGGAGCTGCAGCAGAACTGCAGAGCTCGGTCTAATGTAGATTATCAGAATTACTTGACTTGTTTGCTTAGGAGCTCACTGGCACCAGGTTTTCCCTGATGACTGCTAGGATCCGTGTGGAAAAGCCCTACAGGATGTAATAGGAATCTTTGCAGAAACATTAAAAGGCCCTATTTAAACTGCTCTGAAACCTATAGAGTTTAATAGAGAGTAATATCCTTTCTATTGTTGTTTTTAACTGTCCTATATAATTCTATATTAAATTCTTGAGAAAGGCTGTAATTTTCTATTAAATTCTTTCAGGCTTTTCCACAAGGGTTCAGTAACATTTTTCATCTTTCCCAGAAGTCAATCACTTCAAGCCGCTAGCCATATGTACACATTATTTATATATATATATATATATATACATACACACACACACACACGTATGTATGTATGTGTGTTACTCCTCTGGAGTCCCTTACTCAGAACCAGGTTCAGTTCCCTGAGAAGTGATTGCCCCAAAGAGTTCCCCCATCACTGCCTGTGAGTGGTCGACGCCGGGGGAGAACATTCCACACCCGTGCTCTGGGTCAAAACCACCCTTGTTGGGCTGGTTCCCTTTCTCTGCTCACCAGGGACAGACCCTCTGCAGCCGTCTCCATTAGCTATGGAGTGAAGGCTGGTAGGTCATTGCCCAGCGCCTGCACCATGAGCATGCCCGCTGGGGACACTTGCCTTCTCACCGGGAATGTCTTTTGCAGGGGATGGAAGAGCAGACTCATAGGAGACAGGCAGCTGAAGCCGGCAGCCGAGCAGCAGTTCCAGCTGAGTTGCCTGGTTCACATGAATTAATCTACCCCTTTTAAGACATTCACACGCTGATCTGATTTTGACTGCTCCCTGCACCCAAGTGGCTTTACAGCTTGGTGTGGTTTAAAGGGAAATTCCAACAGCACTTTCTCTGCAGATTCACTTCATCCCAGCGCTGGCACTCAGACCACCTGATGTGCGTGTTATGTTTGTTTATTTTGCTGATACCCTGAGAAGGTCGTTGGCAGTCTGTTTCCTGCTCTTTGGATACATATGCCGCTGCAATCACTCTGCTCAATGTACAGTATGCAGGAAATGTGAAGTTCAGTAAACAAAACAAACACACACAACTTGTGAATTGGAGAATATTTTGTTCTTCCTTCTGGATTGCAGTTTTACCCCCATGCAGTGTAAAAGGGCCATCAAGCTTGCCTGTGAGAAGCCTAGCCTGACCCGGCTGCAGTGCTTGCAGTGGTGATCTCTTCCACCCAGGGTCTGACACAGAGCCCTGGAGCAGCGCATTTGTTAGGGTTTGATGGTGTTAACGTCCCAAACCAAGCCCACAGCTATAGAATCACTCCTTTTCCAGTTTGTCTTTGCAGCTTAGCTTTGGGGCCTCTACCTACTTCCATTGCAAAATGTTGGAGCATGAGTTATCAAAAGACTTAGCAGCCAGGCTTGCAGTGACGCGTGTTTTGGTTTTGTGCTTCTGCACGTGGAGCTCAGGAAAGACAACACATGTGAAAATTGCTCATGAGGTGTTCATCCCCGGGAACCCTCATTTTGGCAGCTTATTCCCTCCCTTACAGCACGCCACAGCCAAATAGGTACTTTTATCTTGGGTATGGGGACCGTTCTGCCACGGTGCTGTGGGAGCCCAACCTCTGGAGCACACAGGAAGCCTTGGGCCCAAGCCTGCAGCCTGCCTGTGCAGTATCCGTGTGTGCCCAGGAGGTCAGAGGGGCACACTGCTCTTACATACCCTTTTTAGTTAGCTCTCATGTAGCCATAGCCCAGGTGGTGATTTTGAAGCCTGCAAGAGAAAGCATGTCTCATGGTAAGAGGCTGGAGTCAGGGATCTTCAGCTGGGAACATGAATATTTTACCTGGAGGGATTAGCTTTCTGTAGTTGTTTTGGGGGTGATTGGGTTGGGGGTGAACACCTAGGCTGTCTTACTGCAAGGAGGTGCCATTTGGCTTGCTACTGATGTTCTCGTCTTGGCTTCGTTATGTGACTAATCTGCTAGGGTGCCTAGGCTCTGGACTAGGAACTCTTTTAATGTCTGGATGTCCAAATCAAAGTGTATAAACAACGGTGAGTAAATAAAAACATATGGGTATTTGTATATCTGTAAAGAAATAGGACATTTAATATGGGCTTGTATATTGAGCTGTCCACGCGTAGCCATCTGCTGGGGTCGTGCCTGCCAGAGTTGGAGAGTAAAGTACATGAGATATGGAGCAGCTGGGAATATACACACTAAGATACACTTATCAAGCCCCCTGACAGCTATTCCGGAGAAATTCCCAGACCTGTGGAGTGTGAATGTCTTGAAATTTGGGGGAGCAAGGAATAGAGCACCAAAGTTTACCCATCAGAAAGTGCTGGTCCAGCAGTGGTGAAAGTCTGTGGTGACTCCAGTAAAATTAATGGAGTTGCAGTAATGCAAAACTGTTGTGAGATCGGCATCAAGCACTTTGCTTTCCTAGGAGATATTAATCAAAGTTCTGACCTTTTCCCTGGGAAGTTTTATTTCTTTTTAACTCTGTCCATAGGGTTACCAGATGTGCTGTGTTACTGGGATTGTCTTAGCCATGCAAAGCATTCTTGGGGTCCCGGATGATTTGCTGAAACTGGAATCTGCCCTGATTTCAATAAAATGCTGGGATTTCCCAAGGGCTTTCCCGACTGTCTTCTCCATTCTAGCAGCATGTCTATGTGGCCAAGCACGTCTTCTCCTTCTCCAGCAACCTCAAACCCCAGCTGCCAGTCAGCTGAAAGCCTGAGACAGACAAGTCATATCACTGCCTTTACAGTGGAAAGGTGTGCACTGTAACAGCAGGAGTGCAGCAACAGCAACAGTTTCAAGCCTGACACGTAGGGAAAAGCGTCTTCATCCTTGTTTGCAAGCACTCACAGCAGGGGCATGAAAGGGACAGACCGAGTCCACCAACTGGGGAAGAGACAAGGAAAAGAGAAGACTCAGAAAACCCATCAGAAAGAAAGCTAGTAGGACAGGAAATTAGGTAGGACTGGAAAGTGAACGGTAAACGTAATTACAAATTGCATTTTGAGGGCTTTTTCTCTGCAGAGACATGGTGAGATTTGAAACAGATAAAGATCATTTCTATAAATGATTTGAACTGGCAACACATGTTCAAAACCTAAGTCCAGGATCTTCTGACAAATCAAGGGAACTGATCTTTAGGTTTGATATGAGACTCAGACCAGGAATGTTTGGCATGATTTAGCATTTCCTAATAAAAGCTCACAGTGCCTGACATAGCATCCTACTCTTGTTGGAACAGCAGAAGGATTTTTAATGAGCAAGCGTTCAAGAAATTGCTTTAATGTCCTCTTCAAAAAACAGCCCCCATATCACAGCACACCTTAACACCATACATAGGACTGTAACTTTACAGCCTGCCTTGAGCAATACGTGGTGCTCGGCTGTCCCAGGCCTGTGCAAGCCATGAGCTGCAACTTAGTCACAGACCCTGTGCCCCATCTCCTCTCCCCTGGGGTCTAGCAGAGAGTAAGTGCCTCTTACCCCTTTAAGTGAAATAAGCTATTGCACCTCATTTTGCATTCTGGCGGAGAAAGAGAACGCTCTGAGTTCAGAATATTAAAGAGGCTTGGAACCCTTTCCATGTGAGGTGCTGCAGGTGCAGGCAACGCTCTGGCCAGGTGCAGACAGACCAGCTTTCAGGTGCTCCCCATGAGCTCCTCCAGGTGACAACTCCCACCCCTCTGTTCCACCTCCATGCAGGTTGCTACATATAACACGAAAATTAGGCCTGGTAGACAACTTTTGTGGTCACCTTTTCCAGCTTCTGGAGCCTTCTTTCTTCCAGCTGTGTTTTGTTGTTTTTTTTTTTCCTAGTCAATAGCTGTTGGGGCGAAGAATGATGAGGTCTGCCTATGTCATGTGCCACTGCAGCCATTGGGTGCTCAGATGGCTGAAACAGCTTCATCAGAGCTGCTGGCAGGGGACTTGCTCCCCTCGTGTTACCAGCTTGACTCTCTTGGCTCATGACTTGCCAGTCTGAAATGCTGTGACACAAACCTGTTTTTCTGAATCCAGTGTTGTAGGCTGAGGCTCATCCCATGTCCCCCGGCCTTGGTTTCGTTTGTCCTCCTGTGCTGGATATCTTCTGTTTGCAGTTGCCTTTTGTCTTGCCGTCCTGGATCTCTAGCTACCTCACATACCAAGTATTCCAGTGCAACTTGGACATTGCCTTTTGCCCTTATTTTTTGTAGCTATTTGACAGCAAGGTAAAAATCCATTTTCACTGTGATACCAGGTCTTCCGCTTCTTTGTGACAAGCAGGCTGCTGGCTCTCACTCTGTTCCCTTTCCCTGTGTACCTTGCACTGCTCCTTCTCTGGGCTCTTCACAGGAAGCAATCATGTTTTCCTAGCCCTTCAGTCAATGCTGAGTAACTATCTAGTCTTTGGGAAAATGCCTCATGTTGGCATGTGGTAGTCCATACTGTCTGATCAGTGACATACTTCTGTCTTCTGTGTCTTTGACATCAATCTGTGGGCTGTCTCTACTGCTGATGTTACTATTGCAGGCATCCAAGGGAAGATGCATTGCACTTGGATCCCCTTTTGGTGCTGAATTACATGAATGCTGCTGCAGGGCACAGTGGGAGGTTGGCTGAGCAAAGGGTGTTAGGTTATGACCCCTTACAGGATACAGCGTCAGGTCCCTGATCTTGCCTCTTGCCCTTGTCCCCCCAGAAGACCTTCCTCAGGGGGATAGGAGCAGCGGTATGCTGTGACCATATAGTCCTGGTTACTGACAGTGAAAAGCTGCCTGTCAGCGCTCCCTTAAGTTTAGGTTTGAGGTTTTTTGAAGCTGTAGAATCTGAAAATTAGAAAATCTGTCTTTATACTCTAAATTCTGTTTTCACAAACAGCGTACTGCAAGCTTTTTTTTTTTTGGATCGCCTCACATGGGTCTCCAGCCCCAGGTGTGAAACACATACCAGTCTCATGAGATAATTCCCAATCTCCTGGGATGACTGCCAGTCACCCTGAGGCAGTGTTACTTTTCACAATTCAGCTGGAAGCATGGGGTTACCTCTTGTATGAGTTGCTTCATATGATCTGATCAGCCCTGGGATTTGCCTCCATTGTGTCCCCTGGGGTCTTTTAGCAAAGAAGCAAAGATGTTGCTGCCCCCTCACGCCATGGTGCATAGCAGCTTTGACCCGCAATGGAAAAATGCCTCAATGCTTTTCTCAAAAAGGTTTGGGGAGATCAGAGCCAGCAGGGGTATTGCTAGCCAATGTTGATATCTCAGGTGCTAAAGCTGGATTCTCAGCCACGTGCATTGTGGACACAGGCATAGCTCCTAAGTCTTGGTCTGAAACCCCATGCAGTGGTTTCCCAGGCGTGCTGACTTCAGGTCAGTGCCTGCTTACTATTTCTCTTACGTTTCCTGTAGGATGAGGTTCTGCACCTACTCTGACTGTAACGCTGCCCCGTGGCTCTCAGTCTTCTGTCTATTGCGCAGCCTCTGGAAAGATGGCTGCCTCTTTCTGTATCCCAGGATTTCTTTCACAGCCCCTGCTCTGGTGATTTCCTTAATGCTTTCCGGTTTCTCAGGATGTTTTGATATCATAATCCTGAATTGCTTCTCTGTTGTCAGCTCCTTCTGTAATAGCAATGTCATTAGTTCCAGCCTCCGTGGCTGGGAGTTGCTCTAATGAATGGTTCAGTTTACCCAGCAGGCTGGGATGATGCCAGAGGTATTTGTGACCAGCCAGAGGTACTTGTGTACTTGCCAAAAGGTACAGCAGCGGTTGTCAGGAAAGCTCCTCTAACACGGTATGTCTGGGTTCACTTTTTGGCATTGCTAGCGGGAATGCTTTGCCCCAAAGACCCTGTGGAGTACATTGATAATGACAGCAGGTTTCAAACTGTGTAATGGTGTGAGTCTGGCATACCTGAAGTCTTCCTTGTCACTGCTAGGCTGGAAGTTACAGTGGGAATGAAGATGTAGCTTTGCCAGTTCTTTCCTTAGAGACTTCATCACGGGTAATGGAGCTCCACATTTCAGCAGGCTCTGGTTGCCAACAGGGATCTGTTTTTAACCTTAGTTTATTCAAGGTGTCTGTCCTTGACATGCGTCTGTATATTCAGTGGCAAAACTGCACAAGGGACTCTTTTCCTTTCCTTCCCTTTTGTGCTGAGAATATCTGGCGTGAAACTACAGTCCTATCCAAGGCTTGTCCTGTTCTGCCTACATCTCTTTCTGTAAACCCCAAGTGATAACATCTGCTGCTTGGGGGGGTTCTCACAACAGTGCGAATTTGCCCACTGGCCTTTCAATGTTTTCCTGTACATGGCTAAGGTATGGTTATGTGTCTTCAGTCAGATATTGTCGCTTACTCGTGTTCGTAGGATTGCATCGCAGCTGATTCCACTTTCCAGCTGGAAGCAAATTGGTTTAACAACACACTTGCAAATATGGAAAGTTAAATGCTTAGCTGTCTCCTTCTGCAATGTGTGTGTACTTATTGTCTGTAACGTCTGCTAAGATCTTGCTGCAATCATCAGCAAAGCTCCCAACAATGTACTTTACCCAGAAAATGGGAGGATGACTCTATAAAGATTGCACAAGAAACAATACCAGTGAAGGCCTAGACACATAAAATTCCGTATGAGGGAACACAAGGTGTGCAGTGGCCTGTACAGCCCTTTGGAGGTCTATTCTGTACATGTTTTTATGGCTAGCAAAATCAGAGCTGGCATGAACTCATGGGTTGCCATATACAACCTATGATGACATCTCTTTTTTTTGCTGTACAGACAGACAGTAATTCTTCCCCCGCCCCCATTTTTCTTTTTTTCCCTAGGTTGTGTTGGTTATTTCTCATTTCTTTCAGCTGTCCTTGCTAGCAGGAGACATTTCTCTGAATTAAACCCTTTTTCCTCAATAGCCTCTTTGGGATACTTGAATCTCACGTTTCGCAGAAAATCACGGTCTTCATGAGAGAATCCAAATTCAACCATTATTCTCAACCTGTAATAGCAGTGTCTATTCACTCCCCGTTGTCTTGATGAGTAGGAAGAGGGTTGGTAGGAGGGGGATGAGAGAGGACCACTGTCTTTGCATGGTCTCCTTCCTCCTGGGGGGAGAGCCCACTAATGCCTTTCCCAGCTGCCACGGGGCTCTCAGGACTGCTTATGGGAGCAGTGTCTCACTTGTGTCTTGTTCTTTTTCAGAATGGAGACAGTCAGATGCTTTGCTTTCTCTTTCTTATCTTCCGTGATCCATCCTGTTTACAGATGCAGGTTACTCTTCTTCAGGCCTTGTAGAGTGATACCTGGCTAGAAATTTCTCTCGTTGGTATCTGTCCCTCCATGATAGCTGCATGCCTCCTTTTTATGTACTGTATCATTTACCTTGTAAACACATATTTTTATTTACTGTTGGACTCACTGAAATAACCACTGCCACAATATTTAACGTACTTTATTTGTGGTGGGAAGCTAGAGTGAATTAAAAACATGCAGAAGAAAAGCAATTGGAATTTGCAAGAGTCTGTGGCTTTGATAATGCTTTTCTCTAAAAAACCTCTATCTACAATGCGTAAAATGAAATAGGCTTTTATTAAAACAATTGATCACAGAAGAGCTAGGTCCAAACAGACGCAGGGTGGTTTCCAAGCGCTTCCTCTGACTCCTTCCATGTGCCTTCCTCCATCTTCCAGGAGGGTTGGGACTGTCTTGCTGAATCACCAGCTGCCTACACCCTCGCTGGGATGGAAGAGGTCTACATCATCGATGGCAAGGAGAGGAGGCAGAGCTGTTTCTTCTCCCTGCTGCTTTGCTCAGGAGTGCCAAAGGAAGAGCTGTATCTCACTGGAGCGAGCCAGGGCAATAGAGGCAAGGTGGAGCACTGGTGTAAGTATAATGGGAGACTGAGGGCTTCTCTGTCCCACTCTCTCCTTTAGACCTGGAGATATAAACAAGCTGAAAGTTTAGCCTTATAATACAGTGACATATTCAGTTTTGATGCATGCTCCTGATACTGAGAGGCATGTAAACCCCACAAATCTTTTCTGTTTTAGCTGTTTGTCACAGTAACTCCTACGTAAGCTTTCTGTAGAACTGATCAGCGAAACCCTAAGTCCTCTGAAGTCAACCGGAAAGCTCTTGTTTTGGCTGGTGCAGGGCAAGGCCACTAGCACGGCTGCGGCAGCGACCCATTTCAGTTTTTGCCTTGTATATGTTACAAGACTGACTGTACGTTAATTTTTACTCTGTGTTCAGTCCCTTCCAGTGTATCATTGTTAAAGGCACAGTATCTGATTATCTTGAGTGCACAATAACTGCAAGTAGAATAGCATTAACTGCTCTGAACGAAAGTAATTTGATAGCTAATTACACAGGAGGGAAATGAACAAGCCCTGAGTTAGCTAGAAATTTCTGCTAAAAAGCAGGTATTTTGGATGGATTTAGATATAGAATTTTGCTTGTTTGACACAACAATGCATCAGGCTGTGTTTATAGCCTACATTATAAGAGTACAGCTGCTGGGGATAATGAGTTTCAAAATTAATGATTTCCACTTTAATTACACTTTAGATTAATATTTGTTCCTTGGAATTTGGAGGCTTGGGGCAATTTTCTGGGAGAATCTTAGGGAAATCAACCTTATCAGTAGAATGACCATCCTTTATGCAGACCCTTTGATAAAGACCCACCTAGAGAATCACTTTATTGTGTTAGCGTTTCTTCTCTGATGGAGTTTCTTGCTTCTGGGATACAAACGTCATTCATAGTTTATGCTAAAATTGTAATAAGCGACTGGCCCATGTGGAATCAAGTTTAGCGAGTAGACATGAGTGGATCTGGGACATGACCTTCCTTTGGCCAATGCCAATCAAAGCTTTTTCTAGAAAGGGTGAATTTTTTTTAATGATCAAAATTCTTCAGTGATCAAAACATCTAATACGTGGTCACTTTTTCAAACTGTGTCAGTATGGATCCAAACTTTAGGTTCCTGGTTTAGAAAGTCACTTTTAGTCACCTTGAAGTTTGCAAGAATTTTCACCCCAAGCCCGGAAACAGAAAAATCTTACATTAATCACAACATTTGTCCAGACAGATCAGAGCGGATACAGCATCTTGAAGGTTCTCATTGATAGTGTCTTCTAATTTTTGCAAGCACACAAAAAAATTTTAGATAGACTTTTAGAGGTCTTTGAGCTACACACCCAAGTTGGAAAAGGGCCTGAGTACAAGAAAACAACCTTGAATGGGAATATTTTCAAGGCAGACAAAGCTGACATCTGGCTATAAACTCCGGGCAGTACTCTGGCCCCTCGCTGTGAGGCTGAAGACAGAGTTCAGGCCTGTTGTGGGGTTTATGTTTGTGAGAGCGCTGGATGATTCAAGGCTGAGTGCATTTCACCAAGGTTTCCAGAGCTGGTTCCCCTGGGAAGGGTGGTGGACGTGACGGCAGACCGAGTGCCGCCTCTGCCTCTCCCCTCTGAGCTCCTTGTCACCCTCATCGCCCCTGTCCCTGCCAGAGGCACCAAGTCAGCTTTAGCTGCGTGCAGCCCGTCGGGGCCAGGGAAATCTTTGCACTTTCTCAAGTATTGGGTCAGGACTGTTTGTTTCACTTTTTTAATGGGATCCTGCAGTGCCATCCAAGGCACTGCTTTTTTTTACACTGTCATTTCAGACCCATCCAGTCTGACGGAAAAACCTTTGACTGACGTGTTGTCAGAGCAGCCTTTGGACCAAATCTGTTCTTGTACTGATTTTCATACCAGTGTGAAACTTGGCTTCCTTGGAGTTACTCTGGAGTTGCAGCAACATAATTGAAAGTGGAATCAGGCATCAGAGCCCCCTTTATTCCCTTGGCTGAGGAGAACTGAGTTATCAGTGTGAACATTTGAATGTGAATGAAGCTGAAGAAATGGAATTCTGTAGCCAAAGGCTTCAGCGAAATGCCTTCACCAGCGTTTAACTCAGGCTGTCGATCGTCTTTTATTCATAGTTTCAATACCGAGGAGGAGTACACCCTGTCACTTAGTGTATAAAATCACAATTAACGTGCTATAATGGACTTTTAAGGGGAAACCCTGTAGAACTGATTTGTATCTCATAAAATATTACATTAAACCCTTCTCTTTCTCCTGATACTTCTGTTGCATTTCCCTGTCCTGCCTGTGTTTTAAATGCAACTCTATTTCTTGTTTTATGCTTGTGCAAAGGTGCAGGAGAGTGGAGACAATGTAGGAAAAGGAGAATTTGGGCAAAACAGTCATTTTGCAGTGGCCGTAGTCCTATTAAGGTAGCACATAATTTTCTATTTGCAATCAGCTTTTAAAGAAAAATAATACAGTTAGGGAAGGAGGACAAAAGATAAAGTAAGTTGGGATCTCTCAGTCTTTTGCTTTCTTTTTCCTTCTTTTTTTGGCAGATATAAGAGTAAAATCCCAATGTCACAAACTCTTGCAATAGCTATCAGAGGCCCGGTCTGTGGTTGTTAGACCTGTGAAATCCCACAACATATGGCAGTCAAACAACGTGCAGCAATAAGTCAGCAGGACCAACTGGGTTGAAAGGGATGGCAAAAGTAGCAGTTCATAATTTACCTACCTCAGCATCATCTACACAGGTCCACAAAGGGGCTCTAACATTTGGTGCAATGCAAATGTATATTTAACTGGAGTGTATTTGCTCCACTTGTAAGGAGAATTTCTTCTAATGGTGTATTCACTGGTAATTTATGATGGCAATCTGGAATTTTTACCTGCATCTTTGATACAGATTAAGTGGTTGAGGCTTTTGCATTCAGGAGCACAGGAGAATCAGTCAATCCGGGACGATCCACTTCTGTCAAATATTATCAGGTGATTAAATACAGATATGGCCTTGAGTTGTGCTTGCACGTCGTTCACTTGCAAGATGCTTGGAAAAAATGGGCACAGCTTCTCACTGAAGTAAACTGGCACAGTTCCACTGACTTAAGATGAAGTTACCCCAGTTTGAACCACGTAAGGTTTTAGCCTGTGGTATAATTCTGTTCTTTTTTCCCCCGTAAATGCTTCACTACATTTCCTGGTTTTACAACAGCTACTCAATGTCTAGTGACCTAAAGGAAACACGCAAAAGTAGAGGACTGCATCAGTGGGTGAATGTGTAAGGACCCCTGTCTTGCACTGCTCCCAAGATAGTGAAGAAGGAAGGTCAGGCAAATACTGGAAATTTTTGATGCTTTCTCCTGTAGTCACACCAAAACATGTCTGCTGTCAGTGTTTTGGGGAAAGTCCAAAACCCGATTATTTCTCCTCGATCTGTCTTTATGATATATGAATAATGCTTATTTGTTGCTAAAACCCTTATTGGTTAAGAGCTGTAGACACAACGAATTGATATTTAAAACTGTTGCTCCATTGAAAAGAAGGATATCTGCAATTATGAACAGGAGCTGCATGTCAACGAGTGGGAGCTCTGATGACTCTCTTATTAAATGAAAATCATGTCCCATTTTAACTCTACTCTTCAGCTTTAAAGGACTGAACAATCAAACTGAATTTTGATCTAAACAACTGAGAATCCCAGCTGAGAGAGTTAAACAAATTCCTCTCAGGCCTTTCTAGACAGGATCAAGGCCATCTTCTGCTATCCTGGTTCTTGAGAGAGGAATATTCATAGCTTTTAGAGATCTTCTTGCTGTGTATGTTTGTATGAGCAAATATATTTTGACATTACAAACAGAAAGGGGAAAGAGAACAATATGACTTGATGTGAAATTCAGGGTTAAGAGGAGGAAGGGAGAGCACTGGTTCAGGAAGTGTTTTTTTTTCTCCTCCAGCAGTCAGTATATCGTAGCTGAAATCAAAACCCTGTAGCAAACTCCCTGAAGGAAGCAGCATAATAAATAGGTCTTTAAGGTCCTTTCTGAATTACATGGAATGAATGCCCCTCTCTTTCCCCCTCCCCCCTCCCAAGGTAAAATTAGAAAATGATTCTCCATGTAGAGATATGTGATCCGTGCTAATGGCAGCAAATGAGAATGCCAGCTGCTCTTTCACCCTCTCTCACACCCCTGCCCTGCTCTCACCTCCTCACAGTCACTCTGGCAGTAGTTTCATGCTTTATTTCAGGCTTACTGTTTGAATAATGATAATAATGTCTTGCACTCCTGTAGCGTCTTTCATCTGAGGACTACAAAGCAGTTCTACAAACGTTAGCTCTATAGGGGTTCATTCTACAATGTACTAAAGACGATCACAGAATGGACATATAGTCAGCCATATAATCACACAGTTGATTATTTACCCCTTGCAAATCTATGTCATCTACATCTATATCCATCCCAAAGTAAAAGCGTCATGACTGTCTTTACAAGGTACAATGCATATATGCATGTATAACGCATAGAAAAAATTCAAAGGAAAACTTACTGCAGTGTTCCGAGGAGGAGGAGACCTATTATATTTATTCGCTCCCTCCTAAACTATGAAAAATGGAAAATACTAAGGTATTTGTGCTTCGTTATCTAAGACAGGTTTGTATCAGTTCCATCAGGAAGTTGTATTCTCTCTACAATCTGAATTAAAATTTCTGTGGCCTTGCTGCAAAGTACCAGGTCCAAATAACCCTGAATCCTATGACACAGGAGAGGTTGAATACGCACCCTTGAAGCGAGGTCCTCTGTATTCTTGGAAAGTTTGGGATTCCTGATCTGAGCTATGCAGCTTGTAGTTCCCGTCTAATCTGAACTTTGTGTCATAGGTTTTGGTGTGTTTTCCTGTTATTTTCATGGAGGGTAAGGCTAAATTCTGCCCTTTTTGCCATTGATAAGCAAATTTCACTACTTGCAGTTCCCATAAACAAATACGTGTCTGCTCGTTATCTTAACCTCCCAAAGCTTCAATTTTTTGCTGGAAAATTCCAGAACTGGGCTTTTTCTAATCAATTTTACATCAGCGTAACAGGATCTCTTGTGGTATCTCAGAATTTTAATTTCTCCTGTCTTCATCTTGGTAGTGAAGGAGCTGAATAGAGATGAGAAGTAGGCTAGCCAGAGGTTTTGAATTCAAATTCAAAAAGCAATTTGAGCTAGAAATAAAATTATATAACCCAACAGCATATCTTTTTTACAGCTTAGCTATTGAGTCACTTGGTTTTGACCAAGTCACTTAGGTCAGGCTTTTCAAAAGAATGTATGAATTTTGGCTCCCTCCATGTTTAGTGCCCAATTGAAAACACACTAAACCTAATTTTCCTTGTCACTGTCCCAGATTTTTATGTGCCCAACATCCATAACTGGGCACTGTGTTTTGACAAGGTCCTGTGCCCACTTAGTCACCTAAATAAAGCCCAGATACGGGGCCTAAGATAAGTATCGTGTATTTTGAGTCCTCAGTGAAAAAAAACAGTTCATAGAGAGTTCTGCCATCATAATGTGTTTGAGACAGGCTGTGCCTTTGCTTGTATTATTGAGCTGTATTTTGTTAGGATCATTGGTAAAAGTTTTCTGGAAAAAGCAGACATAAGGAGAACAATAAGCCGCCACTCCTGAAAGATTTGAGAGGTCTTAGGAGACAGAGTCACTGGCCTTGAAGACTGTCATTCAGCCTGGGATTGCAGTTTGACCAGAGGAGTGAATCCCAGATGTGCAGGAGAGCTCGGCGTGGCTCAGGGGAGATGCTTTCTCAAGAAATAGCTGATCATTGCCAGGAAGAAGAAAAAACAAGCCAAAGGAGCTTCGGGCTTGCTTGAAGCTTCACCAGGTTGTCCCCTGGAGATGGTAATTTTCTAGACAGGTGGACATGCATGTAGATTATTTGTTACTTTAAAATCTATTTATTTAAAAGTTTAGTTTTTTCTATATACTTTTACTTGTAGGGTGGTGGCTGGGCCACGTTACGCCTGTGATCACACTTAGGCCAGTAGCCACAGGGACTCAGATTTGGTCTGTCCTTACAGAGGGCACGACAGATCCCAGCCTAGGAAAGAAAGCAGTCCTACCCAAGGGGAGGTGCAAACTTGGTATCTGGAGGAAGACAAGGTAAACTGGCAAAAAAGAAAAGGAACAGAACTTCCACTAGCCCGTAACCAAGCAAATCCAACACCAGGTATACGTAGGACATGGTTATGATGAAACATAAAGCTTTTTTAATTGAATAGTCAAAACAGAATTGGTACCTGGAGTTGGTACTATGGACTACGTTGGACACTATGAAACAAGGACATACTAGTGAGATGCTGTCTGTTTTTTGAAAAACTTTTTAATTTGTGGTTCTGCCTGTTGAATTGATTCGGTATGTTCCTCCGCCAAAATGTCGCAAAACAAGGCCCAAAAAAGCCCTCCAGAGTTAGCACTAAATCTCTATTGATCCAGCCAGGAAAACCATTTCAGGCTTCTCTCCATTGGATTTTAATCAGCCTAACCTACCTTGTTGGTGTCATGTTGCTTGTGACAGCCCCCAGGCAAAAGGGTCATATTCAAAACAGACAGTTCCTATGGCCATGGCTTAAACAGAGAACAAACTAAGATTTCTTTCTTTGAAAAAGTCTAGTAGTTCTTTCCAAGAGATAAACAAAATTTTCATAGAAAAGACCCACAAAATTCCCATTTGGAAACATGTCTTGTGTCTGTGTGAGAGTTAAAAACACCCGATTGAGATGTCCTCCCACCACCCCTCTCTGAATGTTTGCCTCCAGCCACTTTTGCTTTGTGGACCTGTGGAAAGTTCCCCGTGTAGGTGCAGGCCCCTGTGTAGGCTCATTGAGCCTGGTGGCAGTGGCTTTTTGAACAGCATATTTATATATCATGCAGGTGTTCCTCAGGGGTTGTAATGTCCAGCTTGTCCATGCGTCATACACATCTGTGGCTGTATTGTGCCTTTAGGTTCACTAAATGATGCCCTGGCTGGGGGGACCAGGTACAAAGTAGAGAGGTAGTGTGCACTGGGGTCTGGTCCCTGCACCCAGACAGGCATAAGGTAGGCTGTATTACTTGAGCAGGGAGTTTCGGGAGACTCAGCTGCATAGGTGAAACCTGAGTTAACTTTTGGAGAGCCCTAGGACTCATCCGCAAGGGTGGAAGCCATCCCCTACGGGTCTTGCAAAGCACTTGTTAAAAATCACTGAATTGCACTGAATGACACCAAACACAAGAGTTAGACGTATGGAAGTAAAAGCTGGGTATGGGTGTCTAATGACAGAAGCTAAAGGCAATGAGATTCACTAAAGGACATACTGGTGCAATGCTGGAGGAGAATGCACTTCATGCAGGAGCTGTGAAGTTTCATTTTTCCATTACCTTCAGGAAGGCCCCACAGTCCTTGCTGAAAAGGCACGAGAGCGATGCAAAATATTGTGAGTGGCTGAGCTGTGTGGTAATCAAAGCCACCCTTGATATATCAGGATACATATCTGCAAAATTATTCTGCTCCAAGGTCACACTTCCATCCACAGGACAGTCTCCAGGATGCTGGGGAAGATTACTAAAATGAATCTCCATATCATCACAATGTTCTCGGACCATCACTGGCTTCTCAGTGTTTTAGAAGTGCCACTACAGGGAGGTTGGGTGACGCCTGCACATAATAGCTGCACAGATGCATTTAATTACTGTAAATGCCTGAGCAGGCTGGAAGACCTCGCACAGATATGGAAGGTTTGGTACCTAAATCACCTCAAGGTGGCTGCCAGCATCCTCCTTGCGTAAGTAACAGCATTTAATATGGTCACAGACAGAGGTATGCACCTAAGCACACACGTCTCGGGCAAAGTAGTTCTCAGATGCCTTTGCATACTAGCCATGTCCAGCGCAAAATGTATTTCAAGCTATTCATTTCCTTAGCTACTGCTACCCTGTAAATAATACGATAGCACTGATATCTTCTAGTATGTTTTCCCTACGGGGGAAACAAAATAGTTTTGACTCAGGGCAAAACGTTTCCCTCAAACATACATGCACAACTGACTTGGATTTCCATGGCACCTTGCCCTGAATGTGTAATTGCATTTGGTTTTGAACAGCTTTGTTTATTTGTGTATTTTGTTAATGTGTTTTGCACCTCAGGCGTGTACTTTACAAATGCAAATTCCTTGGCTTACTGTGGTAATTTACGGCTTTTAAAGGCTAATTTTGGACCATTTTGCAATGGTAAAAAGTGCATGTTTCATGAGATTCCTTGCCAGGGGGGGACCTTCTGTGTCTTCAAAAAGGTGCAGGGTATTCCCACCAGCCAGTGAAATCAGCAGGACTCAGACAGCCAGAGGGAAGCCCAGGAAGCCCTCAGCCTGGCACGCAGGAGAGAAATCAACCGTCCTTCTCCTTATAAATCATTATATTGGAAGAATACCCAGAGGCCCAGGGCAGAGAGCAAAGCACACGGTTCTATCCACTGTCCAAATAGAGAGAGAGGGGAGGGAGAGGATGATCCTGCCCAAGAGAGACGAGAAGACAGTGGTTTATTTTATATGTTCAAGACCAGGTTGGATGGGGCTTTGAGCAACCTGGTCTAGTAGGAGGTGTCCCTGCCCATGGCAGGGGGGTTGGAACTAGATGATCCTTAAGGTCCCTTCCAACCCAAACCATTCTAGGATTCTACGATTCTATTGAGGATGAGCTGAGAAGATTCAGGGAAGGTTTGCAAGCAGGAGTTAGCATTTGTTTTCCCATCACTAGCAAAACCCTGCAATGGGACTGACAGAAAAGGACATACAGGCCTCAGCTTTGGTGTTAACAGCTTAACTCGGGGTTACTGGTGCGTTGTCCTGCAATGGTGCAGGACTGGTGCAATGCAGGAGAATTAACTCCAGGTTGTAGATTGGTAAATAAGGCAAAGAATGGTCTCCAGATTTCTTCAGAGATGTGATATGAAGCCTAAATCAGATCTCTGACTTTCTGTCCTGTTTCTTAAACACGCAGCAATTTTGCAGCCACTATTCAATGGTAGTTCTCACTGGGGAGGGAGCACGCAGATTTCTGGCCTGAAAACCTGCTAGAAGTGCTACACTTGAGGGCATTTGCCCAAGTGTTATACTATAACAAAACTGGGCCCAAGCTTGCTGCGTTGTAAAATGTTTCTTTCTATTTGCATAGCTACTTCTTGAGACAAAAACATTCAATTTTTAATTGTAGGTACTTAAGAAACGGGGATTTTTTGTTTAATAGTTTGTTTAAGAAATAAGAGACGGGAAAAGAAGGGTCGCTTAGTTTTTAAAAGAGCCACTGAGGTTTTAGACCTATTCCAAGCCTTGGGGTTTATTTTCAAAAGGAAATCTTTGAGAAAATATCTTCCTAATAAGATTTTAAAATTTGGAAGCCTCCATTCTCTGGAGTTTTTAGGTAACTTGGTTTATTAAGGAATTTTACCACTAATGTTTCTTGGCAATGACTCTGCTGACATATGGAAAGGGCCTTGAGATGACAATGGAGTGTACTGGTTCCCTTTGCAGCTAAGGACCAGAAGGTCAGAGAAAGTGCGTTAGTTGCTTCATTTATGCATTCCCTTTTGTGATGGGAAAGTTGCTTTAAGCCAGCTCTGCTCAGCCCAAAGCCCTGTTTAGACATGAGAGTCATATCTCACTGATCCAGCTACTCCCAGCTTGCATCAGCTTTACCTTACACTGGTGTCTTGTGCTTGTGAAATGAATCGCCGAGGCTCATGCCGTTTTGACAGAGAGCTTAAAGCAGCTCAGCAAGTCAGAGTTAGACTAAGTGCGTCAGGGCACATGGGGTCTGATCTGTTAAACTTCCGGCCGCACAGCTCAGCATAATTGCGTTCTTTCTCTTTACAAGCCGCTAGATTCCTAGAATGGGTTGCTTACGTGTACTTTTTTCTCCCTATCTAACTAATAAGATTTTTCAAGGCTCAAAAGCCACACAGCCTTGAATGAAATCCTTTCTTGGTTGCTTAAGAAAGGTATGTCTGGATTTTCCGCAGTGAATGTCGGTAGCTGTCACATTAACCTCTGAAGCTGTTGTCAGCGTTCCCAGTTTATTCTAGAGGAGGGCAGAGAAAAATAATGCTTTGCCCTTATAAGAACAACACTCGTTTGAAGATGGAGTGAAACATTAAAATTACAACTGATGATATTTGTAAGGCTTAGGGGCTTTCTCACCTCAGAGGGCCTCTCAGCTGATACCATCTTTGTTTCACCTGGAGGAAAATGAAAGGCAAGGAGACGCAATTCTGCAAATCACTGATGAGTGCACAGCACCGTGGTATGAATCTGACCTCTCAAAGCTGGCACCCAACCCAGGTCACTGCCTTGCAGCCATGCTCGAGGCATGGGGCTGCGCTTCCCCCCCTTCACGGCCCGCAGAATGGTTATGTTTCATTTCCTCCCATTTGGGGTTGAGCACACAAACAGAAATAATCTGCGAGATTGTACAGTAAGGCTTCGGTCCTCCCTGGAGATCTGTAGTGATGCTGTAGTGGCAGTGCTTCTGAGAAAAGGGAGCAGCAGTCTCCACGCTTGCTACGTTTCCCCAGCCCTCTAAGCCTCGGTGACATAGGTGAATAAAATATGAAATGTTAAGTGATAAACTTTTAAGGTTGCACCGTTCCTGCAGGAGACCCATCGCATGTTGCCAGTGGCATTCCATATCCAGCAGAAATTTATTTCTAATAGTTAGGGGTTTATTCCTCCATGTAAAAGCAAATGCTGATCTTGATGATGTGGGAGCTGAATGCCACTGGAGGAGTAAGGAGCTGTAATAGTAGCTAATACTGAAGAGGTAGATTTTTCTTTAAATGTCAATGCAAAACTGTTCCTTTCCCTTTTTCTTTTTCTTTCTTCTTCTATTGGAAACTACTAGAAGAAACTAAATAGGTATGCGTCCTTAAATATGGATGAAATGGAAGTGAAAACAGTTGCAGAAGCTGGCCTAGGGCCTGGTTGCCCACATGCCTTATGAAGTTCAGTATATCCAGAATCATGTCTCGTGAAGATTCAAGCATATCTGTCATAGTACAGTTTGTGGATCTGCAGAATAATAAACTCAGAGATAACAAGCCACCTTTATCCCAGCTTTGAACAGGAGCAGTAGATGCTGACAGTGTTGACCAGCCCCTGATGCTTATCCAGACTTCTTAAATTTCTAGCTTTACTCCCATTCAGCCTTCCAAAGGGGATCATCGTAAAGCCACACTGCTGAGATTTACCTTGCAAACTCTGCTTAAGACTGAGAATTGGACATATACACAGCCTACTGAAATAACTCTAGTGGTCTTCAAAGGCAAAAAGATCTACAAAATTCAATGTTAAGGCACAAACTCTGTCTTTAACCCCATCCTTCAGACCCTATGCTTTCTGCTTCTGGTAGGTGACATCTGTAGTGACTTTGAGGATCCCTGATAATGTGAGAGGTGTTTGTTAACTCTTTTCACCCGGGCTGAGCTTGCTGATAAAGGACACGTGGTAATCTCTACTGTGAAAAAGTTAATGTCAAAAATTCAGGGCAATAATCTTATATGCAGTAGAGGTTTCTATTCATTTTGATTTCCTGTTTGTTGAAGGGTGAGGGAGTAGAGAGACTAATTTGGCTTTTCCCTAATATTTAATATTTAAAAATTGGGGTTTGGTTGGGTTTTTTGGCCAAAAATAATAGCATGGAATCTTTTTTGAAAAAGTATTTAATCGGAATACTGACACCATTGTAATTTATTTTTTTTCTTCTGTAACAAAATTGTATTTTACCAATTTTTTTGTAAGTGAAATAACAGCGTAGGCATGATGTAATAATTTATCATGTAGAAGACTTTGGAAGCAATTTCCGTTCAAGGATATTGTCCTGTTTTAAACTGTGTGGTATCTGCTTCGCATATTCAAGCCAGGACGCATGACTTTCCCTCTCTCCTCCTCCCCAGTGTGCTGAGGGTAGATGTTCAGCTGTGGTGTACATGCTCAGTAAGGGATGGGTTGTTCTGAATGTGCCTGGGTCGTTTCACATAGACCAAGAATCTATTACAGTCTCCCTTTGCATGCTTTGCGTCGTCGTTACTCAGTAGATCATGAATCTCCAGGCTATACAGCTCAGTGCTGGGAAAGCCCTAACATTTCTAACCCGTATCTCCGCCAATGCCGAGTGTTCCTGCTGTGCTTTTACCTCCCTTTTACAGTCCACAACATCTCAGTTATTGGCATCTTTGCTCTGGTGGCCATTCCACAGCCTAACATATCCCACGGTCAGGGAACTACCCCGTAACTTTTATCTCATGGTTTTTTTGCAACATTTCTTTGTCTTTTGTGGTACAGCCCCGTGCTCTCTGCTGTCTCGTCTCAGCTTGCTGTTTGCATCCTGCAGATAGCTGTGCTCTCTCCCTTCATGCAGTCTGTGCCTCCGCACTCCTTGCTCAGTCAGGATGTGCTGTTAGAAAGACCAGAAACTGGTCTTTCTTTCCGCGGTAGTTTTGCTGCCCTTCTCAGAATTCATTCCAGTTAGTTAGTCTTTCAGGTAAAGACATGCCCAGAAATTAAGGCTACATTCCAGCGGCTGAAATGCAGCTTCTGGTGACTCAACCCAAAATGGCTTTGATCTGTTTCACTACTGTATTACTCTTTACTGCATATCCAATTTGCTGCACACTATTACTATTAAATCTCTGTTGACGTTACCACTTTCCAGGTTTCTCCCTCCCATTGTGTGACTATTTCCCATCTGGGCTTTTCTCATGTGGGAAATATTCACACAAATTCAAGACTTCAGCAGAGCTTCCCAGCTGCATTAGGCATTTCACCAATAAATCACTGTTTCCTGTGGCAGAAAACTGACTGAAATGGCCTTTCAGATCCCACATGCAGTGATAGCTCACCCTTCCCTATTCCCTTACTCCCAAATCCTGTGTAATATCACAAGCAAAGTTTTAAACAGAAAATTGAATCAGGCAGGATTTCAGGGAGGATTCAAAGTTGCAGTGCTAACAGTTGGCGAGGATCCACACGCTACCTCTGAAAGACATTAAAAAACTAACTGCAAAAACAACACTGAGTTTATTTTTGCTGTGTTAACTCAAGGTTATGACCTACTGTGCAGTCACCAGGATCATTTCCCTGTTCTTTAAGTTTTGGCTAAGTTGGTGCTGTAATTTAGTGTTGTTTAGATGTGGTGGAGTTGATTTAGACACCTGGCCGCCCTGCAGTGTAACTGCAAGTGATATGGGCTGTTCAGGAGGGACAACCTCTTCCCAGTGCAGTGCAAGGCCAGGACCCTTCAGAAAACAGAGCAATTCCCATAGGAGCATCGTCAGTGTGCTTTCAGCCCTGATGATGAAGAGAGAATATGTCGTCCAGAGTCTGTCTTTGTCACCAGTGAGGATGTGAAAGTGGCCAAGGTGGTTCAGACCCCTGGACCAGCTAGTCCAGTGCTCTGTTCCCGGTAGCGCCCCTAAGAAGGCAAGGGTGAGAGCAGGGCAAACATATTGTGATAATTTCTGCTTTCAGCCTCCAACTATTTTCAGCTCAGGGGATTTCCTGGCCCTGGTGAAGTTTGTCTGTTTTGTAACCCAGGGGATTTCTGTTTCAAGCACTTGTCCAGTATCCCCTCAAGCTTATGTAAAATTTTTGCGTCCACGTAGCTCTTCGGTAAAAGCTCTACGGGCTCTCTAATTGCTGGGTGAAAAAACACTTCTCCATGTGTCAAACCCAGCTCCATATAACTTAGTCTGGTCACTCTGGTCCTTACACTGGGAGAGGGAGTGAGCAGTCATTCGCAATCCAGCCGCTCCTTGCTACTCCAGATTTTATAGACCTTCATCATACCCTCACCAAGTCCAGGCAGAAGAGTCCAAGAATACTCAACGATTCCTCATATGAAAACCATTTCACACCTTTCATCATTCCTGTTTCCTTTCTTTGAGTCCCTCTTCCAGTTCAAGTTTGGTAAGTATTGAAGGTAGAGGGGAATGAAGGAGTTGTACAGTGGCACAAATGATGTTCCCCTATTTTGTTTTTTATTAATTTTCCAGACTTTCACTGAGTTGAATTGCCTTTGGATTGGGCATGCAGAGCCTTTTGGTTCTGCATGCTGATAACATGCAACAGCCTGTGTTGCGGGAGAAAAAAGAATTTACTGTCTGGTCACTGCTAGAATTAAGTTTATTAGCAATAGATCAGATCTAAGATGGAAGATTACTAACACAATTCAGACCAGTTCCTGGATTTCTTAGCTCAGGAATAGCTGTAAATTAAGCGGTGCCAAGGCTTGAGCACTGGAGCTCAGTCGCTGGCACCGTTGTTACTGTGCTCCTGGGTATGGTTTTGGCCTGCACTAACCTGTCCTCTCCCAAACAACTCCTGAGCATGCTTCAAGAATTAGCATGGGCCAGGGATGGTTCCCAAAGCAGTCTGGCTGAAACTGGGATGCTGCGAGTTTCTTTAACTGTGTTTTAGAGGATGAAAGAGATTAATAGTATAAACATGGCCAAACCATACCATGGCCAAACGTGGCCAACCAGAGCCAGGAAATGGGTCCTAGGTATATCTAAAAGTTTCCTTGTGGGGATGGAAGGGTGGTGTTCACAGCAGCAAGGGCAGGGTCTAGAACAGGCATGGAAATGGCTAGACCTGACTGTGGGATACTGAACAGTTAATACCAAAGTTGTTCATGCTCTCTGTGTTCAGGGGTAACAATGAACTTCTGTTTCCAGAACTTTCCACTTGTCCACTTTCTTCAAGCAATCCAAATTGGAGATGATTTAATTACTCTAGATGAGATTTATACATTTATTTTACTGGAGGGCATGAAAGATCCATGCCAGGGGGATATGTTGATGTGATTGATTTGGTTGCTAAGCCAATTTAAGGAAATCCATTTATAACAGGCATAGAAAGCAGTCCAAAGCGTTGGTTGCTTTTGGCTATCAAGAAAGCCTATTTATGTACTTTACAAAGGTAAACACAGCTTGGAAGTAGAAAAGTGCAAGCCTCCTCCACTTGCCTCAGTGATGTATTCGAAGCATTTCAACTGCTTTAGCTGTTGCCACTGCCAAACTCACTTTGCTGATCTATCCTAAAGTATCTCTTCTCTTTCACTTGCAGGAGCACTGGTAGCATAAAAACAAATTTCCATTTACTTTTTTTACCATCTGGAGAAACAAATAATATATAAGGTAACTATAATGGAAAGTGATGAGGGACAGGAAGTTTCTCATTTATTCCAGTTAATTTACACTGTGCATCAAGAACATTTACATACAGTTAATGCACTGTTGGCATGGGTTCCCCTGTTGTTTGTATCGATCTTTTACGCAGCAACAGGCAGAAGAGAACATTTGAACACAAAAAAGAAGTTAGGCAGAGATTCAGGTCTAGTATATAAAACTTTAGGTGCTGGCAGAGACTAAGATAAGTCTTCTGGTGGAGGATTGCATTGGATGTTTTATGAAGAGTTGTTTTTATGGAAACTGGTGAAATAATGACCATATTTATTTATAGATATCAGTTTGGTGACGAGAGGCCAACATTCCCAGTGAACGATTTGCGTTAGTCATCAGTTGTTTATTTTATAGCTATGATGTACAAAGAAGCTAAAAGAATCTTAAAGACCTAAAATCAAGAACTCAGAGAGAAATGCCTAAATTAAGGTTATTGATTGGAAACATGGATAAAATGGAACAATTTCGAAGTGGTGGAGACAATGTGCACTGGGGAAACAGTAAGAAGTGGACATTTCATCCTCTTGTAAGGTGGTGCTTCCCTTTCTACAGTTTTAAAATGTCAGCCATATAATCCATAAACTCTTCTGTCAGTCTGAGTTTGAAAAATTAGTCCTTTTATGTTAATATTTTAATGATGAAATCTGGAGACTATTGAATGTTGACTGTACCTGAAATTCATGTTGACTCTACTTGAAACAAGTGCTGCACAGTTTTCTCTTACCTTTAGACTCTAGACCCTTGCCAAAACCCCGAATCCCTCAAATCATCAAGTCCTTTTGGTTCTCCCTTCATCTTTTTCACTCACCCCCAGTAAACTGCAGGTTGTATCTGTATTCCCCAGACACATCCCTGACTGCACAGACCAGAAATTCCTGGGGATGCTTTTACGAGTTACAGAGTGCTTTGGCTGACTAAGACTGGTCACGCTGTGATTTTCCTGATCCATCCTGTTCTGGGGTTTTTGTTTTCTGTGTTCGGCCTGCTGCTCTGAGCAGCGCCTATCTCCTCCTGATGTTTACCAAGTTATTACAGATAACTGAAATCAGCCATCCCCACTTCTCCTTTTCTGAAAGTCACCAGTGATTGTACAGTGTCCTCAGCATCCCTGGCAGCATACATATGTAATATCTCCTCTGAGGCCTTCCAGGACCAGGAAGAAAATGAAGTCACAAAAATTTGTGAAAGAAATTTGTTTCTGGGGAAAAAAACCCATGTAGTAGTTTCATTCGGTGACGTGTGAAGCATCATATTCCCTAAGAAAGGACTCGTGTATGTAAAGGCTTTCACCTGCAGAAGGCTGGATTTGGAGCCTGCAAGGGTGGGGACACCTTATGCTTGACTATGTGGAAGGACTGGGAATGACATACACATCAAGGAGTCCACGACACAAACCCATCTTCTTGCCTGTAAGGGAAAAAGAAGAAAAGAAAAAAAATAGCTTGATTGTTTTATCTGGGGAAAAAAAAAGAGAGATTATGTGGTGCATGAAGAAACTTATTTGGAGGAACACTTGACCTTGTGAAGATGAAAGCAGACCCACCTTCTGCTGAAGCTTTGTATCATTTTGGCTTTCAGATCTCATATTGCTGTGAAAGTCTAAGGCACAGGAGTTAGCCGGAGGAGAGGTACTCTCATACCCTTCAGTGGAGAGCCAGGCCCAGCACATGGACCACCAGTGAATGGCAGTGTGAAGCAGACAGGTTGCGACATAGCCCCCGCTTAGAAGTTGTGCAAAGCCCTGCTCTGCTTATATTGCCATGGCAGGACCTAAATCATATGGATACGGCTGGTGCTTTTCCATCCATCTCTTGGATGATTTCTAGTGATGGGGTACCTTGACATGCTACACTCAGCAACGTGCCTGAGCAGGTAAATGGTAGTTTAAGGGCCAATATATTTGACTGTCGTAGGAGTGAAGTTCTTTGTTCTTTCCTTTCCATTCTTTCTGTTTCATCATCTGTGAGCTCCGTGGAAGCAAAATGGGCTCCGAAAAGTAAAGTTATCTTCATTTGCACGGAGTTTTTTAGCTGTAAGGTGTAGCATATCTAGCCTTATGCATTTAAAAATGATACTTGAAGGCTTAAAAATGAATGCAATTAACTTTTTTAAAAATAACGTTTTTTAAAGTAGTGCCTTTTTAAGTACTTTTTATTTTCTGTCCTTTTTTTTTTTTCAGGCCTTAAGTTCACGTTTTCAGGCTTGTCTCTGCAGGCACTAAACCTACTTTTTCTTTTAATGAAAGCTGAGATTTTCACAACTCCAGAACCTGGAGCTCTGAGCAAAACAAACATTAATTACAATTATGAGAACTGGCAGTACTGAGAAGGAAAAGTCTTCAAAATACCTTCTTGTTTCTACTAGCAAATTATTTCTTGATGGATTCAGCTAAAACTAGCCACTCTTCACCTAGATGATCATTTAAGTTATACCAAGGCAGCTGTAGGAGTTGCAGAGGGTAGCCGATGGTGAGATGTGGACGTTGGCACTGTTTCTGTCTTGGTGCCTGTTCCGTTTCCCCATGACCAGGCACAGCCTCAAGAGCACAACCCGTGACTGGGGTTGGGCAGAGGGGGAAGAGAGCTTTGAGATGTTTTAGAAAAGAGCAATTCTGGTCTGTAAGAACTTATCCTGATACTTTCTGAAATCTGGTCCATACTTTCATCCACTTAAAAAAGAATATTCCTATCGAGCCAGCAGATACCTTAGAAAGTTTTGGAAAGAAAAACATATATGTCCTTCTTCAGTGGATGTTGCTTTTTCTGATTTTTGTCCTGCAGATATATTTATATACTTCAGTGCAGATCCAAACCACCCTTGGGCTAAATACTGGGCATGCATATAACAAGTACATACTCTGAGTATATGTCTGTGGAAAAAAGGTGGTTACCCACTAGAACAGAGACCTATCACCCGTTTCCTTAGTTTTCTAGAAACCCTTACTTGTGCTCTTGTGGAAGTCACAGAAATTGTTATCGAATTATGTATCTGTGACCTTCTACAGTTGTCTGTAATATATGAAGAAATCAGAAGGAGAAAAGATCTTGTTTTAAAATCTAGGCTTATTTAAATATAGTTTTCATCCAGCCCAGAATACTTGAAGAATTTGTTTGCAAAGTTAATTCTAATATTTTATCCACATTCAGAGGTGCAACAGTTCAGTGGAGATTAGTCTTTTCAGAGACATGATTATTGATAAAAACCTGTATCCTGCACTACAGCTGTTATTTATGATTGACACAATTAGAGGTTTTTCTCTTAACAAATAAAGAGTATAATAAATTTGTAAGATCCTCAATGTAGCCTCTGCAAATTTCTCTAGGGGGATATTCCACCCCACAGAAACAATCCTTCATTGTGTGTTTATGCAGGGTTTATGTCTCTGAAATTAATTGAGTCACAGGTGGTAACTGTGATTATCAGTCAGTATCCTATTTATCTCTTACAGTGGTACTAATGTTCCTACCAGTCTAAGATGTTTTTCTTTTAGTTTCAGAGGCAGCATGTACAGGACTATGAACTGTGTACATCAAAAATATGCATATATGCATTTATATACACAAACATACACCTTTATATGTGTGTGTATACACACATATATTAAAATATATGTAATATGTATATCAAAAGTTTTTCAGAGTTTCTCTTATAAAGCTTGAATAAATTGGTGGCTCTGACTGGCTTTTCTGGAGTCTTCCCAAGGCTAAAGCATGTGTGGAAAGTCCCAGGATTGCCAATCTAAAAATGTAAGTTAACCTCATCTTCCTTCGTGCACCCATATGTGCAGATTCACCCCCCAACCCATGAACGCCACTTACTTTTGCAGTTGCGGTCCTCGTCGAGCGGGTGCCATTCCCGCTCCGGCATGGAGCCCTCGGTGCACATTCCTCCAGAGACACAAAGTTCCAAACCTTTTTTAGAAAGACCCGGCTTGTAATTCTTCCAGCTGTAAATACACGATAGATGGATACCAGGCACCTGTTGCCTAATTCCTTGCCAAGGTTTTCAATTTTAAATTGCATTAGATGCTTGTTCTGGGGAATCTTTGTAACTTATTAGCTGTCGAATGTGTGGGAAAGTACCGGCCATGTATGGGAATGGCAGAAAACTGCTTTCTGAGGTGTCACAGAAAAGCAATAGCCACACACTTACAGTATAAATATGAAACACCATCTGGTCTTAATTACTGTTGAGGAACGTACGTATATCATGCATGGAAATTATATCCATCAAAGGAAATTCCTCTCAGTTATATACGAATGTAATTCAACTGAATCCAAGGGATTTACTCCAGAGTCACCTTGCTCTAAGAGTAGAGCTTGGTCCATGCATTAACTGCTATGATCCTGTGTAAGGAAGAATATAGTGAAAATACATGGCATACACTTAAACTGGCCATTGCCGAGCTTATACCTCAGCAGAAAAACATATGAGACAAGGACAAGCACATCAGGGGCCTACTTCAGTAATATTTAACTGTCTGAAATGATTGCTTTAACTGTTAGGAAGAGTTATTAATATTTATTGTTTGCATTTTAGTCGTGTCTGTAGGTCTCAGCTGAGAAAGATAACTATGAGATGTAAATCCCTGTTTTCCTGCAATATCCATTAGAGGATCCCCATAGCAATGACTGACATTTAAAAAGCTCTGTGGATGGCCAGTATTCGAAGGAAAAAGTCCAGGATGCCAATCAGAGGGAGATATAGCTTGCCTTGCACAAGGCTTTTCAAAGAGATCTTGTAGAAATTCTTGGTATCGGACCCTATACTTCCTAAATGATAATCCTTTTAAAAACACATATATTTTGCCTTCTCTTATTTAATTGTTCTGTTTGTATACACTGTCAAAACCAAGGCCACCTGCTTCTATCCTGTAGTGAAGAAGAGAGTTAATTTGTATCCTATACATTTTACATATAATAGTGCAAATATATGCATAATTTTTTCAATTAACTGATTTTACAAACTCAGTCTGCAGTCTGAACCTCTGTAATATTTGTCACAGAGGCATGGATTTTTCCACTGCTGCATTACTGCAATTTGTACACGTGCCAAAAGCTTGTAAGACTGCTTCTTCTACCAGTGTAGCTCCCTGTGATACACGAGAAACCACAGTTTACCATTTTCCCATTGTTTCTTCCTTGTGATTTTGTCTATGGCAGAAACATATTTAACTGCTGTTAAAATCCCTGTGTTATGCTCCAAAAGTGTTTTCTAACTGTATGCCTAAATGAACTTAGTTATTTTCAGCTTCCTAAAAACAATCTGTATAATCGCTCGATGGTCTGCATACTTCTAAGCTGTGCTAAATTGGCATATAGGTCACCTACAGGCTTTGATTAGCCACTACAGAATCCCAAACAGATTCCTCTTTCGCTGATCCCTTGTCAAGTTTATCTTTCATAGTAACAAAACACAATTTACATATTATTTATAAATCCTTTTTCTAAATGGAAAATGTGTCCGAAAACAAAGAGGTTCTTTCTATACTACCTTAGCTGCAACCTATTTGCTAACCCAGTGATTTGACAGACAAACACTGTATGGTCTTCACCAGTCAAAATAAAGCAAGTAGAGCTGACGCTTGATGCTGAGTTCCCCTCTGCTTCTCAGAGATGTGAGACAACTTTTGTAGGTTTTTTCAGATTAGAGAAAGTAATATTTTCTTTCAAATAGGTAGCATGAAGCTGGGCAGGAAAAAGTCTAGAGACATTTTTGTTTTAATGTTGTAGCTAGTGTGGCATAGAGGTATTTCATCTAGTCTATTAAGGCTGCTCTTTCAGTTTTAGAAGAAAATGTGTCTTCTGACTCCTTACCATTAACACATGACTAATAATGTGTCATGGGATGAGTGAGACTGTTGCTGTAGGTAGAAGTCAGCACTCTGTTGGAATGCCAAGGTATCAACCTAACAGTGAATATTTAATTTCTTAGTCCTCTTCACATCAGAGAGAAGTCTCAATACATCCTCTCTCTATCCCTGTGCTAACTAGCAGCCAAGCACATTTTTGGTTTTCCTCTTCCAATAAGCAAGACTGAAAGCATGTGGCCTAATTTCTTTGTCTTTGCCTAAGGAGATTTGAGAAACCGGCATGATCTCTACCATGCTTTCTACCAAGCATGAATGTTCTTGAATCTCACCAGGCCTCCATCCCCCATTCTTCATCACGATGCTGGAAGTTGTTATTTTTGTCCTTCTAATTAAATCCATGCATCTTAAAGAAGCCAAGAGTACAAATTACATCCATACAGGCCTTCTAGTGAAGAAAGCCTTGTGTGTGACTTCCTCTCAGCAAAGCACTCCACAACATTAGTGGAAGGGTTCCCATGCATTTTTGAAGGAGGCCTGTGATACTGCTTTGGGCTTTTTTCTCCTGTTTGTTCCTGTCCACTGTGTTCTGCATCTCACTATGAATCAACCTTTTTCTGCAGTGATGTCTGAGGCCTACATCTTACGGCAAAGAAGGGACTGTAAAAGGGAAAATCTTTGGACCTCTATCAGACAAGCTGCGCTTATGACAGAAGACTGCCTTGGCCCCAGGATCATTTCTGCCTATCTTCAGATAAATTAGAAAAAAAAGGACCAGGTCCCTTCAGAAAGTCTGTGTTTCACTTAAAGGTTCTGCTGCAAATAGTTTGAAATTAACAATACTTTGAAACTTACAGGTAGCTAGAATTGTTTATTTTCTGAAGTTTACGTATTAAGTTCATCCCACGGATCTAGCCTCTCTCCTGTGGCCACAGAGATAGGGAAGTTGACTGTGGAGAGTGCTGTGAATCACAGAATCACAGAATGGTAGGGGATGGAAGGGACCTTCGGAGATCATCTAGTCCAACCCCCCTGCCAATGCAGGGTCACCTAGAGCAGTCTGGACAGGAACGTGTCCAGGCGGGTTTGGAATGTCTCTAGAGGAGAAGAAAATACATACGGAAATTCCCCTTCTCAGGCACCATGGTTGGACAACTGCTACAAACTGTGAACATCTTAAAAATGGAAACTGTTTCCACAGACCGGAATATTTGTCAGTCAAAGGGGTTTATGGTTGGGTTTGCCAGCTTTTACAACTAAGTCTACCCATAATTTGCGATTTTATGCAGAGTAATCTATACTATGTCCCCCAAATTCTATTGACTTTTTTCCCTAAGTTGCATTGTATTCTAAAAATCAGACAGTTGGAAAAATATAGTAAGTTAACAAAAAAAGTGTATTAATGAAAAGAAAATGTATACAGTTGTTATATTTAGGGTACAAAACATTACATGGTAACTGATTTCTATTACTGCAAAAGAAATCTGTAACTGTTAACTGTCCTTAGCATATGTTTAATTTCTTAATTCTGTTTTCACTTATGGCACATTTCAAGTCCTAACCTGTGATTCTCTCCTAAATATGGTCTGCTTCATGGAAAAATTAGGACCTTTAGTCTGGAAACTATGAGCGTTCTGATCCAGTAATGAAGAGCCCCTTGTTTCCTGTCCCACACAACTCCTGGTCTCTAGCCATCTGGAGTCTTTGTCTCCCTTAACAGGAATTAAAGAGGAACTCTATTTATTTATTTATATGAACATGTTGTTTCTGATGATGTGGCAACTACTGGGTCTTTTAATCTTTCTGAACAAATGCAAAATTGACTGCGCTAACAAAGAATGCAAGTTATCTTTGGTAATCAGTTGAAATATCTACTGCTCAAATTCCAGGTTTCCTTTGATTTATCAATGTCACATTTCACATTAAGGCTCCCCACTGTCCATTTTCTTAATTTCCTTTCTAATTGCAGCTCCGCAGCTCAGTGGTTTGCAGTTGCACCTTTTTTGAAGTCTTGTTTTTAGTTTATTCAGCAAAGTGCAAAAGTAACGTGATGGCTAGCCTTTCTGATAGCAAAGTGGTACAAAAAGCTTTCTTCTCCTTCATCTTGCAGTTGTGGATCAGTGCTGAAAAGATGATTTAGTACTGCACATGGTAAAAGGGGTTAGCCTGTATTTGGATGTTGTTGTTGGTTCTTACATTGACGTCTTGCACACTAAAAATCGTGGCAGTAAAAGCGACACGTGAGTAGTCATGTGAACAGACAAGCAATGCTTTCGTTCAGGGAGGTTTAAATAGGCTAAAAAAGGGACTGGGACATGAACACTGATAACCTCAGTTGGGCTCTGCTGCAATTTCATTACAGCATTTCTAATGATATTATTTCATGTTTTTCATTAATCTTAGGTACAGTAATCAAGGCCACTGTTTCAGCTATGTAAGGAAAACATGAGCTGCCTAAGCCCATTGAAAATATCTTTACATGCACTATGGAAACATACGCCTTCATACACAAAGTGCATGTGTTTCTCTGATGCCTAATCATGTTCCTCAGAAATAAAATGACGGTGCTATATATGATTTTTAAATTATATATATAGAAACAAGCTGTTCCATAAGCAACGTAAGTAATGAAGCCTGGTTTCCTTAAGATTTGTGTTCTTTGTCCTCAAATCCTCAAATTCAGTTCCCCCTGAGTTTACAGTAACAATGACTCACCCATTGTGGATAATATTAGAAGTAAATCAGGGCTTAAAGAAAGTCATGTTCCTACAATATGGTATGGCAATGTTTGTTAAATGTGTGCAGGAAATTTCTACTTAATCATCCTACATGCAGAACTGGACAGTATTGTTTAAAGCCAGAAGACTCCAAACTCCAACTGCAAACTTACCCATAAATGATGTCAAGTGTGCAAAAGCAGTTACTCCAAGCCCAGGCAAAGGGCACGTCTTGCATCATGCTGGGGGTGAGCTAGTGCTGTCAAGTGACATCTCCAAAAGTGCTCCTACAGCTTCAGCGCTTACCTGGGAGATCTACAGCTTTGCACAAGGAGGAAGGCAGATATATAAAGGGAGAAAATGGGGAAGGATGAGCCTGTTTAGGAGCGCTGTGTCATTTGTCCATTTTTTGCTAGACTAATTCCATGTTATGGAATTTCCATATCATGTAATTACTACTGGTTTACATTCAGGTGCTGAGATCACAGCTGGGCTCGGTCTTATAACCGGCAATACACCTGCCATCCTTAGATGCAGACTTATCTAGTCACAGATGCCAATAGAGATTTACCGTCTTTAAGATCGTGTTAAAAGACCTCTGACAAGGGATAAGACTCAAAGAGATCCTCCGTGAAGTTCCTAGCAAAAGCCATCAAAACAGTTGAAAGAAAAAAAAAAAGAAAAGGAAGCTAAGCATGGCAACGCTGGCGTTTGTAATGCTTAGTTTTCAGGGGCCCGTCCTCTTCAGGGCTGTTGTCCTTTCCTGAATGGGAAGAATTAGGTTGTGATCCCGAGCAGCCCTTGTTGTGTGGAGACAGCTTGCTTGGAGCTAGCCCCAGGGAAAAGTAGAGGATGGGGGTGTCTGCCCATCTCTAGAGCTTCTTCAGAGATGCTGTATGGCATATGAGCCAAGCTGCAGAATCTGAAACCTTTCTCTTGTGGGAGATATTCAAACTCTTTCTTTCAAATCTGAAGGAGAGATCCCTCCTCATAGTCATCCAAGGGTCCCTTTCTGTCAGCATCTTACCTTACAGCTCCCTAACACATACAGCACTGACCTACTGAGTGGAAGCGCTCAGTTCAAGTCTCTCCTTTTCCTTTCAGCATCACCCTCAGCCAAATATAAAGAACTTTGACGACTCTTTACTCTTCAATTCTCAGAAAATTGTTTAAGACTCCTTGGCCCAAAAGGAGAAACAGCAAGCACTTGGGTGCTCTGCAACGCACTCTTGTGCTACGGCCCTCTGGGCTGAGAACTGGGAGAACTTGGTTCTGGAGCGTGGTCCGGGGACTGTGTCTGTGTGTTGTGGAAGGGCTATTCCCTGTAAGACAATTGCATCTAGGGGAGGAGGAGAGGAGGGAGGCATGAGTTTGCACCTGATTGGGCAGGGGAGAGAATTGAGCTTCTGAGGACTGACAGAAATTGGGGAAGATAAGAAAAAGGTGGGAGCGCAGGTTTGGTCACCACATACTTCCCACAAGCTGTGTCATCAACGCCACACTGATACAGCTGGTGGAGACTCCAGGCCTGTTCCCAGTCACAAAAATCTCCCCTGATGCCCAGGTGAGCCCTGCGAGGCAGGTGCACACAGAAATGCACATCCTGGAGCTCAGACAGGCTCAGACATGAGTTTGTACCCACCTGGTCTTCCCTGGCAAGATGGGTAACCTGGAGGCTGTGCAAAAGCATAATTTTAAGGAGCAAGCCTGGACTTAAAACTCAGGACTTGGGGACTTGTAGAGTACAGGCAGCAGCAGGGTTAGATAGCAGCTGAGCAGACCTGTGAACACTAATCCTAATCCTTAATAAAATAATTTTGATTTTGGCACAAATTTTTCTTCTCTGGACGTGGGAAGAGAGAGAACAACCTGCTTATCAAACTACATTCTAACTTGATGTTGGCTTGATAATGGTATGTGCGTGGGTCAAGCCTACCTGTCTGCTGCAACTAAAGTAGTGGAGGACCAGGAGAGGTTGGAAATGCCATCTGTTGGGAAGCGGGAGGAGCAAACGAGACACTGTTTAGACACAAGTTAGAGAGAAGACTCCTCTGTAGTTTCTTCTCTTTCTCCACTTATTCTTCCTTGTCTGGAGTTGCCATTCCTCTAGGGGAGAAGGAAACACTAATGGATGTCTGAGATCCCGTCTCACATCATGTCTCCTCACATTGCCCTCTCAGTAACGCTAATAATGAGTCTGGCCTCAACACCCCATTTATTTCCAGCTCACACTCCTGTCTCCATTAGTTTTCCCTTGATGACTTCTGTGTGTTTCCAGGGCACCTAGCAAATGGTCCACAGATCCTGATTATGGCTCTTTGCACTAACTCATTAATAACAGCAGTACTCAAAAGAAACGAGTGTATTAATCAGATATTTTAAAAGCTGCCAATCCCCATCTCTGACTTTCCTGGTGTGTTTTGTCCTTCGTGTATCTGTTTTTTAGATTGCCATCTTTCCTTGATGGAAACTACCCACTGCCAAGAATGGCACTGATACGAAACAAATAAGTAATAATCATGCTCTCAATTAATACCCTAAGGTAATAAAAATAAATGATAAATTTAGCAGTTTACAAATCCTGGTTGCCAGATGGTTTCTTCTGACATTGCTAATCTCTTTGTGATCCTTGGCGTTATGTATGTCCCATGAAGTTTGTGTGTGCATTACTACATCTTTGCTCTTTAACTGCTGTTAGTGTAAGAATGAACTAATCGTAAGGCTCTGAATGCTAGTCTAATAAAACTGGATGAAGATGGATCATGAGAATGACCTGAATGCATAGGGGATTTATCATATGACTATGAGAAAACATGTTGGACTATTTGTGACTAATGTTTTTGTTTGATTTATGGATTCTGTCATCTTTTATAATCTTCAAATTAATAAAAATCACAAGACTTTTAGGTTCTACTAAAACAAAAAGGTTTTTTCCATTGGCAAACTTTATCTACATGAGCTTTTCAAGCATTTTAAAAATCCAAAGTTCCTGTAATTTTTGACCTAGGTTATGATTTGCTAAAATAATAAGGGACCCTATGGGAGAAATGATTTTTTTCTTCTATTCAATTTGCCCTAATATGCTTGAGTTTGTTTGTTTGGGTTTTTTGGTTTGTTTTTAAATTCTGGGCCTGAAACACTAAAAATTCTCCCTGCATAACGTAAAAAATTTATGTCCTTTTTCAAAAATATCAAATAAAATGCTTTTTTTGACAAGTGTTATGATTAACTAACCATAGTATGTTACAAATCCACAAGATGGGTTTCACAGGAATAGCTTACTCATTTCCGGTTAGAAATAATTTTAAAACCATAGAGGTAAGGAAAGTCGTCTGTTCAAGGAGAACTCCTAGAATGCCTAAAGAAGGAGAGAAGAAGGGGGTCGGGGGACTTAAAATCTATAACTGAAGGAAAAACTGTTATTTAACACCTAAACATATGTGTGCATATAAAAGCATACCTTATAAAATGCTTAGTTTTTAGAACTATATAAAAATTTTTGACATTTTTTGCCTGAAGGAATGTGCAAAAGATGCAAGATCATGTACCCCAACTGGCTCCTCTCTGTCTGGGAGGTGAGTTGTTTGGGATGTCTGTGAGTAAGGGGGTTGCTGCACAGATTTGAGATGGGCTCTGGTGTTGCACCATCAGTGAGGTCTTTGGTAGATAATTACAGTCTTGTTGAAGCCCAAGGGACTGCTGGTCAGATCCATCTGTCTTCCATTCTTTCTCATGGTTTTCTCCAGTGAGGATCTTTTTATTTTGCTTTCTGCTGCCTACCACATTTCCTGGAATGAGAGGTCTCTTAGGATGCAATGGTTAGAAGTGAGTATGCTGGTTGTGCACAGATAAACATATAGTGAAGTACGAAGCTAACTGCATGTTGCTAACTGCAACTTCCTCTGCTTGGCCAATACTTGCCTTGTGTCAAAGGGCTTGTAGGCTTCCAAAGAAGCTAAAAAAGGAATTGGATTGCTTTCAAGTGATTAAAAAACTTTGTGGATAAGATGAAAATCCACCATGTTTTCACATGGGAATAAAAAAATACGAGAGAGATACTCTTCCATGTCAGCATTTATTCAGTGTTAGGAAGACATTCATCCTATGAAGAGACCACTCTACCATTACTTATTGTTGGGGTTCTTCCATGTTCATCTGAAGGTGGACTTACTACAACAACCTGTGGAGATCTGACACTGCTGTTCTCCTGGTATTATCTTGTAATTTCCAAATTCCTATGATATAACAAACTTCAGACAACCATACAATAAGCTGGTCCTGAAACTCATAGCAAAATGTTGAAGTGCAAAATAATGCTGTTTGGAAGAAAAATTTTGTACGGCAGCCATTGCTGACTATTGAACCAGTAACAAGCGGCTGAGTACCATAAAACTCCTTCAGAAAGGGCTTTCATCACATTAAAAATTAATTTTCATTCAGCCTGTCTTCATCCCTTTATTATGTACCATTGAGATGCATCAGTAGGGGAAGAATTTTGATTGTACAAATATTCATAGATATTTCAGAGTCAATGAAATTCCTTTTGGGCAGAATTTTTTTAATGAATCTCAGTTATCCAACAGATAGAGCATCCCATGAGTTAAGTGCCCGACACTGTATCTAAGGTGTGGTGTTCAATTCATTGATTATCCTTGGGTTGTCATTAGTTCTTATATCTCCATTGAAAAATGATTTATAATTTGTTTGGGGAAATTTTCAGTAATTACTAGATAGATACTTTGCTGTCTTTATTTACAGAAGTGTTATGCATTTTTGTGCTTGATGTAGTAACTTCCTTTTAGAGAAAAATCAATAGCTAACGTCAGCACGGCAGTAATGATATCTGCTAAATATGAAATGGTAGTTCAACAAGAAAACCAAACCAGTAACAGGGAATATTTTTGCCTTAGGAACAGAGGGAAAAATAACATGGAAAATATTAGTAGGCCATTATGTAATTAACTATGTGGTATGTGTTCACTTAGCATGTGGGATACTCTGCCCATATGTGGTGACTGGAGACCAATCAGAACCCAGTGAAAGTAGGAATAATTCAGGGAAGGGAAATATTACTAGCATATGGAGGAAGGAGCAGCTCTTCTATGGGGAGGGAATGCAGAACCTGGTTGTTGTGTGACGTACTCCCAGTTATCCGAAGGGAAAGGACAGAGCTAACGACCTTCACCTCCCCATAGCCTCATCATGAGCCCATGTGTGCCTGAGATTGCTTGAGAACTACTGGTTTTTCTGAAGAATGGTGCCCCAGGAGGGCCCATGGCAAAAGCAGTCTCAGATTTGCCATCTACTGAGGGCTCAGCTTCTGTACCGCCACTTAGCAGAGGGCTGATTTCACTGAGGAAAAGAAGAGATATGGTCTCTGAGAGACGTATACAAAACAGTGGTGAGGTGCATCTGTTTGTCCTTTTCAGCAATAAAAAGCAGAAGACAATGAAGTGAACAGGAAAGCCATGAGCCCTGTTGTCAGGCAATAGACAGACCTCAGCTGAGTTCAGTGACTGTTTGGCTCAGTCACTTACACTGGTTAAGTCAGTCCTTAGTGAATTATTATCCTTTGGAAGTTTTTCTGCATGTCAAAGTTGGATATGGTAGTTAAGCGCACACGGGTTTTGCTTCTTCTCTACCCTGAAGAGCTGAAATAGGATGGAAAATGATGACAGAGCAGGGCAGTTTGTCTCAGCCACTTTTTCACTTTTTCTTTTTCTTTTTTTTTTTTTTTTTTGAGAAGCAGAGGAGACTCTGACTCAGAACATGTAATACAGAGAAGATCATAGACTCTACTCCTGCTATGGCCCCCGGGAACTCCTGCTCAGCCTTTTGTTGTTGTTCTGGTCTGGTAGCAGTCTACACTCACTCTGCATGGGTAAAAATGACAAGATGACGTATAGGTACTGGAAGACCAAACTTTAGATGTTCTTTCCAATTTTTAGGATGTTGCTGGCTCCAGCAATATTTGCTACAGTTAATATCCAAAATAGTTCTACAAAAGGTTATTCTATCTTAAGAATATGATCTGTAGTAAAGAAGAAAACAGATAAAAACCACGTAGTGTAGACAGAACATTACCAAACATGGTGAAAATAATATTTAAAATTACTTTCAGATCCCCTACTTCATGGATTCATTTGTGGCAGTGAATTGCATGTGTTATTGTCAGTGATGCCCTTCATTTGGGGTTCTGTGTGCCAGGGCCTGCACCTGTGTATAGTGAAATGCCTGCTCCTCTTGCAGAGATCCTTCAGCCTCAGCACTGAGCTAAAAAGGAAGTAATTTCCATTTCCTATCCCAGGGCAGCTATAGTAATGAAAAAGGCTGAGGATGACAAGTGATTCTAAGCGCTCCGTGAAAATAAGGTTCATCGAGCCTTAGTTCAAAAGAATCGGGGGCAGGGGGGTGGAGGGGGTGGTGTTGTAAGAGTCCGTGAAAGACGTGCAAAAACGGGCTATTCTTCAATATTGCAATACTATGTGCCTTGCAAACATATCCCATTCTTTGCATATATCTAAGAGGAGGTGCACGAGGCTGTTCTTCACGTACCTGGTGACACATTTACTCAGACATCCCATCCCAAAGTGCTCAGCACTGATCGCTGCCATGGAGAAGACCCAGGACAAGGTGAACCTCTGGGGTGACCTCACATGCGTCAGGCAAAATTTAATAGTTTTATTGTTGCTTAACTGTAATTTGTAAATCAGCTTCTGATAGCACCTTAATTCCTCTAACTTAATCTCCATTGTTTTACCTTAATTTGTATCTCTTCAGCACTTCGTTTAGGCCATGAAAAAATGTTTAATTTGTTTTTCTTTAGCACCTCATTTAGGCCATGAAGGATTTGCGTGGTGACTAATGTAGGGAAGTGCTGGTTTGAGGGAGAGCAGCATGTGCCACTCTCCAGGTTCCAGCCTGACCGGGACTTGACCCCTTTGCACTTTGCTGTGTTTTTGTGTTTGATTTCAGAAAGTTTTGATGATGATGCTGTTCAGGAAGCAGAGCAAAAGCCCATTGTTTTCCCAGATTATCTCCTCAGATGCACTCCTGAAGTATATTGCTTGGTCTGACTGCAGATCAACCACAAATGCTAAAGCAAATAATACTGTGGGAGCCTGAAAGTGCAAATGCCGTTCAGAGTAGTCACAGATACTTTGATGTGGGCATTCACTTTATACTTCTTGCATTTTTTCACTCTAAACATAGTTTTGGCTTTAACTGTTTTCACCCAGTCTCTTAGGTCAGATCTCTGTGCCATTAAATGACACTGTATAAACGCTATGCACCTGATGATTTGGTGCATACTGTACCATAATTTAGGCCACTAGTACCTAAAATGAAGGCATGGATTTGGGAGGATTCAAATGTCAAATGCATATGTGGGTCACTGGGGAGTTTCAAGCTCTGGGATTAATTTGTTTGGTTATATATATAGGTGCTTCCCAGTAATCCAAACCTCCGAACTCAGAAAATTAAGTACTTGACTCTGGATTTTGAGTCAGGCACGTAAGCAACTTGAGCCAACACGAGAGGCTTGTTGTGGCAGAGAAGCTAGAGATAAAGGAGTGGGAAATGCTTTGTTTTAAGGGTATTATTATGCCTTTGTAGTGGAGGAATTGGAAATATTTGCCTTCCCTGATACTGTACAATTTTCTTCATCTCTGAGCCAGTTAAAAACATACTGTAAACTTATTTGTGCATCAAAAAAGATGATACCTAAAAAGTTATTAATAGCATATGTGCACGAATTCTTGACATGTTCTTGCCAGCACTACAGTATTCATTAATATCTCCCATACTTTAGGTATTATTCTCTCTTTTTCTCTCTCTGAAAGAACAGGAAGAGTTTCTTTTCTTATTTCGTGCAAGATGAATATTTATCATCCACATACTTATTTCTTCCTTTTGGCAACCGTACTTCCAAGTTGCACCAGCCAGATGGATTGGGATGGTCTTTAAAAACACTGTGCAGGACATAAGAGAATTGAAAAATCCATAGCATGAAGGCCCTGCCAAAAACTCTCAGAGACTTCCTTCTTTATTTCATGACTTTTGCCTTACCACCTATGTGAAAGCAAGGATAAAGCTTGGTTGGAAAATGGATGAGTACTGTTCCAGCTCTGTGTGCAATCCTACCACGGACATATGTTTCTACCTGAGTGGTCAGCAGTGCAGAGCTTGATATATAGCGCTTAAACTGTCGCCTCCTTGTACACCTTCCCCCCCCAAATCTCCCTGCTGCCTCGTGTCCTAACTGGACTAATTTTTGCCTGCCAAAGTGCCAGCGCCAGTGTGCCCTTCTGCACACCCAGGAGCTCTGTGTTTGGAAGCTCTTCTCATCAGCTACAGAGGCAACAAAACCAAGGTTGTTTTGGGTAAATAGTAGGATTTGTGAACACCTAAAACTAAGAGGATGTGGAAGGACCAGCAGAAAAGTCTATGAATGACCCAGCAGAATCATTCTGGCTCAAGCTGTGTGGCAAACTTCCTTGATTACTCTGAAAACCCCTAGCAAATATCATTTTTGAGTAAAGCATGGCTGACAGATGGTTTGGTGGGAGGGCAGGGTGAAGTAGGATGTTAAGCAAAGCAATGGCCTGGGAGACAGTCCAATTAGCACATGGACATAGAGGTAGGAGAAGAGGACCATAGTCCACGGTGAAGAGAAAAAGTCACCAGTAGATTTGGTATGTGGAAAGCAATGTAGAATATGAAGAAAAAAACTCATGAAGGGAGAGATGGAAATAGGGGCACAGTGGATGCCCCAGCATAAAGAGCTTGGTGTAAATCAAGGTGAAATAGAAAGTACTTCCCCTGCTTTGCTTTCAGCCTTCTTGGTTCTTACCTTTTACTGCAATACCAGAGAACAGCAGTTAATAAACACACTATCCATGACTGTATTGGTTTACATCATAGCCTCTCACAGTAATCTCTCCTCAGAGATGAGGAATCTTAGTCTATTGAATCCCTCTTTGTCTGGAAGCCACTCCATATTTCTGACTGTCCTCATCTTTAATTGTTTCAGGCTCCTTTTTTGAAAGATGGGCCAAGGAGAGGAAAGGACAGATAGACCAGAACTGCATTCTGTATTATGAATATTCATTGCCATATTACAGAATCACAGAATGGTTTGGGTTGGAAGGGACCTTAAAGATCATCTAGTTCCAACCCCGCTGCCATGGGCAGGGACACCTCCCACTAGACCAGGCTGCTCAAAGCCCCATCCAGCCTGGCCTTGAACACTTCCAGGGATGGGGCATCCATGACTTCCCTGGGCAACCTGTTCCAGCGTCTCACCACCCTCGCAGTAAAGAATTTCTTCCTGATATTCAATCTAAATCTCTCCTCTTTCAGTTTGAGGCCGTTACCCCGTGTCCTATCATTACACTCCCTGATAAAGAGTCCCTCCCCATCTTTCCTGTAGGCCTCCCTTAGGTACTGGAAGGCTGCTATAAGGTCTTCTCAGAGCCTTCTCTTCTCCAGGCTGAACAACCCCAACTCTCTCAGCCTGTCCTCATACCAGAGGTGCTCCAGCCCTTTGATCATCTTTGTGGTCCATATTGATTCCCTTTATTCCTTTCCTAATCTTTCTCAATTATTGAGAGGTCAATTACACCCTCACCTCTTCCAGTAATACTGAAGAAAAATCTTTGACTGAGTCAAAAAAAACCCACCAAAGCCCAAACCCCAAAAACACAACCCATGAACAACTAATGCTTTGATTCTGGAGAAAGTATCTGTTCAAAACCATACAACCATTTCCTACAAGAACGTTGATCACACATCCATTTTCTTGAAAAGGAAAAAATAAAGGAAAAAACCCAGCAGTGTCTCGAATTAATTAAATGGCATTATGTCAGCGGCACAGAGGAAAGATGCATAGCAACAGGGAGAGGAGAATCTGATACAGAACTTACCACATTAGTTGTCTGCTTTGTCCATAGGAGATTTGGACAGAAATTAAAGCACCTGTATGGCAGCTAATAATGAAGGATAGATTTCATAGCAGTGGAAATGGGCCCAAACTATTTAGTTCCTAACGTTTCAGGGACTGTTTGGATTTTTGGCTGAGGTGTGGTTTGGAACAGTTTCCAGCTTTCGCTTTTTTCTTGTGTTTCAAGGCATTTGGTTTCTCTTTTGCTGTAGACTTGCATATACTACAAGGACAAGCAAAATATATAAATATGTAAAGAGATATTTTATATAACGAGAATTTGATGGTGACCTTAAATTCATAGTAAATATCTCAAAGTATATATTTTTCCCTGAGCTCTAAAAATGTTGTGGGAGTTTTGTCTCCCTCAAAGGAAGGACATGCAAAAAACCAGTCCCAGTAAATTTGTAGTACTTCATAAAACTTTCCTGAAGTTGGTTTTGTGTTGGTTTTTTTCCTGCGTAAAACTTGTGCAATTTTTACAAAACCCATAATAATTCAGAGAAAGTACTCAGGTTAATATTTTTTTTTACTAAAATAGTGTTTGCCTGTGTATTCTGGCACTCAGTTTATCTATGCTCTTCCCTTAGTTCTTTGAACATATGCAATTATTCTAGTCAGCCATGTGTTAGGCAAGTCTCTTCTCCTGTAATGTCTTTGAAAACCTGTGCCCTAACACCTTACCCAAAAAATGCTTCAAGCGTGTCTCCCAGGAGACACAACACAGTCCAGATTCATTGGTTACCTTCTGGGATGCAGTGCCCAGAACACAGACTCTGATTGGGGCATTCCCAGATGCTCAGTCTGGAACCTCGGAACCTAAAAAGAAGAGCCTTTCCTCATGAACTGAAGACTTTACCTGTTAGTTAAGAAGAAGTAGAGATAGTCAGATACGCATTCCCCTCATTAAGGTGGGAGATGGAATGGGTTGCTATTGGGGAAAGAGCGAGCCATAGAGTGTCATTTTTCTCCCATGTAGGAAACTGCTCAACAATCAGAGTGCTTTGCAGTGTGTCAAGGTCACCACTGGAAGAGTTCTTACTCTCCCAAATTCTATCAATAGAATAAAAATCTGATACTGTGTTCCAGTAGTAAAAACGGGAAGGAGGAGTAGGTACTGGACAGTCAGGGGCATGCGCATTTGTTTGCGTGTGCATGTATGTGAGTAAGGGTGTCCTGCTTTGAGGGAAGAAGGGAACTTAGTTCTCCTCCCTTCAGAAAGATCACCGTGATTAGAAATGCCCACGTGGACAGAGGGGAGAAGGTGCCGATATTCCTTATTCCTTCATTATCCTCCCACCCAATGACCAAATCTCCTCCTTTCTTTTCACCAACCCCAACTCTTTCAAACGCCATCCTCAAACCTCCAAATTCTCTGCCAGCCAAGCCCCAATCCATCGTAAAATCCCTTCCTAGATTTCCCATTCCTTGTCATATAGAAACCTTGTCCGAAAATGTGGCCTTGCACCTAGACACCTCTTTGGCAGATGTTGTAGTCCTCTTGTCTGTTCCTGTGCCTGCTTTTTCTCTTGTTCTTGGGGTCATTTCTATAAGCTGAACACCATTTGCACATATCAAAACAAAACTCAGAAAAAAAGAAATGACAACAGAGACATGTGCGGAATAAAATATATGTGCTGTAGGTCAGCATTGTGAAAAATGGCTTCCTCCTCATGGGGCTCAACTTTGCATTCACCATCTGCTAGGCTACTTAGCTCTGTAGTGGACACCACATCATTGCTTCACCAGAAACGATATCTTAGCATAAAACCAGGGCTATCTTACACTGATACTTGCCCAATATTTCTAACTCCTTTCTGGCAGTCTGCAGCCTAGGCACTTTTTGAACTAGGGGTTATGTCTGTATCTTCCTGTTTAATAGCCCCTTGTGGACTTCCATTAGTGTATTTAATTGTACTTTAGAGCCCTGTGATACTCTAACCCCTACAGCATGCTGCAGGAGGGAGTTCCACAGTTTTTCCTGAGCTTGAAAGCCACTTCAGAAAGGTGTGCAAAGTTGGCCTCTGTCATGACACTACTGCGATAAATGCATGAGGGGAAACTGAGTTCAGTTTTTGCAATTTGTGGGCCAAGCTGTAGACTGTGAAATCAAACTCACAGGATACAGAGCTAGTAAGTGCCGGGATATCTGTCAAAGGAGAGACACGAGTCAAAATCTGTTATTAAAAAATTAGCCTGTGGCTTAACAATGTTTATCGTGCTGTCTCTCCCAGCTACACTCAGCTGACTCCAAGAGCTAGTTGTTGAAGGAAAGCAAATATTTCTTTTCCCAAAAATGTGAGATTGAGAAAAGCAAATGTCGGCTCAAAGCATGGCTCAAAAAGCTCCTCTCTGGTGGGGTAACACAGTCATGCAGCCACATAAGCTGCTTCTTAAATAATGGTATAAAAGTAGCTTTTGTCAGTCACTTGGAGAATGTAGCTGCCTCATCAAGCACTGGTGAAGCTAATAAAAAGGGAGGAGTGGGTTATGCTGGAATTCCTCAAAAATCCCTGCAAATATTTGTTTTATTGCATTTCGGATGGATTCCTTTTAAAGTTCCCTGCTTGACCGCCCAGAGCATTTCTGTCCTCTAGCCCCTCGAATAACGGTTCAGATAGGAAACTCAGTCCTTGAAAGTCCTTTTCTTTTTTTCTGAGGGAAAATGTGAAGACAAACAACTGCCTAGGATAAGCTTCTTCTTATCTTCATCTTGTAAAACTCCTCCAGGAAGGCTAATGAGAATATGTAAGACAGGGCAAAGAAGCACCAGAAAAGGAAAAGAAAAAGAGGCCCTGAAACACACAGGCAGTCAGGGGAAAGTCCTGGCCTTTGTAGTTCCCGTCAACAGCAGGAGAAGCCTGGAAAAGGTTGCACAGTGAAATCTGTGGCTCTGTGATTCATTACTTTGAGGGAAGGTTTAACATAGCGCAGGAGGCTGAGCAGCCCCAGCATCTCTGTGTCCAGGCCAGAGCCGCTTGGTCTCCTGGCGGTTGGACCCTGCTCCAGGATCATGGTCCTTCCCAGGGAAAAGACCTGGGCTTTAGGCACCCAGACTTTTCTGCAAGAAAAACCCCACGGGCAGGGTCGCAGCCTTCCTCCTGCACCTACTCCCTGGCAGGGCTCCCAGAGCCAGGGTCCATGCAGCGGCAGCTGGGAATTATGGTATTCAGTGACAGCAGAAGGTTACTAATAAAACAAAAAGCGGTTTCGTTATTAGTGCTGCCAGCAATATGGTGATAACAGCAATACGTGTTTGTGGGCCTTCCTCCAGGACATTTTTGTGCATCTTGAGTGGCTTTCAGTTGAGTTTCCTGACTGGCAATTAGCTGAGGTGCAGTTGCACTGTGGCATTATTTCCAGCTGCATCTTTGAAACCTCGGGTGGATATGATATATTTGCACCAGGAGGTAAAGGGTGGTGATTTTTGAAAAGCATCTGGCTGCGAGAGTGACCCTGGAAGAAGTCACCCCGAATCTCCCTTGGGTGCCTGAGAGCTCACAGTGCTGGGGACCTCGCCAGGGAGGGCAGAGGGTATGCTTCAATGGACAAATCCCCAGGCAGGATTAATCAGCATCATTCCCTCGTCTCACAAGATCTGTCCCCCAGATTTGAAGCATGTTTATTTTAAAACAAGGTATTGAAAAAACGTTTTCCCTTTTACTTACCTGCCAGGATTCTACTCCCAGGTTTTGCCTTTCTCCTGCGAGCACTGCTGATGCCAGACAGCTGAAGTAGGAGGTGTGAGCTTGGGCAAGCCATTGACATTGTGGTGCTTCTGTTTTCCCTCTTGTATTAAAAGGCCATAGCAATCCTTACCTAACTTACAATGCATTGAGAGGCTTATTATTTGCCAGAACTTTGAAATCCTTGGCAACATGGTACTATCCCATATCACTGCAGAGTGTTGTAAAGAAAGTGATGTGGTGATCTTGGTCACCATCTGCTGAATCAATAAAAAGCCTTCCTCTCTCATTTGTGTGGTTTGTTTCTTTTTTTTTTTTCAATTTATTCAAGCCAGTTCAAGTTTCTGCAGTGCTTTGTAGCTCTCTTTTACTTTTCACGTTTAAAATATTCTATTTTAGGTCATCTTTTGTAGTCTCTCCTTTAGCCCATACTCAGTCAGAATGTGCCAAGTCTCCCCCAATTCCATAAACTCCACGCCTTGTCCATTAATTACCACTGTGGAACTTGTCAGATTGCTTTGAGAAATGCCCAGCCCCGGCGATGGTGTGCTGTAGCCCCTTGCCTAGCCCAGCAGTAACATCCGCAAAGAATTCCCCTCTGCTAGTGAGCCATGGTGACCTCCCCTTCCTGAAGCCACGCTGGCTATTTTCAGTTAATCTGCGTTTTTCCAAATGTTCTCCCTTTTGACTCTTAAAAGAGTTTCAAAGGCTTTTGCTCACAACTCATGTCAAACTGACTAGTGTGTAGTTTCCTACTATGTCTCTATAGGTTCACTTTTAAAGTTACGGCATTATGTATTAGTCATCCTTTTTCCTCAGAGACCACTCCTGAACTCAGTAAACTTATGAAAACATCTACCAAAGCCTTTCCAGTTCCTACTGCTGTTCTGTTCAGTGTCCCCTGATGTCCCTAGCACCAGAGACCCAAAACCCGTTCCTGTGGAAGGTCCCTGGGCACAGGTCTCACTTTGTTACACTCCTGGCATTCAAAGAGTATGTGCAGGGGTGTCAGAGGAGTTATTTTAGCTTTGCACAACTGCTAGTGACCTCAAAGTCTGGCCGGGTAACATTTGAAATGAAGTTTCTGATATTACGAACAACAGCAGCCACCGGAGAGGTGCTGCCATTTACTGTAGGCCTCTTGCATCTTCAACTATATCATAAGGCAATAGCTAAACATCAGTTCCCAAGGAAGACTCCAATGTCGCTTTTTCTGTCCAAGTAATTAATTTACCATCTTCTCTTGTAATTATTTACATCCCTCCCTGACGATTTGAATTCTGCCCTTTGGTGACATCAACAAGAGGAAAAAAAAAGAGGCAAAATCATTGTCCCCTGAGATCATTGTCAGGTTGTTTGATTTCTCTACCTCTGCACTTTTTCATAGCCTGTTCCCATATTCACTATGAATTTCCCAAGTTTATTACATGTGGTTTGGAAATAATCACTATTCCTATAATATGTTTTGCCTTATGCTGCTGAGGTCTTTTCCCACCCTTCATTCAAATGTACTTGCTGCGTGGGATTTGCATATCAACATTGTTGCCTATCTCAGCATTTACATTTCTGTTTTTACAAATAAATATTTGTGTTCTACAAAAGATATTTTCCCCCAACATTTTCAAATCTAAATTTATTTAATAGATGAACCTCAGAAACAATAAGGAGGTATAAATACAATTGTAATATTTATAGTCTTGGATGAGGTTTGGAAGAATGCATTTTAAATTTGGGATCAACAGGAGAAATGAAGAGAAGCAGAACACACTACTGTAAAGATTGATAATGAAAAATTACTTTGAAGGTGTGGTTTTTTACTGACGGATTAGCAAGGAGGCATACAAGATGTTTAAGGAATCTGATTTTCCATCTATAGTCCAATAACCTCTTTTCATTGCTTAATGTGGATTAAAAAATCTTGATGTAATTCCTTATAGTTTTTCAGAATTTGAAAAAGGCCAATATTTTCCAGACCAAGTACTAGCATAATCTTAGGCCTTCATGGGATCATTTGAGAATCAGCGGATGTTTACGAGCCTTACCTGTAACCTGTCCCAACACCATTTTTAGCAGAAAATATTTTGAAATTGTTTCTGCTCTGTCACTCTGTTTATCTTTTACTAAGTCAGCAATGATCGCATGGCCTTTGAGGACTTTCTCTATTTTTGGATACATTTCTGTACTACTAGGTGGTTGAGGAAGGCAGGATGTTTGTATTTTTTTGCTTCTGTTTTTGGTAAAAGTCAGTTTGAGTTCAAGGGCAGACTGAACGTGTTCTTGGAAGAGAAACCCAGTGAGGATTATTAAATACACAGGCACCACATCTTAATCAAGAAGTCCCAAGCTGAAAATAGTTGGAGAATGGGAGATTACTAATGGGAACTTTCACATATGCCTGTCTTGTTCTTTCTATTCTTTAAGCACCCATTTAACTACCACAGTTGGAGAAAGCGTAGTGCATTCGATGGACCTTTGCTCTGACATGTTATGTCTTTCTTCTAACGCAAAATTTTTTTGATAGCACAAAATGGATTTGGTTTTACCTGGTAATTGAACTCCCACTAGGAGAGCAATTCAGGTGACTGGTGCCACTGTAGATGTGCCCAGAGGTATTCAGGACATTTGGAGACAGGACTGGCAAATGTAAGCCCCCTTTAAAAGACAGAGCCTGAGCAGATGATCTACAAGACACTTGTACTCTTCTGGGGAGGCAGGAAGAGGCCAGGTGGGACACCCTAGGGTGCCTACGATGATGTGGTGTGTCTGTTTAGGCACTCGAGTCTCACCTAAAGGCACTCAGTGTAGTCAAGAAAAACCTGTACCTTAAAAGGTGGGATGTACCCAGTGTGTCTTAGGCACACATCTTAAGACGGAGTGACTCGTCCAGTTCATATGTCTTCCTCTCGGTGTTAGGGGGAATAGAGGGCTCCTGGATAACTAGCTAGATATCTGGAGTTGTGGGACCTGAATACCACACACCATTGTTTTTGTCTTCTATTAATGTCATATCTGTTAAGAAAAGCAAAAGAAACAAGGATCTGACTCTCAGGCCAGGCTCATATGTTGCTCCCCTGACATAGCTGTCCCAACTGGCCACTCTAACCCCGCTCCAGCTGGCCAGATGTGTGACTACTCCTTCCCATTAAAATGTGTAGGTGTGAAATCCCAGCAGGTAGCATCAGTCAGTAGAAAATGCTTATTTTGGCAGCATATATAACCAATATACTCACTGAGCCTTTCCTAAAAACATTTAATTTGAACTCTGGTCCAGGTTCCTGCTTGTAGTGACACGTGTTCCTATTTATTAAGCTGACTTCTGTGTTGTCAGTGTCTTCTTCAAAACCCTCTCTATATATGCATTCAGAAGAGATTTTTCCTCCTCCTTTTCAGAAGCTGAATGAAGACAAATAATAGAACAGAGACCTTAAAGCACTTTTAATGCACTGCATGCTACCCGCAGCCACCTCTTCAATAAAAGTGAGATCTGCTTCTGGATTGTATCCTTATGTGGAGTTCCAGTTTCCAAATCCTCCTTTCAGAGACTCCCTGAACCTGGGATGGTCGCATTTTCTGCTGCTAACCGTTCCAAATTCACCATCTGGCACTTCTCAGCATTGGAGAGTGAAGATAGTTGTCAGCAGCAATGCAAATCACTGTTGTTTTGTTAAACTAACCTATATTACATCCCCTCTTTTTTTTTTTCCTCTTGCTTCCAGAGGGTATAAATAATAATGTTTAAAAATGAATAAACACACATGCAAAGACATATAATATCTCAACCACATTCCAAAGTCCTTGCTCAGGTTTTTCATTCACTTCCAGTGCCAATAAAACTCCAACTGAGGTGAATACGATTTTGGTAGACTAAAAATTGAGTAAAATTTGCACAAGAAATTTGGCAGAAATTTGCAACAGCAGCACTGGCAATTCAACTCAGAACGCTTATTAAAAGGAAAGCTGAGCTGCCATTTGTGGCTTGGAAAAAAATGTCTTTTTTTGAGGACTTGGCTTTTTTTCCCCTCCTCACTATATTCTGTCTCAGTAGCGGTATAATTATTAACGCTTATGGATGAAAGTCTGAAAATCTTACCGTATCTGCTAGCTTTCACAGCAACAATCTGCCAGAATAGTAAGTTCCCTAGCACAAGACATACAGGGAGCCTAACAGTATCTTTGCTTCTAGTCATTTCGACCAGTGAGTGGGCTGTTTTATTAATCGCTTGATTTAGTTAAAGAGCAGTCATTTTGAATACCATTTTGTAAACTCCCTTCCTTGGCAAGGTTGTTCAGGAAAGTCTGTTGAGGACAGGCTTGGTCACAAAGCGCCCAGAAGAGGTAGTATTCAGCACCTGTGGGTTCCTGCTGCCCGTGACAGTGTGAATTAGCTTGATGAGACACTGTGGAGCAGTGAAGCTGCCACCCGTTGTCCCCTGGGACTCTCACTGCGCAAAGTTTTGATCTCCCCCTACCTAACAGGCAAATGAGATCATTTTCTCAGATACAAATCTTTGTTAATTATTAGCGGAGATATTTTTAAAAAATTAAATAACAAAACATAATCTTGAAGAAGGGAGCACCGTAACTGCCACAGAAGCAGTTAAGGATCTGTCTGGAGATCTTTGAAATTTCCCGTTACTGGGATTTCCACGCTGATACAATCTAACACTTTTTGGGGACTGTGTACTTCTGTTCTGCTAAGATATCCAAATTATCAATCTCTTGATTATAATATTCATGGTACTCAAGCAGACCAGAAAGAGCACTGAAATGTAATTTAATTTAACCATTTCCACTTCCTTATTTCTGAAGTTGCTGATAAATTATCCTGGTGCAGTATATCCTCTTGTTATCTCTTTTTGTTTAGAAACACTCCATTCTGCCATCACATACTGCTCTGGGGATTTTTTTCCCTTTCTACACTTTTCAGACCTGGGGGTCTCATCCTGACCAAAGGCCCACCACTATAAATTCAAAGTACTGCCATTCGTTTGCCATTACGTGGCTCTAGTTCGCACTGATACAAATCACAGCAGCATCTGACCCTTGGCACATCCTATATTCTTCCTGGTGGATGGCATAGTGGCTGGTCCAATTCACCAGAGTTCCCAAAGAGGAACAGCCCTTCCCTTTATCAGTCCTAGTGCTGGTACTGAAGAGGACTTGGGTGACTTTTCTGTTACAACCTCGATGTACCCTGTGCATGACCGATCACTGCAGCTCAGTCCTGCCAGATCCTCAGGTTCTTGCACCCAGACCGTCCTCTGATGACATTCCTGCTAACGAAGGGTGGATGTGGCAGACTGCCTTCCTCCTGCACCTCTGCCCCATCCTCTCCCCACCCCCAAAAAGGGAAACCTTGAGAAAGAGTACAATAAAAAGCAGGGGAGACACAGAGAGGCAGAGAGTGCTTGCGGTTCAACAGCACCAAACTCATCTGTCAACAAAATCTCATTACAGTAATATTCGGTAAGTCTTTCATTGTACTACCAAGGCAAGCCCATCCTTGCCCCACATTGTTTTGCTACCAGAACTTTTTTCCCTGATCCCACCACCTCTTTCCTTGTGTTGGATGGTCACAGCCTTTCCCTATCCACTTGGGCAAGGGTAGGGAGCAAGAGGGGGCCCAGTAACTCCATGCCTGACTGACGGGTTTGTGGTGCTAGCCAGGAGAGGGGAGTGAAGTGAGGGTTAATTACTGTGGCAGTTTTGAGAGATGGGTATGGTGCACACCATTGCTCTCAGCTTTTGTTTGTGTAGCTCTTAGTGCTGTGTAATACCCAAATTTTCATGTCACTGCAGCTTAGCAGCTGCCCTTGCAGCTTCACACCGCAAGTTATGGACTGGCTGACAACTAGTAAAGGAAAGGATTCAGCTGCTTTTCAGTGGCATAATATCTTTGGCACCAAATATATTTTCTATTCCACATTGTCACACATCTTATCCAAAATGAGCACCAGGTTTTGTGAAAGAAAAGGTGCTCACCAAAAGATCTTGAAGCTAACAGGAAAAACTTCCCTGCCTGTAAGGAGCCCTGGTCATTGCTCTGTGGGGCAATAATGGAGCAAACGCTGCAAGGGCAACCTCCCAGAAGCCAGCAAGGTCGTCTGAGGGGGAGCTACCCGCTTTATTGAGATCAAAAGTGCAAGTGTAAACCTGATGAACTAAGGGGTCTCTCTCCTTGCCTGCAAGTCACACTGACTGTCTAATATCTGATAGTGGATTTTTTCATTCAGCAAAATGTATGGGTATCTGAGGGCAAGCCATAATAGATCCAAAATATTTTTTTTCTTTTTAAAGTTCAAAAAAATTAATGAGATTTTAAACACTAAAAAACCCCAAAAAGGAGTAAGCTGAACAATTTTTTTGAAAGTTAATTTGGCTCATCATGCTTGTGCTCCAAATTACCTTTGAGAAGGAAGACAAGAAATGGATGAAAATAGCTGTTGAGTTTTGTGTTCAGTGTGAGCATCTGCCTCCTAACCTCTTTTTAATCCTACAGAGAAGAGACATGTTCTGATCCAGTCATTGGATACAAGAATTTATTAAACTTTTATTTCTTGGGTTCTGCATACATGAAATAACATGAATTCACTATGCAGTTGAAGGTTTGTGAATTGGGTTTATGAAAGAGGTAATGGGTTTTGAATCTTGCATTACCTAATGGCTACAGCTAATCCAGAACTTTGCTGAATATGTCTGGAGCCACAACTAAAGTTGTTTTTATATCTGGCCCTTTTGGAAAGGTAGACTGACTTGTTTTTTTAGACTAAACTATATAGAAAAACCTGTTTTCACATGTAAAATTTGGGTGGACATTTCTCCTTTTTCTTTCTTTCACTGCTCTTGTCTTAGGTTACATGTATATTTTTAAAATAACCCACCTCTGGATTCTGCAATACTAACAAAAGAGCCTAAAGGATGTCCGGAGTGTCATACTGTGATTTATTGTTCCCTGTCATTTATAATTTTAGTATTCTTACTGGCTCATCTATGAAGATATTACATTAATGTCTTTTAAGAAGATTGCCACATAATCTGTAAGTGTATGCACATAAATATTATTTGACTTTTAATGCAAGGGTATGGAAAAGCTAAGATGCTGCTGAGATAAGATGTCAGTGCTGTACCTGGAAGAAACTTGTGCAGACCAAACTTGGCCCAGTTTCCAGTTTTATTGAAACCAGACGCCTTTGAAGCATTTAGCTCCCAAATCTGCAGTGCTTTGTCCAAGCCATGACCCCTGGGAGCTGCTGTCACCCACGGCACACCACAGGAGGGCGTCCGGGTGGCTGCTACCACAGCGGTGGAGAAACAGTGGGCTTGGTGTGAAGGTCCCACTTTTGGTAATTGTAAGAACATTTAACTCCATGAGAGATTTCTCCAGAGGAGGCTGGGGCTGTAGTCTCTCTGGATATTGAAGGATGTGCCTGGACAGACATTTGGAGACAGATTAGCACCAAGCTTTTTTGCAGTCCACTTAAGACACGTTGCAGGACCCAGGGCCTGAGGCTACACAGGGCTCAGGAGGCATCCCCATGGGGCCAGAGCTTCCCTCCCACCACTGCAAAGGGTATCCCAGGGCAGGGGAAGGCGATGGCCTGACTTGGCTTCTCCCAGCTGCCATATGGTGCCTCGCTGACCGTGTCCAGCTGCCACAAATTAAGGCTGTCCCTCGGCCTCAGACTGCTAGAGGCTATACTGGAACTGGGCAGGGAATCAAAGGAGTGTGTCCGACTGACGCCCTGACTGTGCTCTGCCACAGCCACTCTGCTTAAGCCTCTGTATTTAGCTCAAGATGTGCACATTTGGATGCAATAGGGGTGTCCACTGCCTAGCAGTAATTTTGAGGCTCAAAAAATATTGGTTAACTTTTTCCCCCCTCTTAATCTGTTCTAGTTTCACATCCTCACCTGTCTCTGGAAATAGATATTTTCATTTTACCACAGAAAGTTGTTCTTGAGGTGTCTTGGTTTGCCAATGGAAACTTCATCTCTCATGGGATTTCCTTCTCAGGGTTTGGCCCTTCTGATTTTTCTTGGGTTTGGTTTTTTTTCCCTTGTGAGTAACGGGACTACTCATAGGCAGCTTTCACATGAGAACGGGCTGCTGTGTGATGGCCTCATTTTGCAGATACAAGAAATGAGATAACGGGTATCTAAGTTATACCGGCTGTCATATCTGCAAGCACAGATCGAATGGATCCTACGCACAAATATACCAAGGCAAGGGGGTAAAATTCCTGTCACAGCCATGGAATAATCACAGGAAAAATAGCATTTAGGGAAAAGAAAACTAGAATAAAGGAAAAATGTGATGGTGTGTGGCCTGAAAGCAACCTGCAACATGAGATCGGAGCATAGGGCTGCAAAGTGGCTTCCTTTCAGTAGACATAGCCAAATTTCTGGGAGGGAATGTCGTTGAAACCAACTCTGAAGCTCTCTGGATCTTTGCCCCACTGTGCCTTAAAAGCCACTTACTGTCTCTACAGTAATATAGAGCACCAACACATACCCCCATTGCTGTCTTAAAACTTGAGACAGTTTCCTCAGTGGTACAGATCAAGTACCTAGGGTTTTGTACACTGCATTTCAGTAAATGGAAGCATTTAAAGGGAAAACAGTAATATGACGCACCACTTGAGATACCAAGGCCAGCAGGATGGATGTTTAGATGTATTCATTTGCATTTAAGATATCGTCTGCAAGACAGGAGAGAAAATAGTCCACAAAACTTGGGGAAAGACAATATTTCAGTCACAAAGCCGGACAAGTTATGTTTTTCAACATTCAGACTCTATGTTAATGCATTCTTGTACCTCTAAAACACCTAACATTTTCCCCAACGAAAAAAATACACGTTTTAGCCTTTCCCTATCAAATGTTATAATAGTAAAGTGAATTTCACCCCTATTGGTCAAAATTTCCATTTCCACAAGCGCTTCTTTATCTTCTTATTTGTTCTACTTCCCCTGGCTGAGTTTCTCTGAGGGAGGAAAAAAAAATCCTTTTTATGGGTTACATTACTTATGCAGCAGGCATGAAACTGCAAACACCTGGTAGAGCTTCCCTTGTGTGAGCTGCAGCCTACCTCGGAGTACTCTGCAAACATCTGAAACTCATTCTGTGGATCTCAAAGGCCCTCTCCATCACTGATTGAATATTTTTATGAGATTCATTATGGAACAGCTGTGATTGATACTGGTGATCACACAATAGAGGCTATTAATGTTTGAGATGTGGTCACTGTCATCCAGAAGACTAATTATTAAATTAAGATAAATACAACTTGTACCCTTATTCCACACGTATTACGCCTGCTCTTGGCAGGGAACATCTGTATGAGGTGATGCTCACTGTAGGCATGGGGATGGCTGGAGTATTGGCTCACAAGGATGTTAATTTTGGCTAGTGAACTGAGAAGTAAAATATCTAAAAGAATTGCTAAATTAATATCAGATTTAAAATAGCTAAATAAGAAATGAATGGACAACAGAGTGTTCTGTGATTGTGCTTCTGCCTTTCTGTGCGTTTCCTGAAATATTTTCTGTTTGGTACCAAGGAAACACCAGATTTTTCCCATGACAAGTAGTCTGTAGTATCTGCGGCATCATCTCGTACTTGGAAACCCCGTGCCACTATCGCTATGGAAAATAATGAGATTTTTTGGATGCGGCAGAGGTGTCTCTTTCATGGATGAAAATCCTGTACAAATTCAGACCTGGTATAAGTACTTGCAGACGGGTGGGTGGGTGTGTTTGGACACATACATGTGTATGTAGCATTGTGTGTAGGGGTGTACATGTGCATGTATACTTCAGAACCTATTTTAATTGAGTTAGACTGCCACACACGAGCAACATTTAAGGAGCCTATCTTCATATGCGGGGAATCAGCAAAAGTGAGATACCTTGTAACTTAAAAATTGTCTCTGGAACCTGGAGCTCAGCCACTAGCACTAGTTGAATGGTGCTAGACATAACAACAGATTCATTTGAGGGGCACTCTGTGGCAGTAGCACCCTTTGAAGGAGCCCATCAAAACATATATTGAAAAGAACGGAAAACAAGAACTTAACTTTTTTCTTGCTGACTTGCACTTTCAGTATTTCTTGATATATACTCTCAGTTCTTAGTAAGTACTACAGCTCACATAAGGTTTATATCCTGACCAAGAATACCTCAGCCTAGCCACATGCTGTTTAAACTACTTCATTGATCACAAACTGGCTGTATATTAGGGATCTAAAAATCACTACTGCAGTGAACTTCATTGCTACTGCCTGTATCCTGCTTCACGGTATTGCCCATTGAAAAGAAACTTGTCCAGATTGTTTCATCTCTATGGAATTATGTTGTTTTATACCTGGTGGATCATATGACTCTAAGTAGGACAGAGGACAGAAATGTCTTTTTAATTTTGACTGCTTTGATCCTTTGTTGATAGTTTTCTTCCGATCTTTTTTCTGTCTAATCAAGTGGATATTCTTAAAAGACTAAAATGCAATCCCAGAAATTATTAAAAAGGGAAAGCAGCTACCTTTATTCAGCTTTTTATAGGCAGGCTTTGCTCTTTTTCTTGTTTCCTACATTTTTTGTTCCTTAAAGTCAATGGCAATAAGATCTGTAGTTATAAAAACACCCAGTGTTTCTGTACTTTGTATGTTGCTAAGAAATAATAAATCAAACAGAATCTTTCTAGGTTTATGGTTTCTACAAATGGCCAAATTCTCCTTTCAGTTATACCTGTGCGACTATACTGAATTCAGGGCTTCTCACTGTAGAGACAAGAATTTAGCTCATATTTTATAAATGAATGAAGTGTTTTACCAGGTTCCCCTTTTCTTCCTGTGTGAGTCAGTTACACAATACATTCAGACACTTGCTCCAGCTGGGACTTTACACAGTAATCCACAGTACTCATATGCCAATCTTAAGTTTATACTAGAAAGAATCTTTAAACAGTTATAAGTTCAACAAAACAGAAAGTCAGGGTTCTGTGTCAGAGAATTAATCTTTTTCCAGATGCAACAGAATCTGGTCATCGTAGATGATCTCAGTTTATGCAGCTGAAAACTGCGTTTCTTTAAAGTGCAATTAGGCTTATATTTTACATTTGGCTAAATTAAAGATCCAGTACTTCATATCTCTTTTCTGGAACTCACAGTACTAGAGGTGACTACAAATCAACATAAGGGCTTTTTCTGATGTAGAGAAAGCCCAATTACGGCAAGGCTGAGTGGTTATTTGACATTTATATAAAGTACACATCTCCTAAGGTATGGAAAATTATCATTATTTTCAGATGGGAAATACCTGGCAAATTACTGAACAATGCCTGTGAGAACCTTTCTTTCACAACACAATATCCAACTTTGCGTTTATGTTGCTTGCAAGCATGAGCGTTAGAAGACAAACTCAAAGAGAAAAAGCCTCAGTGTGCTACTCCTGTTTTTTAAAGACAACCAAAATTTCTTCCTGTGCATCCTGCCATGCTTTTAATTTGCAAAATCCTTCTGTGTAGGTGATTGCATCCATCAGCATTTGAATTTTGGTGGTAAGACCCCAGTCACCTTAGCAAGTGTACTCATGCAAAGTTACACATATTATGATCTTAATATCCAAAATATTTCTTTGCTTCATTGTCTCTGAGGCTTTTCTAATATCCTAGAATAATGTAGTCCTACGTTAGGACAGAGTATTTTCTGTAGCACTTTTCTGCTGGGACCTTGGAGGAGATGAAAAGCTGCTGAAAGAAGCCCAGCGGTACAGTGTCTCTTACCACATGTGTACAGGCAGCTATTTCCAGCTACCCAAGCACAGCTTCCAGCTTACATCCACCCCAACGGACGTACCGATGTTAGCATCTTCTATGTTTTGAGGTATAAACTGAAGGACCTTGCTTTTCAAGGTGCTCAGCCTTGAAAAAAACAGTTCTTGTATGCTGAAGTCCTAATGAAGACAATGGGAGTTGGCTGGCCAAAACCAAATGCCCACCTCTGGAGGTCTCTGGTTTTGTTGGGTATTGTCCTTTGGGTCAAGTCCTGTTAATATCGCTGTGATTCTTGGTTGCGGTTGACTTTAGGAAAGTTCTGAGTGAGTTAGAAATGCAAGCTGTGTGGCTAGAAGGGACATGAGAGAGGTAGCCCAAAGGCTGTCCCTGAAGAACACATCCTGATAGAAAGCAGGGCTGCAGTCCCTGGGTGCTTACAGCTACTCAGGTCCCATGCTGCCCTTCCAGCACTGCTGCGTCTTAGGACACCTCCACATCACCAGATAAGGAATGTGATATTGCCTCTGCATTTTCCAACCATACTTCACTGGAAATCCAAGCCGTGCTTCCAAAACCTCCAGATTTGAGTGTGCATGTTTTTCTAACCTAATTGTATTTCAGAGACCATTTCTTAAACCACCTGAGATGAGATCATATCCACAGCAAATGAACAGGGAGAACTTGCTTTTTATCATAGCAACCAGATGCTTGAAAAGAGTTCTCTTTCAGTCATCCTTTCAAAAATCCTACATGATCTCATACATTTGTGTCCCTTCAACTTAGCTCTGTGCTCTTTTAACATATTTCGTTCATTTTTATCTTATGGTATATGATTCAAAGGGAAAAGCAGCACAGAGGAGCTGCAGATAACCTAGTGGGGCCTGATGGTATGCACTGCAGTATGCCTCAGAGGGTCATGCTGAGTTTGAAGTGAGATTCGCGCTCCTCACAGCAGAGATGAAATTTCATTACAGCAAAACCTCTTCCTTCCAATGGGCCTAAGATAAGGATGCCCAGAGTTAAGCATGCAAATCAGCTTTATCCGAAGCTTGAACTTACGAGAAGATGACTCAGGGAGAAGGGAAGGAGAGTGCATACCAGCACGTATGAAAATTTTGATCATATCAGTCCAGATTTTTGCTCTGGCTTTCTGTGTTTTTCTAATTCTAAAGCAGAGAGCTGTGCTGACTCTGTATGTATATTTTCTGTGTCGTACAGCACAGGAATGTGCTCGGTGCTGCAGGTAAACATCCCCCAACACGGGAGCACATGCCCATACCACTGCTGAAAACCTGAAACCTAATAAGACGACCAGTTCTGATGACCTCTCTCCACCCCGTATTTAGAGGGATGAATATTGGTGGTATTTCATTCTTGGTAGTGATCAGCTGGCTTTTTTAAAAATCAGGAGCAGGTGATGCTGTATAAATAGACCTTTTTTTCTGTATTTACTCGTACACTGGTATTCAGCCAAGGACTATCTTAGATATAATTCCTCTCAAGCTCTTCCTACTTGGTCTGCATTCTAAAAACGACGGCATAGTGTAGAAAAAGACAGAAATTGTATGTAAATGGCTATATGCACAAATATGTGATATTATGTGCAGTGCACTGTGTTTAATACTGGAATTTAAGAGGTCAGTTTGCCTGCCTGTTATTTCAGTCTTCTGCTAGTGTCACTCCTCTGCGATGCCTTACAATTCAGAGAAGCATCCATTATTTATTTTTATTCCCCCAGGTGACGTGGGGCCCTGGGCCTTATTTAATACGTATCATCAAGCCCTGCAGTGAGTACAGAATCATTACTTTCATTGTAGGCTCACTTGTGAGCTGTTATGGGAGCAAGAGTTGGATGAACACTTTACAGATGTTGAGGCTGATATTTGAAATATGAGGTGCAGTGGTACTGTTGTCTCCATTTTACAGATGAGGAAAGGAGGACTGGGATAAAAAAAATCAACAGTCAGTCAAAGGTATCCCCTAATTTGGGACAGTGAGTTTCAAGAGGACTTAGCAACTTCATACAAGTTTGAATATTTAATGCCTGGCTCTGATTTGTTTTGTTTTCTTCTGTGGAATGTCAGGCCTCCACTAACACGACCCCAGTGCAGGCTTCATCATATCCTACTTAGGTGCTCACCATGACTACTTGAGCTGCTAGCACTTCTGGACTCTTGTCTGAACTCTCCAGATAACTTAGGGACAGGCAGGCTCTTCCAAGGAGGGATTCATCAGGTCTGTGTAAGGTGTCCACCTTAGGAAGAGGTGAAGGATGTACTACAAGTATGTATTTTTCTCCTTGGACTATGAAGGGAGTAAGGACAAGTACTTCAAAGCTGAGGCCCCAGGTCAACTCAGGGGAACTCCTCTCGGGGGTTTAATGACAACAATGACAAAATGAAGACTCCAGTTCTTTCAGGATATTTTTTTGGATATCACATTAGATACAGGTAGCAGTGTTGTATTATATAGAGAGTTTGTTATAATAAATACATATCGGTTTATCACATATTTATTAGATACATACACATACACACACACATATATTTTGCAGACATCCACACGTTTTTTATGCGTGGACATTGAAACATAAAGGCATTTCTGACAAAATGAAGGACAACTAATGCAGAGCAGAACTATGCTGCTCTTAAATTAAACTTTAGGTGTTCTTCAAAAAGATTTTATAAGGAGCAGGTAGAGTTTCATTTTGACCATTTGGGAGAACACTGCAAAGAGCTTTATTACTGGCTAGTTGCAGAAACTTTCTGGATACAAACCTAGGAATGTCTGCACGGAAATAGGATGGCTACATTTATGTATTGCTTTGTACAAATATTTTCAGTGCCTTTGCACTCATTACTAGTGGTGTTGCCTTTTATATGTTGGACATGAAATTTAATTCTGCTCCTTCTTCCTTGATTTACTTTACAACAACCAAAGTTTTTCTCAAATAATTCCTACATGAGTTGTAGACAACTAGTTGAGCAATTTACCAGAAGATGATCTGATTTCTTGATCGACACATACTGCTCGCAATTCTCTCCATGTCCAGAGGTCTAAGAAGATGTTGTCTTTTTCCAGCAAGGCCAGCAGAGGAAGTGCTAATCAGTTACGTTCTGTTATGTCATTTACTTTCTGCAGTAGGTTGGACTGCATTCCTTTACCTTGTGAAATTTAAATCTCCTTAACTTTCAGGCAAGAGAATTGCAGCTAATGCTGCTTTACCCATGGCATTGTGGCTTGGTTGCTTCTTCCCCCCACCCTGCCTTCTTTTTTTCTAACTAACACGTTGTCTTGCTGGCTGTACATAGTTTGTCTTATACAACCTGCTGGTTGAGTGAATTATTTAACTAATTGATGAATCCGTTGTTCTCATTGCAATTTATACATTCGTAAGGAAGAAGGGAACAAACTGGACAGTGGAGGGGTGATGCTTTCTGTTACACTGCGAGTGAGGTGGCGCGTCTGAAGCAACATATCTTAGCAAAGAACTTAAGAGTGAGGAAGCGAGTGTTTGCTTCCCCCTCCTGCTTCTCTCTGCTCTCCCAGTTAGTTGTGAACTGGGAGTGGAAATGATAGTACTGGCGTGTCTCAAGAACAGTCTTGGTGACTGTAACTTAACAACAGATAAGTAAAATTTAAAGAGAAATAAACATATAGCTGTATCCTCAGCAATTACCTTCCACATTGCCAAGCCAAGTGCTACCTTCAAGTCTATTACGCTTCAGTTTCTGACTCCTTTTCATTGACAAATTATCTCCTTCAGGCTTAGACAAGATCTACTCCAGCTTTGCCTTTTGTTAAGCCCTTTAAAGAAAATTAAGGAGATTCCACATGACTTCCAGGAAGGTATGTCACGCCATCTTTTCAGAGGGGTTACTAGTGTGTTTACGGTCTGGTTTGTTTGATTCAGAATAACTTGAGGGAATATGGTGAAGCCTCTTCAGTCAATGTTGACCTGTCAAAATGTAAAACCACATATTTTTTTTTCGAGCTAGTATACAGATTAATTTAGTGTTTTCTGGGGCAGCTGAGAAGATGCAGACAATATTTCTGAGGTTGCCTGCAGAATAATCTAAGTATTGGGGGTGTTCACTCAGATCTAAGAATTAGCTGTTTGTTTATGACCAGATGAATTGTAGGTACATACTTTCCAAACTCTTGGGTTTACTTTAAATATTCTTAATCGGGAATCCAGAAACTCTTGCCATTCATAGCAATGACCAATTTTTTTTCCCCAAAAATTGCTCATTGCTTTGCTTTCTTACCATTCTGAGGCCATGAGTTCCACAATCAAATGAGCTTGCTACAGAAAAGGTGTTCCTATGTTGGTTTTTCCTTCTGACACTTTTCCAAATGATTGCATGTTCCCTGTGTCACTGGATATTCTAAAAAGGGTGAATATAAATTCCCAGACTATCTACTCTCCTGTTTTTTATTTAATCTATGTTTAAATCATAGTACCTCTTGCTAATCTCTTATTGAGGTAAAGGAATGATCTGTTAAAAATATGTTTTTAAAGCATTTATCTGAAAGCATTATAATGCTCCATAGGATTAAATCACGCTCGGGAAAACACTGAATGCTTTGAACACCAAGATGAGTCTTTCCACCTGGAGTGTGTAACATCTCTAGTTCCTTGTTATTTGTGGTAAAAAGAGTTACGTCTTAGCAAAGAGCTTTATTAATCTGCATTGTCCAAACAGAGAAGAAAAAGCCCACATTCTTAAATTATTTATCAATACGTGATGCTTTTTAAATTATTAATTAATTTAATAATAACATCTATCTGCTACGTTGATTAAGCAAAGCAAAAGAAAAGTGCTTCCCTTGGATCCGAATAGGAGCAGAACTACTGAATGTGCTTAACGCTGCTCCCTCCCGTGATGCTTACCCATTGCGTTCAGTGGGACAAACCATATGAGTAAAATCTATAGCACTGAACACTCTTACAACTGATTTAATATAAATTATAGCTAACAATGTGAAAACTACTCATGCAAAGAGGGGAAGATGTCAGAACTGAGATCTAGGATAGCAGAACACAATTTTGCTCCACAAAAGGCCTCCGAAACTTTCTACAAAGTTTGCATGCATTGTACATGTGGCCAGTGGATCCTGTCCAAAATCCACAGAATTTAAAAAAAAAAAACAAAAAACTTTTAATGATTCCAGTGGGTTATGAAGCCAGCTCTCTATTACCAGAGCACTACTAGTAGTTAAAAAACTGTCCATGGAAAACAGAAAATGCTCGTTTAGAAATCATTTTCCTTTACAGAATTCTCAGTCTGTAGCCTTAAATGCAAATTTCATTAACATAGATGATAAAATAATACAATAAGATACCTTTTTTCTCCAGAATTCTCAGAGTAATAAAAAGAACAGTGGGCAAAAGTGCTTTAAATATATTAACATTTTTTTTTAACTCTGCAAGCCTTTGTTCTCAAGAAAGAAAACTGCTGTTTCACTTCCCTGAAGCCATTGGTAATATGATGCAAAAACATCAGAGAAAATCTAATCCAAGATAGGTGCAGTCCCCAAGGGAACATGCTCTTCTTTGTTTTATATTTCCATTGGAAATCTGGGAGATTTTGCATGCAAACATCTTATTTCATGGGGCTGCTTCTCAAATTGAGAGATTAAATCTAGCACAGTATAAAGGGCTTTTCAATAAAGTGGGTTGCAGAGTCTTCTGTTTACAGAAAATTGATGCATCATCTGATATGTCTGAAATTGCTAACTTCTGTTTCAGTAAAGCTGAAGGAATTTCAACCAGCCCATTATCTAATCAAGGAAAATATTCCCTTAGCATCTTGTCTTAAGGTAGCTGGCTGGCAAGCAGTGTTTGGACTACTATATATCACGATTCATTACAGCTGCAAAATGGACTGATTTTCTTGGGAAAGTCATATTTGCAGAACTATCCATCATCCACAAAAGTGCTCACAAATGCCTCAAAAGCTGTGAAATAGCTATTAAATCTTAACTTCATTTTGGCTTTTCTCCCCCTTCACTTCATACACGATCAAAATTTAAACATTTAAGATAAGCGACCATTCTTGTCGAGTGAATGTTGACCGAACTCACTTGCAGTAGCAACATTCAGTATGAGCCACAGCCAATTTCTCAGTCCTCAGAGCTTTACAGGCCCCCTGTGCCCCCGACACTTCCCGTTATTAACATACCTTCCACCAAGGCGGAACCCAGCTGAGTTTGCTCAGTCCTCAGCACGCCAGTGTGACCAAATAGGTCACTCGCTTTTGAGCAGAATTTCAAGCCAAATCTTGCAGGGAGCAGGTGGGAAATGTACCTGCTGGTGAGACCCTGCGAGTGTGGACCCAGCACATCCCTCCTGCTCCTTGGTGATGCCCCATTGGACACGCAGAGCTCAGGTCCGGCCAGGTGATTGTGGCCAACAGCTGGAGCAGAGGGCTACCAAGAGCTTTGCTTGTCAAATGAAGCAGGGCACGAGCAACAGGAGAGGATCATGCCGTGTAATCTGTGGGTATGCTTCACCGAGTCTGCACACCTCGCAACGAGTACAGGACCAGGCTCATGGCCCAGCATCTTTACAGGTATATCAGGACAGCAAACACTGACAGCTGCATTCCATCTCCTACCAAGTAAGAAAGTTATGAAAGCTTTAATTAGCAATGCCAGCCTTTTCTGCGTGACTTTCCCTGAGTAGATCTCAAAGGGCTTCACTAATGAGTTAAGGAAAAAAAGTGTGCATCTCCTGCATTCCCATCCTCCCCTCCCAGCGCTGCTTTTTCCTTCCTCACCATTCTTCCTCGCTGTGGTTTCGTGGAGAAGAGCAAGTCTCGTACGCTTGCGGGGCAGGACTGTTGATGCTCCCCCATGCCTGGAAGGGGCTCCAACATCCACTGAGGCAAGGGCAACAGAGGATATTTTTCTGGATTTAGCTTTCAGAAATGAAAAGCTGATCCGTGTTCCCAGGAGGCGCAGTGAGAAATGTATCTGAAACAGAATCTGCTTCCACATACCTCCTACTACAACTTTAATCTCAAGGTTACTTATATCAGAAAAAGTACATTCCTTTGCAGAGGAGCCAGTTAATATATGGATTTCAAATTTAGATTCTAGATGTTTGTTTTAATAAGCAAACCAAACAGAATCCCAAATTCCTGTGATTTTGAACAATTGCTATTTTGCATCTTATAGCAATACTTCTAGGTACCAAACTTGCACTCAGGCCTTAACGTACTAGGCACAGTGCAAATATACAAAAGGAGATAATCCCTTCCCTGATGAGTTTCTGAGCTAAATAGATATATCAAGGTAAAGGGAGCATAAGATTATACATCGTGTGCAAGAGAGGGCCAGGTCACCTAGCTGACAGTCCGCGTGCCGGCTCACGCTGCTTCATCTCTCCGGAGGACATTTGCTTTCAACTAACAAGTTGTTACTTCTGCTAACTATACCATATGAAAACTATTTAATCCAACAGAAATAAGTTAGTCAAGTATCCGTAATAAAAACGATTAGAGCTAATGACAGCGATGAGAGCGGGCTGTCCCAGATGTGGCACGGTTCAGGCGGGAGTGTCCCGTGTTCTGCCCTTTCTGCAGGAGTCCCTCGGAGGAGCAGATGCATGAGTGACAGTGAAACAGTGAACAGACAGTGACAGTCACACTGGAAACCCCCTGGTCCAGAACAAAGCTCATCTGTCAGCCTGTCACCAGCGCACACAGACAGACCGACTGTACCGGTGACATGGGGAGGCACTGAAGCGCTGGCCAGGAGGGCAGGACCATGGCATCCAGGATATCTGATCGCTGCTGCATGATTCTGAGGCACTGGAAATCCACCCCAAACTTTATTTTCGTGGCTTGCCAAAGAGGGTGGGGAAAAATCTGAAGATGCAGGTAGTGTGAGGTGTTTCAGGTGTCAATTCAGGTAAATGGCAAAACAACTGGGAAACCAGCTCCAAACCCTGATCCCATCTGAATGGTGCTCTGGAAGTCATCCCTGACAACTGCTCCTCTGAGGCTGATGGTGAAGGACTCCAGGCTGTCTCTGCCCCTGCCAGCACCCATGGCAGCCCCTTTCCCATCCCACTGAAGGCTACTGATGCTTCATTCACTGAAGGAGAAGGGCAAAGATAGAAATGTTTTTTCTTGAATGCAACACCACCAGTATACTTTTGAAAAGTTTCACCAGTGAAGGAATTTTGGGTAAAAAAAGCGGATATAGGAAGCATTTTGGTAGATTATCTATTTGTATTCAGTGGGGGTAGAAGGGGTTAGCAACTGCCCAGCAACCTTGTCCCAGTCAGCTCCACAGGGAGCATCATCTGGGCTCTGTAACCGGTGCCACGGGCTACTCAGAAACGCCAAACCTCACACCGGCTTACGCACTCACTCAAGCTCAGTTTTATTCAATTGGAAACCTTTGCTGAGGCAGAACTGAAGCAGAGGCTTAACCCGTTGTCATTGGGCATTACCGAAACCCCCGTAGGGTGAGAAGAGAAAATCCCACATGTGTCCTTTACCAGCAGGTCCCTGTTTCAGTGACTGCATTTCTTTTTTTTTTTTTTTTTTTTTTCCTTTGTTGCCGAAAGTGTCAGTCATGTAAGAAAAGGTTGTGGCCACCTCCACCTCACACGCTGTGGGGTTTGATCCTTAAAAGAGATGGAAGTGATCCATGAAGAGGTGCCTCAGAGGCCGCTGCTGCCGCGAGGGGGAGGCTCCCTCGTCGACTGGGAGGTAGCGCTGGGAGAGCTCACAGGCTGGAAATGGAGGATAAGATAGGAATGGGAGCCTGCAGCTGGGGAGCAGAGGGTAGAGATTACTTTTTTATTATTTTATTTTAAACATATGTATTAATCATGGCTCAAAGGGGGGATGGCAATGGGAAACTGCAGCTGGAATGGGTAAGGCAGGAGGAGGAGATGATTTTTATTTCAGACATAAATTATGTATTAATTGTGGCTTGAAGGAGGGGTCAGTGTGGGAATCTGAAGCACAGGGAGGACAAAAAGGAAAGATGATTTCAATTGCAAGTATATTTATTAAAGTGTAACTCAAAACAGGGACTGGGTGGGAATCTGCAGCTGGAAATGATAGGGCAAAGGGAAATATTGCTTTGTTGGGGGGGGAGGTATTATTTTAAACATATGAATAAACCCTTAGCTCAAAGCAGACACGAAGGTGGGAATCTGCAGTTTGAGGAAGTCAAGTAACACTTGTGGGAGAGAGGATCTTTATGCCTTTTCAAGTGCGTTCAGAGCTGGTGAAGGTTTCAGGTGCATTCAGAGCTGGTGAAGGTTTCAGGTGCATTCAGAGCTGGTGAAGGTTGCTGATCCGACTTCCCTCATGCCGAAACCCCGTCTGTTCCCAGAGCCGGGTAATTCAGGATTCCACAGCAGCGCTCCACCACCCTGCTGGCTCTCAAGAGCCCTCTCTGTGTGACAGAAGCCGACATGCCTACGTGACCACCGTAGCAGAGCTCATAACCGGTGAGCAAGGCAGCTGGCTCTAAATGCAGTTTGCAGCTCCAGTCAGCGTGGCCAGTTTTCTCAGGGACGGCTGCAGCCATCATTAAACCACAGTTCAGTGCAGCCTTCCCACAGGGCAGCAGCAGTGTGGGCTGTCGTGGCCCAATCTGCCCTTCTCCGAGCCTGTGGGCAGTTGGTCATCCCGCACCACCTTGGTAGGTCACCATCCCTCGTGCTGGTGATGAGTGGTCTTCGGGCTGCAGAGTTTCTCCCTTGACGCTGCCGATGTGCAGGCAGTCAGATGGGGCCAGCTGAGAGTGGGGCCATGTCCTGCTTGTGCCTGCTCTTGTCCGGGCAACAGGAACAGTCATTCCCCAGGAATTAGCCTAAAGGAGCTGGCTGGCGTGTTCTGGAAAGCCATGTTGTTGGAGAAGGCAGATCTTTGTTTCAAATGGTGCACGGCGGCGGTTTGAAAGAGAATGCTGCACCAATGGAAATGTCACCAAAGTGCTAGCACCAATTCATACTCACATATCCGAGAGACAACAGGCCTTTCCTGAGCTCTGGTCTACGTCTTGCGTCTGGCCGGTATGTTTTGTGTTACAGCCCCAAGCAGGAACATTACAGCTTCCACAGGTTGATGTATACAAGAGCCACTAAACACCATGGATTTCTTTCAGTGCGTCATTGCGAAACCACCTGTGCTGGGTAACTTTTCACTAACAAACTGTGAAGACTGTTGGAGTACTCAGTGACTTTCATAACAGAACTATTTTTAATTTTTTTTGGTAGTTACCTTTAGTGATGGCTTCTTTGTTCCAAAGAGTAAAAAATACAGAAATACTTGATTCCAGGCTTTGCTCCACATGCTTTTCATGAGGCATACCAGTGCCTGTTTCTCTTCTGGCTGCACAAAACATGCCACTGTAGCTGTGCTGCTCCTTCCTTTTGAAATTCCCACAAGCACAAACCCTCTTTATGTGTACTGTGTCAGTGTTTGCATATTTGTGTACATATGTACACTATATAATTAAGCTTTTGATCCATAAAAATGCATGGCTTCCCAATGTTGAGTGCACTCAGGAAAAGTTTTTCCTGAAGGAGATTCAAAGGGCCTGAACCATCACGATATAAAACTTCCAGGTAGGCTCCAGAGCTTTTTGGTTACCTTGTCTGGATCAAGCATGGCATGATGCTAAACGGTAAAGGAGACAGGAGTCCTTGACACCTTGAGGATGATCGATGATGTGCTCATCAGTTGTACCTAACTTTACATTTCACATAATTGACCAACACTGACTGATGAGCTGCAAATGAGAACTTGCTGAGAAGGTTTAGCGATAGCCTGGTTTTGCTGCTGACCAGTTGTTATCCTTGAGGTACGCAAGTTTTGAGGTCAATGTTAAGTTAACCTTAGTTCGTGCCAGTTGTGGACACTCTGAAGAGAGACCTTAAAAGGTCTATTTTCCTCTGTGTGAGACAGCAGATCTTTGCTGCTTTTCTTGGGCTAAGTGGAGTTGATATCCATCTTGTTCCCTGTCCTCTAGGTCTCAGATCTTCTCGTGTCACAGTGCTTGGGCTCTTTCTTTGCCCAAGTTAATCTGTGAGCTCAGAGCAGGATGATCTAGCCACAGTTTTGAGGCAAGGTACTGTGCCAAACTCACAGCCCAGACCTCAATCCGATGTCGGTCATATTCAAAAGCTCATCCTGCCTTTCTCCACCTCACTGAGCAGGGGGACCCAGACAACCTTATAAACTCAGGATGTGGCAAAGGCCTCGCTGTATCTCGGAGTATCTGAGTCCCTATTTCAAGTCTCAAAACCTTCCCAAAATTGTCATGAACTCATAACAGTTTAAGCCAAAATTCCTGAAGCTGCTCTATGTCTTGTGAATCAGTAGGAATTTCCAATAATGATAACCAAACTGGGTTTCTCTTACCCTGTTCTTTCCTTCTTCTGCTTAAAATTGAGGAAGAGTAGGGTTTTTTCTTATTTTAGGTTTCAACTACAAGCTTGGGTTTTTGCCTCTTTGCAAACTGAAACAAACAGTGGAAAAAATTGCTTTTTTAGTTTTGTTGAGAATGTGTCAGCTGTGAAAACTCAAGAAAATTAAGCAAATATTTCTTGAATTTCAGACCTTAGTAATATCAACTTTCTATTCCAGATTCTCTGATACTACTGGTTTTACTCATTCTACCATCAGACAAATTTCCTAACTTTATGTTAGTCGCTTTGTGTTTCATGGACCAGTGGCAATCAGATGATAGACCACGAAATAATTTTAAATTCCCACCTCCTCCAAAATGATGTGACAGTTCTCAGGCGTTCACACATGGAAGTCAGCAGGCAAACACTGTAAGAGAAAATAAATGAAAAAACATTCAGACTATAATGTAACTTTTGCATGGTTGCAAACATAAGCTGTCACAGTTGATTGCGGAAGTTTTTAAAAGGTTGAGGAGACCATGGGTGATTTTAAAAAGCTTAAGAGCTTTTTCAATTAAAAATGGTCAAGAAACACTTCCCTATATTATTGCTTAATAAAAGAGCAAAGTTGAGCACTTCTGACTGAGATGTGTTCATGATTTACTGTTGGAGTATTGTTTGTAGATGTCCCAGGGGTGGCTCCTTTTTCATTCATGTCTGTTGTGTAGCTCTGAGTCAGGATGCTTCTGCTTCAAAAGTTTTATAACTGATGATATTTGAGAGAGAAATTTAAAGGGGTTGTATTTTCACCTGTGAGTCCATGGTATCGGGTGTTTAGAAGACAGTTCAAACAGCTGGAGTTGGCTCAAATCAGCGAATGTCCATATGGGACGGATAAGTACGTTGACTGCTGCTGAAATAGATACCAACCACTGTGGGTGGGTTAGAAATAATGTTCTTGCCCTCTGAAAATTTCAGAGATTTTGACAAACATTCTCAAATCAAACTGAGATGAAAAAGCTCAAATATTGTATTTGATCACTCAAAATGTTCCAATCAGCAAACTTTTACACTGAAAAAATGTTTTCTTTAAAACTGTCAAAATACAATATTTTGATATCCTCAAAAAGTTTGTTCCAAATTTTGTCAAAATGAGAAATGTTCGCAACTGATCTTTTTCCATAAAACATTGATTTTTGTGTTAATGAATGTGCATTTGCTAACAAAAAGTTTCCTCAATTCCTACTAGCCAGTACTTTCTTAAGTTCACATTTTGAGGGTGCTCAGGATGCTAATGTAAAGAGACAGCTCATCCAGATTTAAGGTTTTTTCTTGGCACCCTCATAGACTTTCTCAGTAAAAGCAAGGGTTTACAGTGAATACTACATCCTTCTCTTGAATTTTATGTATACCTCCAGTTCTTTTGCTATTTTCAAATAGAACTCAAAGTTAAGACTTTTTTTCTCTGTTGTAAGACAGCAAGCATTGTGCAAACTTTAACTGTGATAACCCCTGCATTTCAAGAAACAATGAATGTTTAACTCCTGGAAGCTTGATCGGGGCACAACGTAGCTCATATTGGTGCAATTTACACCTTCTCCAATCTTCCCTTGGTTCCTTTTATTACCCTTTTTCAGTTCAGTCAAGTTGTGTGTCGAATTTCCCTGTTACCTGGGTTCCCAGGCTTTGAAGTCTTACTGTCCTCCAGTTCTTGGTTCCGCAGTACTCATCCTCAAACCTTTGCTGATCATACTCTCTGTATGATACTTCCCTGGGGCTTCAAACTGCCTATTGATAGTTTCTCTTTCAGATCCTCTTCTCAGCTTCTGCTGTATTTCTCTCAAGCTTGAATTCATTCATGTCTCAGTTGCTCCAACTCAAAGATTTTAGAGATGTAAGGAACTAGAACCGAATCTTTTTAGACTCGGGTAGTCGTGTAAAACATAGTACTCAAAGCACAAGGAAAGTAAATCATGGCAAAAATTACATTCCCTCCCTACGTCCCCCCCCAACAGAAGCATTATATCTTTGCTGCATTGTCTAGCTAAGCATTATACATGAGAACTAGGCTTCCAAATAATAGTAAGACTCAGAGCAGCAAACGACATTAGACATGGGAAATAATGGGGAAGATGAAGCATACTCTTCTGAAGTGTTAGCAATGCAAACATTTCTTTCATGGCGATGCTAACAGGCAAATAACCCTGGAGAGAGCGCACTGTGAGCGTAATGCAAAGCGCATGTAGGACTAATGCACTAAAATATTAGCTTCCTATCCCCAGAATTGCACAAGGCAAGCACTGTCCTTATCTCCTCTGTATCTCGTAGAAGTTTGCCAGATTGCCAGCACAAACAGCAACACAGGAAAAGCTAGGTGTACACAAGAAACTCTTGGTGTACATCCAAACAAAAGAAGGAATCCAGGGCGAAGAAGCATGAATGCTAATAATCTTGCCAGAGATCCTTTCTTCAAGGCTAATAGTTCAGTAACCTCCTTTGATGTATGACTTGAATATATCACAGCATCTGTATGCCTCCAGCACCTCCCCTAATGCACGACTGCAGCCAGAATTAATTAGTAAGCAGGAGCGGGAAGGAGCAAATGACCCTGTATGATGCAGATCAGTTTGTTCTTACTGGTAATGCAGCGCTACCAATAATTTAAGCAGAATTTTAATAAAGCACGCATAGTGGCTGGTTCCCAGTAGCTAAGAGTCTGTGGTAGACTTCACGCCCTGTAGCCTTTAATTATTCATCTCTATGAACAACAAAAACCAGAGATGCCTAAGGTACTGGACAAATCCCCTGACCTGCTCATACAAGAGATGAATGTCCATTGGATTCCTTCTTCCATCTACCAGTCACTTTCATTACCCTAAATCTAATTAATTTTGTTTGCACTGAGGGATAACACTAGTGATCGCATCAGCAATGCAGGGAATTCAGCTGGGTTTAATCTAAATGGTTTCAAGGCAGAAGTTTGATTCGTCTTGCACTGCTAGAATTAGTGAAAGCCGAAGTGTAGCAACCTTTGCCCACCCGCAGCTGCCAGCTCCATAACCACGAGCTGGGATCTGAAATCAAGCCAAGTTCTCAGTGCCTGTCGTGTTTTCTGCCTGTGAATGGGACGTAGTGGCAATTTGGTTGACTATGGGTGAGAGAAAAAAAGTCTGCTTTGTGGTGTTAAATTTTTCCTGCTCTGGGGATCACAGAAATATACCCAACATAGGGAGAAGATAGTCAGAAGGGAAAGGCGGTCTTTCTGTGCACATAGTCTTGCCGTCAAGATCCTTTGCAACAGCCTCAGTGGTCTTTTATGGAGCCATCAAATATCCTCTTCACTTCACCGTACTTCCTTTTCCATTAAAAACTTTTGTTCTTTTCCCATGCTACCCTGTTGAGAAAAAGTATGAAGCTTCTCTTCATTTCTTTCCTTAAGGCTTAGGCTTGTCCTCATCCTGGACAAACATAGCCTGCCGGCCATAAAAAGACCGATTCCAGAAAGAAGTGGGGACTCTTCCCCTTTTTTCTCCTTTTCTGCACATTTCCCTTGATTGTCACCTTAATTAACACCAAAGAGCACTTTAATCTTATGGAGTGTGTAGCTAGCGTAACCCATACCCATTTATCATGGCATATTGCTATCTACTGTTTCCCTATATTTGTCTGAGGAGAAGGATTTCCTGTTCCGACATCATGATAATTACAAAGAAACCCCGGTCCAACTGCAGCCTTTGAATAATATTATAAACAACAACAACAACAATTATTCCTGAGAGTTATACAAATTATCACTTTTGTGCCTAAGAAAAATTTCCAAATCTCATATCCTGCCTATTTAATGTTTACGTGATCTGCAAGATTGCTGTGGACCACATTTATATTTATAGAAGTGGAATCACCACCGTGTAGAGATGAACAGGAGAACAATTAAATACCCTTAAACTCAGTTTTCCCAGTCTAAAGCAGACTAAGGAAAAACCATTTGAGGTCAAAACTATCATTGAAGCAATAAAACCAATTCCCTAGGCTAAACTCAGTGACTTAATTCAGTGGGGTTATACTGGGGTGAGTTTGGCCCATTATTTTTTAATTGTTTCCAAATGTGACTCTGCCTAGTGAACTATCCTGATAAAAATAAAGGACTCTCATGAACTCCTCAGGCAGCAGCAATATCCAAGGTACTGCTAAAATGCGTCTACTGGTGAAACCTCATCTCTCCGTCTCTATGAACACAAAAAAGTATAGGCAAAAGGCTGACCCAGAGGGAATATCTGCAGACGAGACACTGGCCAGAGAGTGGTGTTGCAATCCCATGGTCGATCCCACGATTGCCATGGAGCAGCCACAAGGCAGAGCCACATTAACCCTCTCACCAGCTGGACTTCCTCTCCCACCTTGCTTGGCCCAACACCCTTCAGAGCTGGGGTCATAAACTGCTCTTTTGTAGGATTATAGGTTTAAAAGGCATGCTCACCTCTGTTGTCTCTGGAGCTCAAATCACCATTACCAAACTTTCTTTCCTTCCTCCATCTAATTTTTTGTTATTGTTAAGTTGTGTGGTGTGGTAGCTACTGTCATGATGACATAGGAAAACCAGCTGCTTAATCAAAGCTGGCTACAGCTGTTCTTTAATTCTAAGGAACTATTTAATGATCAGTCTCCATATTGCACCTGGCCCATTGCTAGCTATCCGGATGCAAAGTGGAAAAAGGCTCATAAGGGAATCCCAGTAACACCTCTGGTGGAAGGCTCCACATGGAGTAATTCTCTCAGAATTTGTTGGTGGGACAGGGTGAAAGAGGCTTGGAGCTGTAAGCAACAAGGCTTAGGAAAGTGGCAACTCCAGGCAGAACCTGTACACAATCACGCCTGAGATCTCTGGGTTGGGATTTGGTTTCTCCCAAGTTGGTGATCTCCTAACCATGCCTGAACCAAGATGTGGCTGACTTTTCTGCTTAGTATTTTGTTGCATTTTGCCGTGCAATCTTCTCCAGGCCTGTCTGAACACAAAGCAGGGTCCCTTCTTTGTTTCCTACAAATCACAGGAGAAAAACCAAGGTGTTGCTTTTATTTGGGATTGCAGCAGAAAGGATGCAGTAGGGTACCACTGTCCTCATCAACATCTCAACCATCTCAAACAAAGTTTGAGAACCTCAGATGGCCCTTATTTGAATTTCTGCTGGGCAAAGTGAGAGAAAATGCCTTGCTGCATGCATGCCATACACGTCAGACACATGAGCAGACAGGAATGGTTGTTTTGTTCCAACTAAATCTAATTCCTGGTCCCTGGTCTCTGAAATGCTCTTCTCATGCTGCAGGCTCTTGCGTGGTTTGAAATCCTGTATGCCCGAGCAAGAATGGACATTTTTCTCCCAGTTTGCAAAGTTTCATACTGGTGAAAAGGAGATAGGTAGATATGATAACAATTTTAGACTGTTAAGAACACTAAAGGGATTTCAGATGTGGGGCTTTTTAATGACATCCTTTACAGTATATTATAAAAGAGTAATGTATTTTTAAAGCCAACAGTCCAAAAGCCTGTCTATTGGTTTTTAGGTCACAAATTCCAATGACGTAGAAACACTTCCTTGTTGTCAGTTTTGCTCCCTAAATGCTTGACACCATCTGCAAGACAAAGTTGCCTGAATCTCAACTCAAACAAGAACAAGAAAGTGCTTGTGGGTCCAGGGAATCTGCACTGAACATCACGGAAGGGGTTTAAGAGACAGATCTGTGATATACATATTACTATTGACACTGCCCTGAAAATGCCAGCCTCTCTCAATTACCCATGGCAATAGACATTCACACCTTCATCACCTTTATGCTGGATAATTCGGACTTCAACCTGGGGTGCTACCGCAAGAGTGGAACATGGATAGCCATTTCTCTTTGGAATCAGAGCAGTGGATTCAACAATTTCTCTCCTCTAATATCAGTCCAGGTGATCAATAAGTCAAGATTAATTTAATGAAATCCCTGTAGCAGCTTGGCCACGCAGGCCCTGAGCAATGGTGCAGCACTTCAAGGCAGTTGTCGCGGATGCTGGATGAGATCAGCAGCCTCACCCCTCTGCTCGGGGTTCCATTTGAATTCAGCACTGCTCTGAGAGATGATGCTGTGAAACGAGGATGCTGAGTCTACCCAGCCAGTCTACCGTAGGGACACCAGTCAGCTGGTGTGTATGCAGGGAGACTGCTCTGAGACGGCACGCGGGGCTGCAGGCACAGGGAATACCAGACTTGCATCAGAAGCAGCCCAAAACCAGTTCTTGCCTTGCCTGCGTGGCTCCGTGTGTGGCTAACACGGGTGCGCTGCACGTGTATGCACTCGAATGCCTTAAGGTGATCTCGTCTGAGTTAGGTGGGCTCCAGGGCCATCTCTTTTGGCAAATCCTATTTTAGGGAGTCACTTTTGAAAGCATCCTTTGGAGATACTTGTCTCCATTATTTAAATTCACTCTTGACCATCTTATTTTTCTTCTCACGTGCTCTTCTGTTTCTATTCTGTTTCCATTGCTGATGGGAGAACTGAGTCTTTCCAGGTTGGCCATTTTGGCCCCACTCAAGTTCATGAGTTTTGTAAGTATATTGTGGTTAGAGCTACAGGAGCCACTGAACGCTAATGCATGATTATAATACACAGAGTTAGCAGTGTCTAACTGAATGCTTTTTAAAGTATTTGGATAAAATTTGGGAAGCAAAAGTGATATATTTACTATCAACTTCTCTTCCTTTTGTCAGTGGTATGGAACGAATGTAAAGACTGAACAGGGGAAAGTGTAGTAGCATCAATACTGATTCCAGATGTTCTGCTAAAAGGTGCTATTTATGAGAGGATATTATTGGGAACAGTCCTGACCTAATACCTAAAGGATTGCACTAACTGTACATTACAGACATGCACACACACTCATTCAGATATATGCATACATATTCCCACCAGCAATGTGAGAATTCTACAAGTCTGGAGGGGAAAAAGTGAAAAACACTGGATCAGTGAAAATGGAATTGTAAAAATACCTCTCCGAGTTTAAAGCAGAAATGTAAAGGTTTAGGTTCCCTAGCTAAGGGCCTCCGATTTCCAAAAGAACACTAGACAATTCTTTGTTCTTACTAAAATTGGCGGAGAGAAGATCTGAACCTCAACTTCAGTTTTGTTCAGTCTACAGGTAAGACAAGCTGAGAGTTTATCTGCCAATCTGCAAAACCACACTGGATATTGCAGAACTTCTGCGATTGCTTCTAGGGCTTGAAAGAGAATTCTGTTGAGAAAATATGTTGTGCTGGTGCTTGGAAACCCCCAATTCTAATCTCAAGTGAAACAAAAGCCAAAAATGGAGAGAAAAAAATGGAAGTGAAGATAAACATTTCCAAACCCTGAAAGAGATTTGCTGAACTTCTAAGTGAGTTCAGGACTGAGTGGAATCTGCAGAATTCAAATGTAATTAAAACTGCGTCATCCATTTTTAATAGATAAGCAGCAAATGAAAACCATTTAAAGATTATAGGTGAGAAAGTTAAAGAAAACCCTGACAGAACAGTCAGAGGCAGGTGGCCTCTTCATTTTCCTATTCCACACTTCCGTCTCCTTATTAGATATATGGGAACAAAAGTGTGCCTGATGCTTTACAGCCACGTAGGAAGATGCTGTCGCTAACTAAAATTTCTCTTAGACTCCTGAGGGTAATGGGACTCCATGTGTGCCGGGACGGCCTGCACAGCACTCATTAAAAATTGCATTTTTTCCTGCACAGCTTGTCCCTATTCATGTGTCATAGGCTAATCTCCCAATTACCCTGGAATGGAAGAGTGAAACAATGTTGGGAGATGCACAGTTTCAAACCAAATCTCACAGGATTTGGAGATTAGATAGAGAAACTGAGGGATATGTGTTTCAGATAAATCCTCGTGTATTAAAGAATGTGTTTGTTTTAATGGCAACTTGAATACTGCATCACCTTCTCTAATAGGGAAGCAATTAAACCTTCAGATATGTCAATTAGCTACTGATGGGCTGATTTCCTGTTTGTTAGCGTACCATTAAAGAGTCATATGGCTCTGGAAAGTTTCAAGACTGCTGTCTGGGGCTTTTTGCACTTCAGGGACATTTCTTGCAGACATTAAAACCCTGCTTGATTCCTGATCATTAAATATCAGCTAAAGTCCGGGAGCAGAGGAGAAGTTCAGCCTTGAAACCAGCAAAACTGCAGAAAGTGAGCTGCTACCTCATTATGATCATAGAGTCAATAAAGTCACCTGATGGCAGATTTAGAGGAACTCATTAGGAGATGGAATTTGGTTGTGCAGACAAGCTGCTGTGATTCTGGAACCAGGCCCTTTCATTAAGGTCTTCAAATAGGATACAAGGCAGAGGGAGGGGGAGCCTGCAGGGCATTGCAGCTTAAAAGCATGGCAATAAGGATTCTATATGCATATAGCACTCTGAGTTGCAAGGCAAAGGAGGTAAGCTCTTAGGTGAGGTTTAAAAGAAGATAAATGAAAAAGGAATTTAAGACACCTATATCCCCTTACAAGTGATATTTTGTAATTCTGGCTTGGAGTGTAAGCTATGACATCCAATGAGAATACAGTGCAACAGACCTTTTATTACCTAATCTCTATGTAAATGTACTTATTGCTCCTTCTTGGAACTTAACTTTTTTTTAAGCATAATTGAATTAATCTAAGTCAAAACGAAACGGAAGCTTTTCATGTGGCCGATCCATTTTTCCTTTGTTTCTCCAGTCTGATCGCTGCTAAATGCCAACATCGAGCACCCCGCTTCTAATGAGCGGAGCAGGGGTCTAAGGTAAGCAAGTCATAGAGACAGATGTCCTGCACAGCCAGCCCAGAGCAGGAGAAATGCTGTCTTGTAAGCAGCGTGCGCCCTGGTGAGCTGTGCGTGCAGAAGTGGAAATAGGTGCTCCGATTTTGAGCCAGAAAGCAAACCACCACTAACAATTCTCCTTTTGAGAATCACCGATGTAGCAAAAGTCTAGCTATAATGAGAGAGAATAAAGCTCCCGAATTCTTTCGTTGCGGACACTGCAATTTTGGTTACAGTGAACTTAGAAAGAAAGTGAATGGAGGGGAGTGGCTTAATTACAAGAGGGCTTGCTGTGGTTACTTTAAAATCTTGGATACCGCGTAGGGTACTTTTTCTCCTAGCCATCTCTTTAAAATTAAGGAAGGCCAGGAGTGTTCTGGACAGTCCCTGGGAAAGCACAGTCAGTGCAGTGTGTACTTGAGTTGCTATTTTTTTTGCTATCCTACATCTGCCTTCAAAGCATTTAGCATAAAACTTTGCTCAACGGCATCGTGATGGAAAGAAACACTGAACAATTTAGCTCTGACAGTCAGATGGGTGCTTGAAAACAGCAGGCAAATAACAGATTATTATTGTACCACTGTCTAGTTTGAAATAATGATCAATTCCAGCCCTGTTTGAAAAAAAATAAATGAGAAACCTGGAGAAAGATAGTATGCAACTTTTTATGCGCTGGAAGCTCAAACCAACTTAAACTGCTTGATATTCTGTTTGCTGGAACTGACCTGGCTCTGTGAGCATTTCCAAAGCCATGTTTCTAGAAAATACAGTCTGTGTTTAGCTTATAGCCATGAATATGTAAAGGTCTTTACTCGTGTGTTATTTGTCTGCCGTGCTCCTGTTCCTGCGCCTGGCTGTCCAAACCAGAACAGGCAGGCTAGTCTTCCTTTCTGCACCCAGTGAAGCCAGCAGGAAGTTTCTTGCAAATGTTCATCCAAACTGCTAAGAGAAATCACTCTGTGCTGCTTGCTCGTTTGCTTCTCGGAGGCAGCCTCGTCGAACGAGTCTGCTGCTTGTCTTTATGCGGGCTTTTTTTCTCATTTGTGTTACCACAGCACCTTGCGGTCCAAATTGTGGTCTAGAACCACTGTGCACTAAGTGCTGCAGAAACATAAAACAGCCAGCCAGCCTCTGTCCCAAAGGGCTTATAATAATATAATCGAAATATAAGGCCAGTGACCACAGATGGGTAAGAATAAGGGAGTAACGAGATCATACTAGGGGGTGCTTTCCCTGCGCCTGTAAGCTCGCCATTTTCAAGTTTTTGGCAAAGGAGAATTTTAATAAGGGATTCAAAGGAGGATAACAGTTGGTTTTATGAATGCACATGCAGGCTCTTCTCAAGCCTGAGGGGCAGCAAGGGAGAAAGCACAAAAGATGCTTGTTGGAAAATTTAACAAATTGATCAATTGAAGCTGGCATCTGGGGCTGACTGATGCTGGGCATTTATATTTTGATAGTGAATAAAAAGTGACAAGTTGGGAGTAAGCCATGAAGGGCTTTGAAAGTTAAGAGAGTCACAATAAGCTTGATGTCCCAGAGGAAAAAAGGAATCATTGAAAGGGTTCAAAGATAATGGGTATAGTCAGAACAACAGGCCAGGAAAATGATTTATATAGCTGGGGCCCGAAATGAGCAGGGCAAGAGTGCTTTTGTGAAGGCCAGAGAAAAGGGCATTGCACTAATCGAGATGAGCGGCCGGACAAGAACTTCAGCAGTAAGTAGAGACAATAAAGACTATTGTTTAGAGATAGCATGTGGAAACACGATGCGGACTGAATCAGAACACAGATGGAAGACTCAGCAAGAAGGCAGGATCTCATGTTTCTGCATGTGAACATCCACGGCTGGAAGCAGTGTTGCTCACCACGATCAAAGATGAAGATAAAGGAAAAGGACTTAGGAACATTCCGGGCTTTTAGTCACCCTAACTGTGATATCCAGAGACTGACCAAGACCCCCATGGAGACATGTCTGGAATAAATTCATACGGAACAGAGCTCTGAATCTGTATTATGGAAATTGTGATTTTTTTTGCATGGGTGTATGAGTTTATCCACAAAAAACGCACAGAAGAGGAAAAGAAGGGAATCTTGTAGAATGCCTACGGAAAGCAAGAGAAGGGAAGATACTTTGAGGAAAAGGGGAGGAGGAATATTGGGAATCAAGAAAGAAGAGGTGGTCAAGAGGAGTCTGTTTAATAGTGTTAGTGGTAGTGACAGGTCCAGGAAGGTGGAGTAGGAGTGCTGAGATTTAGCTAGGGAACTGCCATTAAGGTTTCTGCAAGGTGAAAGGGGAAGACAGCACATGCAGTGAGGAATTCAGGGAGTTATTGGAAAGAGCATCTTCAGTCTGCTTACAGGGAAAAGAGAGATGGTGTGGAAATTATAGATGTAAAGTGGGGTGAAAGGTGGGAGATTTTAGATAGGAGAAGAAACAAGGCATTTTTGTAGTGTGAGGAGAGAAAAGAACCACATGAGAAAGAGAGGTGAAGGAAAGAGGAAGGGAGCAGATAAGAGGAAACACAGACTGGAAGAAAGGGTAGGATGAGGTCACTGTGACAAGCAAAAGGTCAGCTAGAAAGAATGTTAAACAAAATATCTGATTTTTAAATATATCTTACAGGCTATTTGTGGGAAATGCATTTGGGAATAGATATCCACAAGAATTTGCCCTGAAGATCTGCTTTGAAGACCTAAGCACATGCAGTCAAGAAACAGAAACATAGACGAATAAAACATGCTAATTGAAGCAGCTCAGTTTTCAGTGCAGGTTTCCAAGGCAGGACATTTGTAAAGAAAAACACACCTTTTGACAGTGGAAGATTAGAGAAGATAAAAAAATAAAGAAAAAAGTTCTGAAGGCGTATGGATTTCTGGGTTGGCATTCACCTGTCTCAAAGCTAGAAGACCACTGGAGAGTACGGAACCAGAAATAAGAAATAAGTGGGTTCATTTTTCATCAGAATAGTACTGAAGGCCATATTGCGTTCATGGCAATATTCTTCACTAATACGTGTTTTACGTCTTTGTGGCTTGGATTTTAAAACCTCAAGCACATCACGGTGTCACCCTTGCTTAAAGTGACACCCCACTGAATTGCTTCTACAACTTACTTCAGCAGAAAATTTTTCAAAATCCATCAGAAAAAGCTAATGTTTTCAAAATATTTTCCATAAGCCTGCCCATTTCAAAAGCCTTCTGACAAAGCGCTAATGACGTCATGATGAAATCTTGCCTATTTTCCAAACATCTTGCCTGAGTGCCTGCTCAGGGAGCCAGGTCTCCAGGACCTCTTGGCCTGTGAGAGCAATTCTTTGCTGAAAGAGGGAGGCAGGAGACTCAGGGTTTAACCTTCCAAGTTTCATCTGGGTTTGAAAGCGAAAGGTTTTAAAATACCTTCCAATAGTTTTCTTTTCCCTCTTTGGGAGACTTCTGATGTTTATTCAAAAGTTGAAATTAATTATTTTTCCTCAGTGCTTCTGAACATGCTGTGGAACATAAATACCAGCTTTCGAACAGCATAAATGCTAAACGCTGGAGTGAAAAATCAACACATGCCTTTCAGTCATTAAGAAACAGTATGAAATGAGACAAGTCTTTCTTGCACATTGTCAAATGTGTGCATTTTGGGGAAAATTTCAGTAAATTAATGAATGTGTTGAATTCACATTAAAACTTCCATTGAATAGTGCCTGTATTGCGATACTTAACAAATGTTGCCTGTGTTATATGGAGCAGAAGAAAATTAGCTGCAGTTCGGGGTGAGGGGAATGTATAATTTGGTATTGGTAGTGCTTTTCAGGGAATGGCACAGACATCTGACTTCTTGATTTTATAGTTGGATTTGTGGATGAATCAACTGATCAGGTCAAGTAGCCCCATTAAAATTGCAACTTAATATTTTATCTTTGCAGGTCACATTTTGTTACACAGTCTTATAAATGTGTGATGTTTTAAAGAGAATGCTTTCTGTCTAAACTGCATGAGCTAGGGTACAGAAAGATGTGGAAAAAAGGCTTACTCACAACAAACTACGCTGAAATAGGTGAATTAGGGGAATTTTAAGAATAGAGATTGAAATCAATCCTGTAAACACACATAGGTCAGGCAGCTGTGTTGGACCTCTAATGTGGAGTAACAGCTTCATGTGGCAGTCAGCATTAGTAAGTTGATCTGTATTTCGAGGGACAAAAGCGCGCTGTAAGAATAAGCTATTGGGGCAACATCCTACAGTTACTGTAGTAAAGGTATCCTATACAAAGATATATACTTGTATACACACTACATACACTATACAAAACCATAACATTGTATGATTGCTTATTAGTTATGTGTCTACAGGACAAAAAGGTTGAGCAATCACAGTAACTTCTAATTTAGAAACTGGAGAGGAACAAACAGATGACTATTATTGTACAAATTTATATTAATTTTGATTTTTTTTCAGGTAAGCTGATCCTAAAGGAAACTAATTTCAAAGTAGCCCGGAAAGGCTATTTTAGTTTTTGAAATAAATTCTGAAGAAAGGAGGTCACTGGAAGGGCAACATCACAGAGATGGAAACAGCTTGAGAACCACCGAGAGCATGCAACATCTCTTCCCAGCACCCCCATTTGCTGCCTGGAAATCACAGTGTACTACCTATTATCCATCTGCAACCAACTTGGAATGAGTCGACACCTAACGTAATAGGACCTTGCCCCAAATACTCACTTCTGCTTCCTTCATGATAGTGTCTGCCATGGCTGCCATGAACATCTTTTTTAAGTTGCCTCATAAAGTCAGCGTGTATCTTTGTGAAGGGATAGATGCCTTAATGTTGAAACGAATTGGAAAGGGAATTGGGAAATGCTGCTAGTTGTTGGATGATTAGAATACTGTGATGTTTAGCATAGCGTGTGTGTATAATTGTGACATCGCTCAGCTTTTATTAAAGTGTGTGATAATTATTTTGGATTTAAATAAAACAGCAGAACCGCACAAATATAGTATTTACTGCAGGTTGGCAGCACTGTGCACAATGTCAAAACGTCCAAAGTTGCAGTAAAGACAATTTTCTTAACATACTATGCTTCCTTTCACAAAAATCCCAGCATTTGATTTTTCAGGAAATGTAAAGGATGTATTCCTCAGATATACAAACCGGGATAACGTTTGCTTATCAGTATCTTTTCACGTTGGTTTTTTCTGTATATTTGACGTAATTAACTAACTCATTTTATTTCTCTAAATAGGATTGCAGTTTGTAAATGGATTCATAAAGTCAGAAAAGAAGCCAGAAAAAGATGAGGAAATGAAGTGGGGGAAAAAATCAAGATGGAAATATAGAGTGGAGAAAAAAAAAAAAAAAAGAATCCTTCTTCTGGAGTCAAAATCCCATCAGCTGATACACTTTTCATGAGAAAAATGTAAGGAATAATAAACCTATATAATGTTAGAGGAAAAGGAAATCATACATAGATTAACCGAAAACAAAATTTACTGGGCAAAATTGTGTACTAGATTGTGCTATCTAACTGTTCCCAGTGATTCGAAGAAATGTTGCTTCTTTAGTATGAGTTAAACTTATTTTTATTTCTAAGAAATTGCTGCTAAGCATTAAAACTGGTGGACGCTTCAAACAGTGTATGGGCGAAGATAAAATGGCGTATTCACATTTTGTAGTTGTTGCAAGCTGTAATGTAACCTACAGCGAAAGCCCAAGTGCCAGTCTGTTGCAAAGTGATACTGACTCTACAGCGATCTTGGTGAAATTCCATGACACCTCCAATAACACCTGAATAGCACAGTCATAATTATTTATTAACTTATATGTGCACATTTTTCACTATACACAAAAGCTTCCATAATGTCAGGAGAGTTAAGCTCCTTTCTGTGTGGGACAAAATGTGAACTATTGAGCACGGACGGTTCTGACACTGTGGAAAGAAAGATACCTGGATAAGAAAAGAAATTTGTCTTTCACAGTTTACGTAGACCTAAAGATTCCTTGGAGACGGGACGAAGCCCAGAACTCAAATCTCCTTTGACATCAGTATAACCATCTCTTCTGTTTGTTAATCCTCACCTTTTCCTTCTACGGCAGACTGTGACAAATGTGGTTCTCTCTTCAGCAGAAATAGTATTATTTAACTGTACAAAAACTTTTAGTGACTTCTAAGATGTAGCTAGAAGAGTTCATCAGCAGTCAGTGTGGGACCTTATTTAATATTTTTCATAATAAATGCCATAATTAGATTTGTATTAACGAAGTTTTCTAGACCTTCCAAATCGAAAGGCATCGCCAATACGTGGGAGGATCAGAATACCCTACTGAAAGAATTGCATGAATGATTTTGAGAAGTGAGGCGGTAGTAATGGGATGATAGTTAACAGTAGAAAATGTCCATTTGGAGTCTAATAACTAGCATTTCTGCCCTAGGCCAGGAGCTCTTGACTTGCTGACAACTGTGGAAAAAGGCTGATGGATGCCTGGTCACAGCAGGAGCACGCCATCCCAATTGCACTGGTGAGGCATTTCCAGTAGAGACAGGGAACTTGTAACAGTGTTGTGTAAGGTATGAATAAGAGCCAGCTAGAATTACTGTGCACAGTCGTGTCCTCACGTATTAGGAAACATTAACTGAATCTAGAACAGATAGGAAAAAAGAACCGGTAGGATGATCCGGGAGTGGCAAGTTCGATGGATGAGATGAAAGCAGGATGGTGTGGCAAAGCAACGTCTGGGAGGAGAATTATGTCATTCTATGGAGGTAGGGAGGATAAAGAGCAGGTAGGGGAAGCAGTATTTCAGCATTATTCTGGTCAGCGTTGATACAAATGGAAGGAATACTGCTGGCCACAAATATATCTGTATTTAAAACTAGAAGCTTTTGAGTCATCAGAGTGGTGAAGATCTAGAATAGCTCTCCTGCAAGAGTTTTTGAAGGCAGGTAACCCAGCTAGTCTTACAGTAAGTTCAAGGTAAGTTCTGAGAAGTTTGGAAAGAGGGCCTAAGGAAAATATTCCCTTGATTTTGTTTTGACACTAATTAAAATGTTCTTAAGAGATTGCTGGTTGGTTGAGACAATAAGGATTTGGACTTACATCACCAGGAGATCTCTGTCAGCCTGTGTTTCTATATAAAATGATAAAAATTTTACATTTATGTGATTTATCAGCACAACAGTGAGGTATTCACTTCTCATAGTGAAAGACATGGTCCTGGAAACCTAGTCAGACTAACGGAAGAGAAGACTGGATGGAAAGCACCATCAACACTGAGGAGTTACTTTTATGTTAGTTTTAAGAATTAGTTTACTGTTCCAGACAATTTGGTAGGATAAAATTTGTCCCTCCAAGCACACATATATAAATGGGCACTTAATTTTTTTTTTTCTCCTTCTTTATGATCTTACACGGAAGACACCCTGAATATCTCCCAAGGATTACGACAGCAGAACACCAAACACTGAACGCAGCTGGTGGCATTTTGATCCCTCTCTTTCCTCCAGTATCGCTGGCAGGCCAGGTCATCACATTATCTCAGAGAGCACGAGGTATCCTTTCTAAGGTGCTTCTCCATGTTGTTCCCTGGTGCCTCCAGTTTGGACTGCCATAGGCCTCTTCCACTAGTATGATAATGAAAGCAAATATAACAGTGTCTGTAGAGTCTCTGGAGTGGGAATTGTAACAATGTGAGAGAAGTTGTTCTATTTCCTCTTTTTCTCCCCCCTTTAATGGTCACTGAAATGTGCTTAACATTTTTAAAGCTGTTGCTGTTATGATAATGTTTTATGAAACCTCTTTTCTTTTTCTTTTCTCTAAACCTAAATTTTGGGCCTATTCTAAATTAACAGTGTCCCTTTGACATTCATGGGATTTATGGACATGCAAGGAGGGAAAATACATCCCTTTGCTGGATTTGAGTCAGGAGGATCCCAGAGGCATATACTGTACTTCTGAATTTCCTTCCGCTTTTCATGACCGTAATTCTTGTGTCCTCTTTTGCATACATAATTGATTAATCTGTATTTTTAAAGGTTTAATACGTTTCCTCTTTTTAATCTGGAGGCACATGATTTCATTTTCATTATACTCCCAAGGTCTCTGACTTCTGTTTTCGATTTCCCTACCCTGCCATCTGTGGGAACAAATTAGAGAGAAAATAACACTTTTGGATTATTGGGATAAGGAGAGAATAATGCAAGCAGCAAAGGAAAAAGGAGAATTAAATGAAAATTCAAAGATATAGACATGGATTCCCTAAAACAGGAGCAGGGAAATTTAAATTACACTTTGTTGTGCCAGCATCTCTCTTGAACTGCAAGGGAAGACAACCCATACTAGTGTTGGTGCCCTGTTGCCTCAGTTCCCTCTGGGACAGCTGAATCCAGGATCCTGTGAAATTCACACTGATGGAAGTCACTTAATCAACAAATTCCTCCGATTCTCCGGCCTTACCTCCCTACCTTTTTAAGGCTTAAGAGAAGATCCATTAAGAGACTTAAGGGCTTTTCGGATGCCTAAGTGTTGCGGGGCCTGTGCTAATCTGCGTAGACGGGTTGGTGTCCTAAGCATCCTTTGCTTTCACCCCTAGGACAAGTTTTGCAGGGAAACATGATAACTTTGCCCTGGATCATGACCCACAAAGCCTCTCTCAGCAGGCTGCCTGACTTGTATATTGCATGGCTGAGCACCAAAACCCCAAATCTCTTTATGGAATATGCCCCTGGCAACTCCCGATACCCTCGGTATGGAGAAAAGCCCATCTTTGTGCCTTGACACGGCAGCACTCTCTTCTGGGGAATTCTCAGCCTGTGGGCTTCTGCTCCTGCAAATCACCATGAACCCAGAGTGAGTCTAGCCCGTTCAACAGATCTGACCTAGTGAAATTCTTCCAGCTTTCAGCCCCCACTATTCAAGAGAAAATAAATGGAATGAGGTGTCAGGGAGCAGAGACTGGGGAGGCTTCATCTTCTCCCCATGAGCGTACCATGAGTCAGATTGCTAAGAATCAACTTTATCACTAGCCAAGATACATTTTTACTTTAAACTCAAACTACAAAACTTAAAACTACAAAAATGTAAAATTACAGAAATTTAAAAGAACAAAAATGCATTTAGCAGGACTATGCGTAGTCTAAATAAACGTCTAACAATGATGTTCAAGTCATCACAATGTTTCAACTAACTTATATGGCTGGCTATATGGACTCTATAACCCGTTCAAGGACTGGCCTGCCTCAGACAGTCCGTCAGCCTACATCTTTCCTCACCTCTTAAAGAGAAGTGCAGTAGCTGCTCCAAACAACTGCCCCGAGAAGCTTCTCTAGCCAAAGGTGTAATGACCTCCTCCTTCCTCTCTTTTCCTGTTTACCTGCCCTCAGTCTCCACGACTGGGCACTGAGCATTTGGAAATTAGCTCATTTCCTTCCCCCACTGTTTAAGGTTGCTTGATTGTTATTTCTATTGTGTTTGCACCTTCCTTCTACCTTCTGAAAACATGCTGGTGCAGCTTTATGTGGGATGTCATGAGGCATATCGAATACATGATCTTCTTACCAGAACTGTAACTATCCTTACTCCAGGAATGTCATATAAAAGCTGAATGCAAAAACAGGAATGATGGTGGTGGAACAGGGAGCCTTGAATGTCTTTTCCCAGTGGGAACTGGGCGGGGAGGGAAGGAGGGTGGCTGTGTACTTGCCTAATCTGTTAAGGTGCTGATAAATTTTTTTTCAATACCAAGTTGTAAACTGCCCTTATGGTTGGTTGATACTCTTGAGTCTGATTAGCAGTTCACAGGATTGAGACCGCAAAGGGGTTTGTTGGGAGTGGACTTGCCTCAACACAGGAGGAGTGAATCCTGCTTCCTGCCCCAAGGACGAATTAAACATTTTCCACTTGGATCATTGAATGATGCGTCTAGACAGGGCTGGGAGCAGGAAGAGTCCCCATTTTCCTGACTCAGGGAGGAAAGCGTTTTGTTTTGCATTGTTCCTCCCCCTGTCCAACTCATATTTCTTCACTACTACGGCCCAGCCTCACCAGGAGAAAAGAGTGATCCACCTTTCACTGTTTCATAGTCTGAGCAATGTTACTGCATTTGAGGAGTGGTCATCCTCCCCTCCTCCTCCCGCTGCCGCCTGCATCTTCGCTTAATGACTTCTAAATACAAATGTATTGGTAGTCCTTGGCAGATGAGCAGAGAGTAGGACATGGTACGATGAGGGATACCAAGGTGTCACACCAGTGTAAACACCTGTAGCGTGTTTGGTTTTATCTTATCTCCTTATCAAGGTGTGTGAAAGGAATTAGTCAGTAATTTGTATTGTCAACAATGCTGTCTGGCCTGTTAGCCAAACTGCTGAGCTTGAGAAGAGAGACGGGCTTTGTGCTATTCATTAAGCTCAACTAATGAAGACATTGGTGTTTTTCTAACATGGATTTATTTTAACTGTTCAGCTGCAAATACACATGCAGACTCCAAGGCAGTTTAAAATAGTTCCGGGAACTTCTTCATCACATTTCTCAAGCAGATTATCAAGTTACAAATGTTACATCATCAACAAAAAGTCTCTTTGGCTGACCACTCTGTAAAACCCAGTCCTTTAGGTTTCGCTATGTAGGCATTTCTGAACGTCGTGCACGCTCTGCTAGCTCATGTTCTCAGAGACTTTGTAATTCTCCATTGCACAAGTCGGGGTGTGTGAATTCTGGAAGAGCTCTTTTCAGTAGTTTTTCCCAAGTCTGCCTAAGTGAGCGATCCTTTAGTGCTGGCATCCGTCTGACTTCTGTGGTCTGCCAGAGGATGGCTAGTGGTTTTTGCTGGATGCATTCCCTTTCCCTTATCTAAATGTAAAAGGAATATGGTCCCTGCTTTAAAAGAGAAATAAATGATTACCTAGTCACTTCAGAGGTGGAAGCAGGAGGTCATCCCGTTTCTGACGGTTTCCCCGTCATCTTTCAGCTGACTTGAGTTGTCTTCACCAAAAGCAGGTGCCATTCCTGATGATTAAGGAAAAGGATTTTTTGAAGGAGGTGCTATAACCTCCATTCATGAGAAGAGGCAACACATCCTGCATTTCCTACATGCCCCTCTTCAGTGGCATCAGTGGGAGGTTTGGGCATGAATCACGAGACAGGCAGGGCCTGCATTTTAAGGCATTTACAGCTTCAGGTTGAAGTATGTCCACTGGAGAAATGGGGCTTGAAAGGGGCTGCACACTGGTTTTGTTCTGCGTGTCAGTCCCACAAGCCAGTATCAGTGGGGTCCCGTGCACGCAGATGAATGGCATATGACCCAAAGCCTTAACAAAGAACAGATTTTCCTGGGTTTTGGGGCTCCAGTAGGGACTGTATAAGCCTGTACTTAAAAACTGACTGGTTTTGAACATGGCAAGTAGAATTACTGTTTCTCACTGGTTTCAGGGTAACATTATCTCACTCCTAATGAGAAAGAGAGCATGATTTTCAGGTCCCATTTTCAGGTCCCATAAAAAAGCGTTGCTGCTCTCGTAAAATGTTAAAGTGGGTAGGGGCTTTAAAGCTGGCAGGTGTTAGTCCTGGGCTCTTTCAGATCTCAGAGTCCTCGTCTTGCACCGCCTGAGCTGGCTGGTTCTCATTATGCTCATCCTTATGGGAAGTCAAGTCCATCCTCACACAGATTGAAAAAGAGCAGTCCTTTCCTGGCTGCGTCTGCAGAGCAGGGGGTGAGGAGGGATGGGAAAGGAGCGTTGGCCCGGTTACTGGCCACAGTAGGTCACCTCGCACAGGTGCTATCTCAAATGGTCACTGGGCAGATCGGCAGCCTGTTATTGTCCGCCTACAACAAGGAGGCCCCTGTGTTGGAACAAAGCTTCCTAGGACAGTGGCGTAGCATTATTTTTCGTTCAAACCATAATGCAGCCCTCAACATTTTATACTCCGGTCACATCAATTCTCTATTGCAAAAATTCCTCTTGATTTTACATTCCTAAAGAGTTCATCAGATATTTTTTAGAAAAATGTTTTGTTTGCTGTTTTTGACAAAATGGGGCCGGCTATGGGGGTGGGAGGTAGAGGGGAAGTGTCTTTATATTTTAAAAAAAAGGGGGTTTACATTACCATGGGAAATAATAAAATAATTTTGCAAGCAGCTTAGCTCCAGAGGGATTCCGCTAGAGCCCATTCTCCTTTTATTGGTGAAACTCAGCTGATCTAGAGTGGGCTGCTTTCCTCTCACGGGGAAGTCACACAAGATCCTTCAACTAACTTTGAAAAATGCTTTCTTCTGCATCCCGCTATTTCCATTGAAAAGTTATCCTAATTGAATCAGTTTACCTTTGGAAACATTAATTAAATTAAAAAGATCTGGTGTTGCCAACAAAACAGAAAAATGCTTTTTTAATGTACAGCGGAAATCAATTAACCAGTATCCGTGGATGCAACTGAAAGAATATTATTGTAGTTTCATTTTGTTTTCTTGGGGGGAAGAAAGACTAATTGTTTTTTAAATGAAATGTTAAGTAGCATAGTTTACCAAGAAGTATAACCACAGACTGGTTTGATGTGTGTTGCACAGCTGGAATTAAAAACACACACAAAAAGAAAAAAAAAAAAAGTAGAAACCACAGAGCTATTAAGCTGAGACAGTAAAGAAGCAGGGAAATTGGCCAGGCTTTTCTTTTTCTGCTTAAAGATACTATTCACTTGGATAAACAGTATAGTCTTTGCAAATAAATAAACTTACATTTTTTAACAACAACAAAACAAAAAAAAAAGAAACAGAAGAAGGAAATAGGAAAAACCTAAACCAAACAAAAGAGTGAGAACATAGCGATCATTAAGTACGTGATTTCAAACAAAAATGCTGTTAATTAAGGGCAACGCCCAGCAGCAGGAATCTGGGAAAGAGGTTGAAACAAGAGACAAATATCATGTCCTTCAAGTTTAATTAATTCCTTTGGACAATCTCCAAACATGTAGGGGGGGAAAAAAAGGAATATAAAATACTCAAAGGAAGAAAAATATTAAAAGCGAGAGTTCCTGAAATTTGTAATTGTAGCATTTACAGAAATGCAAAACTCAGTATGTTTTCCTCCCGAAAAGCTGTAACTAGAACCTGAGAAGTTGGGAAAATGAAGTTTAAACTCTTACGTGTCTAAACAAATGGGCTCTTTCGACGTGTTTGTAGCAGCTGGATGCCACGGCAGCCTCTTCATGCGGCACAAAATTGGTTTTGTGGCAGAACACTCAGAAAAGTGGTTCTTGCTTGTAGAAAATACATGCTGCTTCCATGCGTTTTAATTGCCTGGGTCATCACTGTCTGCAGTCCTGACCATACCCCCAGCAAAGCTCTTCCTGTTGGTTCAGCAATGCCCCCAAGTCACTTTGTAGCTGGAAATGAGACCCGTACAACCAGAGACGAGCAGCACAGTGAAGAGCCCCTGGCAGAGCAAATCCCTGCCAGGTCTTACTGAAAAAAAAAAAAAAACAAAAAAAAAACCACCAAAGGCAAAATAAATGAGTCAAAGCAAAAGAATATGTATTCCTTTCCCACTGCATTTCCTTTTTTTTTTTTTTAATATCAAAGTCTTCCTGTTCTTCACGTATTAGCCAGCTTCTTCATCCCAAATTCATCTGCTGCTGTAACTAACTCATGAAAGTGTGCCAGTCATGGACTAATGTATTTCTAACTTCCCTTTTTTTTTTTTTTTTTTTTTTTTTGCTTTAACATTTCCTGAGTTTTGCAGTCAGGTATCTGACTCCCTTCCACTCCTATGCCTTCTCTCCTCCTTCCACCCCTAACACTTTCCATCATTGCCTAAAGAATCTCTCCCATCACCAGTCACTTCCCTATCTCTGCGCTTGGAGCTCAATTTCCCTGCCTGGCCCCAGCAGCCCTGTTATTCCCCACAAGGTTTTAAAAGCCTTTCCCACTGTAAGTGATGGGGCAAAGCCTGCCAGGGCAGTAAGTAGCCAGAGGATGGAAAATAAAGAGATTCAGAAGCCCTAGGTATTTCAGTGGTGCTGCAGATGGCAGGATGAAGGAACGAGAGAGGCAGCGTGAACAGACGCAGTGAACCTGTTTATGGTGAGCACTCACGGGACTGACAAAGATCAGCTGCTTAATGCACGTGGGTTTCCTATAAACACTGAACAGATTCCTACTGGGTGTCCTGTGTGGATATTTTGGCCAGAATTGCATTATGCCTACTGAAATACTCATAAATAAGCAAAAATCTTTTCAAAAAACATCCTTTAAAGATGTAAAAAGAGTGACTTGGACAGTTTATGTCACTGTGTTCTGCCTGTGTACAAGCCATCCCTCGGATAGGTTAACCCCATAAACGTTGGCTGAATCAGCGAAGAGCCGAGGATGCTAAATGAGCGGCCAGCTCGGTCATCAGCCCTCCATGGCGCTCCCTGTCTCCTGCGAGACTTGAGGATACTCAGCTTTGAGAATCATTTGACCAAAAATACCAAGTGCGTGGTAATGAAGAGGCAAGAATGCAAATAGAATTTCCTTGCCTTGAAAAAATGATAGTTTGATAAGTTGCTCTGAAGAACGTTAACCAGATTTTTTTAAAGTGTTTATTTGTATTTATTATTGTGCAGTCTAAGAGGGGAATTAAACATCTGGATAATGGCATGTTTACAGTTTGAAGAACATCCTAGCGGTCATATTCCTTCCTCTGTAGAAATGCTCGCACACTTCTGAAGAAGATACTTGTTTATCTGTGTTGTTTATTGATCTACTGTCTGGCTAATACACCACTTGAAAAGACTCTGAGCCAAATGTACCACTAATGTAAGCAGATGCAATGACATGGAAATTGGTTGCGAGTCTCTGAGTTTGCTCATGAAAAACATTAACTTGACAGTGACTGCTCAAAAATATCTATTTGTTTTAGTTCAAGTCTGTCTCACTGAAACCAGATTTACACAGAGATAATTTCAATGAGTTCAGCAGAGTCGTTCTGAATGTGCTCTAGTATGATGAAAACCGAGCGTACTTGTTTTTAAAGAATCCTTTCCCAACGCCAACACTTTAAAGAATTAAAAAAATATTTGTTCTCCTTTTTTTGTGTCGTTCACGTTGGAAAGCAAAACGAGAGCAGCCTATTTATACTGAGATTCTCCTGGTTTGTATGCAGTAACACAATTACAGCAAGGAAAAGTTCTGAGCACTACAAAGGAGAGTTCAAGCTTTTTCAGTCAGATGAGAACGGCAATCTAGAAATGTATTCACAAAGCCATTAAGGCTGACATTCTCAAAGCCTGCTTGGGTATTTAGATATTCACCTTGCATTAAAATTAACCGGTTTTGTTTGTCTAAATACTCTGTCTTTGAAAATTTTAACTTTTTAAGCACTTCTTTTCCCCCCTCCGAAATTTGGACTCCGGCCTAGCCACAAATATATCTGGAGTCTTTCCGGTATTAGATTAGAAATACCGCGTATTGTGCACAGCAAATGTGAGTCTGTGTACCGTTGTATGTTTGAATCTTCAATAACAGATGTAACATTTCTGTATGATAAGAAAAACCTTAGCAAATGATGTGAGAAGGTGGGTGTCAGTCAGGTGGTTTACTCTACCAGCATTTCAAAAGCGATCCATTTGAAATAGGATGAAAGGTGGACCATGTCCAGCCTGACACTGTTTGAAAAGCTTTTCCCTACCCCCATCTTTAAAGAGCATGAGGAGGCTGACACTTTCGAAGCAATCCTTGTCTCGGCGGTCAGTATGGTGGGGAAGGATAACGTTGTTTCAGAGAAACACATATTTATTTTATTTTTCTTGGCAGCCCATTGGTTGTCCTCAGGGTTGCTTTGGTGGCATTTTTTTCTTTTCTTTTAGTTAAGAGAAACAAATTGTGAAATCTTCAGCTTTTTGAAAGGTGAGACTAAGTAAGATTGGCATTGAAACAGAATAAATGGTATAAGCTTTGGCTTCATGAGTATTGTGTCTAACGGAGTGATACCCTGGACTCAGTTGTACACTGAAGAAATAACTCCAGAAGTAACAAAGATTGAGATTTTGTTGTATGAATCCCATAATTCTACATCCTTTATCAGGAAAACATTGCTGTTTAATATATTTTATTCAGCATGAGAAAAATCACTATCGGTCTGTTGTATGAGCCAGAACATGTTCAGGCACCTTTGATTATCTGGAAAAAAAAAAAAAGGAAAAAAAAGAAGAAGAGGCATTATCCCTTATAGAAAGGGTGGGGCTTCTCAGCTCATGGAATGGAGTCCGAGTAGAAGGAGCTTCGCTACTTACCTGGGAATAAGTGCAAAGGAACCTGCTGAAGGCAGAGCAGTCCACACGTGTGCCCTTGAGCTCACCAAAAGCTTCTCCGTGGGGAGGACCTTGAGGTCCTTTATCTGTCTGACCCTAAACACAAGAGGGTTTCTCCTCCACTTTTGGAGCTGCCAGATCCACTTTAGGGAGTGGGTTGTTTTACGTGTAGATCGGGCAGGTAGTGAGGGCGCGTGGGTTGCTCTGCGTCTTTGGTTTTGCAGATAAAACGCAGCTCTGTGTTTTTGTCTTTACCGATTTGGTTAGAAGGGTTGATTGTCTCCCCTGGCATGCGAGGTTGGGGCATGGAGGAGGGCCAGCTGGCTGAGGTGCCATCCAGATAAGAGCACAGTGCTGTTAATAATGCGGGGAAAACAATCAGGAGTTATGGCAGGGATAATATCTGCCCCTTTGGGAGGGTGTGTACCTGCCACTTATTACTCATGTTCCCTGTTCTGGTTAGCTTTCCATTTCTTGCTGGATAACTGGAATCCAAGACTAATTGAGAAGGACATTTTTCCTCACATTTATCTCTGGTTACCCTTTCTCCAAAGCGGACCTCATTCCTGTGAGTCGTGCCTTTATCACCTACAGGTTCACCACTGCCTCACTCATCCCCACCAAAGCCCCGTCTCAGGCATATTTGGAAGCCGGCTCGAAACACTCGCAGCTGGGCTGCCCTGCTCTGAGCGCACGGTGCTGGCGTTGGCTCTCATTTGTAAAGCCCCACAATGTCCTGAAGCTGGCCTACCTGCAAGGATGGCTCTTATCTGTCAAATGGCTGCTCTCAAGCATTATTGCTGCTGATGTTCCCTCCTCCTAAGAGAGGGAGCCTCCAGCAGAGCTGCTTCCAGCCCCGAGGTGCTCATGTTTTCTGCCTGCAGGCCACATTGCAAAGTCCACCTCTTTACACGCTTGGGAAGAGGCAAGGAGTCCTTGTCCTTCTCTGCAGAATAGGCTCCTGTTTTGTTTTTTTGCTATCTGGGGTGTGGAAAGAGTTGCTGCTGATTTGGCTCTGTGTTTCAGTCTGGGCTGTTCAAAACTCAGGGTCTGGAGAAGCTACAGCCTCATTTTGTTACCACAAGTCTCGACAGATTTTTCAAAAGATAACAGACCAACTACAGGACCAGTTTTTGAAGTTTTTATTCGGCTTTTCTTACTGCAGGCAGGTTTCTCACTGATGTCTCCCAGACTCAGGCAGTAAAAAAACCGAGAGGCAACTGGGTAAGGACTGCAGAATATAGCCCACTGACCTTAGCCCAGGCAGAAGGAGCAGAGCACACCAATCAGTCTCAGGTTGATACCTGGGCTTATAAAAAGCTTACCAGAATAGTATGTATAAATGTATAATGCATCTGTGACTCTGAAGCCAGCACATTTTCTCCCTGCTCCATGGAAATTGCCTGGGTATAAAGATGTGCTGCTCTTTGTGTGGTATATAAAGAATATCAATACCAAAAGAATTTATGTATGATCCAAGAATTTTTTAATAAAGTGTGTGTTCTCTGGCCATTGCTTCTGTTCTTTATGAATAGATATAAGGAGTGATACAATTTCATCTGAGATCGTACACCAAAGGTAGATTGCTAGCTGCCTGTAACCTCTTTGAGTAGGTTGGGCTCTGGAAGAAGCAGCTTTTAATGGTTTGATATAGTGAGTGATATTAGACGGCTCATATATTAGGGCTCGGCACATCCTCTTACACAACCCAACACGGCAGAACAAATTAATCACACTTTGGCCTGCTAAATGGGATTTGGGGGACATAAATATAAATTAAGCTTTCCCTTACTCCACTTCAGAACGATTTTTCCTCCATATTGCTCATGAGTCCAACCTTTTCCAAGCTCACCAGAGCTCAGTAAACCCTCTTCATTGTCTTACTGCACACAGACTGTGGAGGTCTACCTTGACGGGTGGAGGTTTTCTGTTTGTTTTTACCCTGTATGGAGATGGCAGGTAGAAGCTCGCAGCTTTGCGGTTGGAACAGAAGACGGTAAAGATTGTTTCTCAGCATTGCCTTACCCCAGTTTCCTATACAAACAAGGTTCACTCTGGTAGGCTCCGGTGTGTCTAAGGAATGATGTTATTATTGTGGTTATCACCTCGAAGCATTAGGCATGTTTTTTAGCTACGGTAAGCTGAAGAATCTCATCTTCTTTGGGATTCTTTGGGAAGCCAGTATAGAGGACAAAGGACAGGCTTGATTTGCTTGCAGTAGTCTATGCTGTTGAGGAGGCTTCATGAGCGAGGGTTTTTTTATGTTATTGTAGCAAAAATATTGTATGGGGCACTTTTATCAAGCGAAGGTGAAGAGGGCAAACACAGAAGTCAGAGGTGAGGTCACTGGCTGCCAGGAAGGAACCACAGATGGAAGAAAGCACGCTCAGGGAGCTGGAAGGTCAGAGCCCAGGTGGGATTTGTCTCGCCAGGCAGCGCTGGGGCAGCCACATGCCTCTGCCTAACCTCCTCCCATAACTTCCTTGCAGCCGGCAAGATTAATCGGACCTGGATTTCCAGAGACTGATTCATCTACCCTGTCTTAGTCACCTGTTTTAGGAGGGGTCAGTCGCAACGCAAGGACTGTCAAGGATGTCCAGATGAGAAGTTCAAACTGGAGGATGAGCTTTTAGCCCATTAAAGTGCAGGTGATGTGATGTCTGCTCACAAGTGTGAGGAAGAAGCTCTTGTGAAGAGTGGACTGCACTGACCAAATGCTTTTATATACGTTTAGGTGAAGGAGACAGTATCACGGCTGCAAGTTCTCCATAAAGTTTCCGTCTGCTCACCAGTATCGTTTCTGTCTTGTTCCTTTACTTTCCTGTTTTCCATCCATTAGCTGATCTTATCTGGGTCCAGGCCACAGTATGAGTAGTCATGAAGTTGTACATGGTGAAGGATGAGTAGAGCTCTCTGTCATCTTTTGATCATGTTACTGTCTTCTGTTTATGAATACCCGTCATTTTATCTACTTAGGGAAGTAGAAAGTACCTTCCCTCGATTCCTGACAGCCTTGTGTAATTCCCTTGTGCAGTGTCCTCAGATTTCCAATTTGTAGCTCGGGTATCCCGCTATATCATGTGGGGTCTTGTGAGAACTTATTTCTCTTCAAACTCCAGATCCCCAAACCATGAGAGCATCAGCTGTTGTTCTGCTTTAACTCTGTCTTCCCTGCCTTCGCAGTTGCAAAGCAAAACTTGCAAGTCTAGTGCAGTTTCAGTTTTTATAGCATACTCCTCACTAACTGAATAACCAGGAGGAACTGAGGAGATTTCAGTAGCGTTTCACTTGTATTTTCATCGTCTTTTTTAAGCACATCTCATGACGTAGGAGAGCCGAATTCACTGGTTTTGAACACTTTGCTGTCTCTGTTGTGATTGTGTACTGTGCATTATTCACACAATATATTCAGAAAGCTATATAAAAATGAAAGTGGTCTGGATCCTGTTTGTGCTCCTATTAGCTAATGTTTTGAAAGGTCGGAAGTATCTGATTTCCAAATCTAGTTTAACAGTTCAACAAACTAAACAAAACAAAAAAAAAAGGCAGCATGAAATTAGAAGATAGAATAATAAATCAAGGAAAAGAGAAAGGACTCATCCATCTTCACCATGCCTAGGCTTTTGGAAAGGGAAAAGTTGAAAAGTTGCAATGAACATAGGATAGATGCACATTTATGGTGGTATTTGGCATTTTTCCTTTGGATGGTGCTTCACCCTAAATGCATGTAAAATGAATACCTGGAATGGTTCTCTGTGGCTTAGGATTTTTTTCTAGTTTGTTTGTCTTATTTTTAATAGCTTATTTTTTCACTTCGAGATATTCTGCAAGCTTGCTTTTTCTCTGTAGCTATTTGTGCTGGTTACTTGAACTGATGACGATCATCATAAAACCATGGTTGGTCTCCATTGTAAAATGTTCTAGTGCCTTTGATGGAGCACTGGTCTTACTGTGCTGGGTAAACGTACAGATCGTGAAGTGGTATTTCCTGCGTAAAAACTCTTGTGATTTTTTTCCAAACTTGTGTTTTGTTTTGTCTTACTGGCTCAAAAGGCAGGACTATATATTATAGCACCTCTCACATTGTTTTCCTTGTCTGGTGTTTTCTTCGTTGGCCAATTGCTGGGCTGTGTCAGTACCAAAAACAAGTTAGCACCAGCCTGCAATGTTTATTCAAGTAAAATTTCACAGACTTTTTGTTTGCTTGAGCGCTGCAGGACTGAAACCTTTTAGGTTCAAGCAAAATAATATACAGCTCTTCCAAATTGTTAAGTGTTTTTTAGATATTCCTGCCAACTGTTGACAAATTTGAGACACGTTGACAAAGTATCATTATTTCATGAGGAAAATGCTCTTCCATTCCTTATTTTCCAAATAGCTGCCTTAGGGTGAAATCCTGCAAACATACAAAAAATTACCATCTACTTTAAGTGGGGGGGTAAAGCCAGTAAATTCAACCGTTTTGTCCCTTATGCCCATCAAAGCCTATGGCAAAAATTCCACTGACTTCAGTGAAACCCAGGAGCCTTGATATTGAATTGGGAGGCAAGATTTGTATTTGACACGACTGGTAAAAATAATTGCCGAGTCAAAATGTGACATCTGCTTTCACTTAAGACTTGCAGGTCCCTGGATGCCCCCGCTTGCTGAAGGACATTGAAAAGAGCCAGAAAGTTCAGTTGCTGTTAGCTACCACCTGGAATTGTGTTTGACTTCAGACTGCTAGCGGTGGGGATTACAACCAGACCAGTGCTGGGGATGGCTGGTTTTGTACCAGACTCCTCTCCAAAATTCCACTTTGAGTAACTAACTAGGTGTAATTTTGAGAAATATCTGCTTAGTATTTCAGTCCAGGACCTCAAATCTGGATGGAGGGAGCCCAACTTTACTGTATTTTATCTTTCTCAGCTTTGCAACTGAGAAATTTGAAAAGTAGTACCAAAGAACTAAATACGAGGATATTTTCAAAAAAAACGGGGCATATTGCAGGATTAGTTGTGATCCTGGGATCCCATGTTTGGTTGGCTTGTTTTGCTAACAGTACATAGGCAAGGGTGTAGCAGCAAGGGCATATCAATGTATATATTTTTTTTTTGTTTCTGAAGTACCAGGTCTTTGCTTCCCTTTGATATCACTGCATGAACTCAGGCTGCAGATTTCTTCTTGTCTCCCAATGAGGTGTTACCCAAACCTCCAGTCTGGGAAGGGTGTAATTCAGGTTACCCCCTTGTGAAACAGTGCAGTTCCTCCCAGGCTCTTGTGAATGTTCTTCATTCCACAAGAGGAAAAGAGAGGACTCAAGTAGCCTGACATAACTGACACGCAAAGAAAAATAACTACAGGGAAAATGAAAGGCTAGAAAAGCACTTTTGTATATGTGTGTCTATGTGTATGTATACACGGGACTTGTCCTCTGTCATTGACGAGAGCTGTGCATGCTGCTGGGTCACATACCAGCAATAACTTGATCTGCCATGAGTACCTGACCACCCTTTCACCAGATACAGAGCTTGTGCTGGTTTTATGCGGGCTGCGGGGGAATGGAAAATCTCTCATCTGGTATAAATCCTGATTGTTCAAGCTTGTTAGTATTTTTTGATGTGCTTGCTTTCTACCAAGAGAATAGCTTTATATTGAAGTGGTGTAGCATTTTTGATCGAATACTAGAAGCTAGGAAGCTAGATTTACTGTGCTTCTGAACCACAGCCTGATACAGGGCATGATGCCAGGGCAAGGGTGGGAGCGAAGTCACCGACAGCCCTTCCAAAGTATTATCTGGTGCAGTATATGCATTTCATTTGATCCATTTGGTGGGTGCACAGCTCAGTGTCCCATTCACAATGGGACTAAGCCGGCAACTAGTACAGACAGATAGATGTGAGACCAAGAAACTGAGAGAGGCAGATACAGATATATCACGTGAGGTCTTGGTGGATGAGAAATTAATGCTTTAGATTCACTAATCCCAGATGTCTCCTGTCTAGATATCATCAAATATGTTGCACTGTGTCTTTCTGTAAGGACAAATGTCCACCAGGGATAGATTAATGGCAGTAAACTGGCTAGATTCCTGACTAGATTGGAGTTTGCACCCAGGTGGCCAAGAGGATAAACTAGCAGTTCTCAAGGGCTCCTTAATGCCCACGGAACGCTATTTGATTTACAAATGTTATTGCTGCACTTTACCCAGGACAACTTTAACTGGGGATGCTCTGCTGGTACTGTAGTAGTAGAGTATTAAAGCTTTATGAAAAAGATATTTGCAAATGCTCACTAAGTCTCATTATAGATATGCAAGGCCAAGATGAAATTACTTAGATGCCATTTACCTATTTTTCCTGTTGCCATTAAAAAAAGTAAGCAAATCCCGTGTATGTGCATTTGAACTATGACAGTGGGCATCCACCAGCTATTGAAATAATTATTTAGGAGGCTGACAAAAAGCCTGAAGACTGCAAGCTTTCCATGGTATTTGAGAATGCTTTAACTTTAAAATGTTGGCTAGTAGATTTAAGGCTTAGGAAAAACCTAGTCATTTCCTAGGGGAGTGTCTGAATTTCACCTCAGAATGTGTATTTCCAATTCACTGCATCAACAGCTGAAAAAAAAAAATAGACATTTTGACGGATCCTTTATATATGTGATATTTCCCGCCCATGACTGACACAACTATACTAGGCAACGTTAAAGTAGGATTGGATATGCTAGGAAAAACTGTCTTTTTTTCTGATAAAGATTATTTCATTCAAGGAACTGGTTTAAATTCTGCCAGAAGAGTCTATATAAACTCCATCTCCTGTAGTCGGCCTTGTGACTACACCCTGCAGAATACCGCTAAATCCTTTCACATGTAGTCCGATGGCTCAGTCGGGAAAGAAGCTGAGACAATTCTCTAGAGAGAGCTTGAAAGTATCCCAGATCATTTAAAGGGGATGTTAATGATGATGTATCTAGTTATAACAACCTAAATATCAGCACCGTTAGCAATTTCATTTCTTATTATAGCATGGCAAAAAGGAGATAAACAGATTATTTATGCTTCTGCGTGGAATGTTATGATTTTGGTGCCTTTATTGGATGTAGCCTGTTAGAGAGACTGTGCTTTTCCCCGAACGCTCCCTGCCTGATAATTAACACGTATGGGGTGCTTTTAAATAGCAAACAAAGGAAACTCACTCTGCTTGGTATGTTTATGGTCATATACCAAAATATCTTACACAAAACAGAAACAGCTCAAATTTCTTGGAAGAAGAAAACCTTCTTATGGAAAACTGTTCATAAATATGAAGAGTTTTAATGCAACCATACATCTGAAGTCAGAGAGGGTAAAAGTATCTTGAACAAAAGTTTATATTTAAGAGCTGGAGACCTCAGGCTTTCTATGTAGCCAGCCCAAAAGTACCGAAATTTCTGCAGAAACTAGTGGTATTTTTGTCCATGTGCAAAACCCAGCTCCGTGCCGTAGTTTTCCTTCAGCAATCACAGCAGAGTTAAAAAAAAGTAAAAATTGCAAAACCAAAAAATCCTTACATATTTAAGATGGAAGGGCATAAAAAAAAATAAAAATCACTGGGCCTTGACCCATTTGATTTTATTGTACAGCATTCAAAAAACCTAGTGATGAATACGGTATAAATAGCTAGCTTGATTAGTTAGATTAGACATTCAAAGAAAGAGGATAGTGGATAAGAGATGATCTGCCAGGGTAGAAAGATAATCCTGATCACTAGGGATCAGTCCTTCTTCCACTGAAATCTAGCAAGATCCCCAATGTTAGTAGAAGAAGTAGAAAGACACAGAGGTTCCTTGCTAAGGACCGCTGGAAGGAATGATGGATGTCAAAGTCTGTGAAGGGCTACAGTGAGCATCCTTAGAAAACCCAGACTCTTGAATGAAGGTTGTTATTTTGAAAAATCTGGATATTTGCTGACAATTTTCCATTTTTTTCAATGGCACTAATAACAATCAAAGATCCAAATACTGAAAGAATCTAAAGCAGAACAAAAAATCTCTGTGAGGCTGGAAATTGAAATGTCTCAGAAAAAGAAACTCTGAAAGGGAAATTGATAGTGAAATTCATAAGACCGGTTTAACCGTATAAGATAAACGAAATACAAAGAATTACAAGTAAGTAAATAACAAACTTCCCTGACTAATAGTTCAGGTCTGCAAAATTTATGTAAGTTTAAGTATGTTCCACAGCATGACAATGTTACATTATATTGCCATTAATCTAGAGAAGTAAAAAATTGCAAGCAGACTGCAAGAAAAATCACGATATTGGCTCCAAATATTTTATTAAAGTTCAGCAGTCCATCTTCCAGTCTTCCTCCAGGAATATAGCAGGTACTGTACCGCCTTTCTCACAGAAAAGTAAAAGAAATTTGGCTTCCACTAAAGACCTAAATTAGACTAGTGTGCAGTGGTACATTGGTTTATAATTTCTTTCAAAACTAAGAGATTCCAACTAATTAGTTCTTTCCCTACTCAGGCCCCATCTGCCCATTTGCCTTCCCTACATGAATTCCATGCTAGTACTGCAGTTAAGGTTTTTGCCCTGACCATTATATCCCTCCCAAATTTGGTCACCTCCACACCCCAGTTCTGCATCCCTCCTTAGGCCGTGCACCTTTCCCTGTACCCCCAGTGGCCCCTTTGGTAGATTCTCAGGATTTTGGCATGGTACCACCTCATACCTCTCTTTCTCTTCCACCAGCTACCTCCTGAGACCTCTCTGCTGTACTAGACAGCCATGCAACAAGAGGGTCACATAGATGGGAGCAACATGCACTGCCCAAGTTCCCTAGTGATGGATATTGCATAAATGACCAGAAATCGGTGTGATTGCTCCATATTCCAGTTCTCCACCTGTGCTCCCTGAGCTTGCCCCTGGGAAAGCACAGCAGATGTGCCCATTTCATAGAACTCACCCCAGAAGGTATTTGCCTATTGGCAAAAACATTATTATCTTGATAGCTGTGTCTGCTAGGGGGTGACACCTGGATAACCAGCAACAGCCAGGTGAGTGTCTCGCTGATGAGGGGGGGTCTGTGTGCTGATGCTCCAAATTGTGTGCATGGGATGGGGTGGGAAGCCCAAAGGGTAGCGGGTACCAGGAAAACTGGGGACAGCAATCTCCAGAGGACGAATATTCACTGGGATTGGAGAGAAAGTGGAGAGTGGTGCAACCGGCAGTGGTGAGAAGACCAGCTCTTGGTGTGTCTTAATATCAGTTGTTTTGCATTGCAGGTTATGTCAGCAGAGCGCCTCCTCCTTCTGATTGTGCTTTCCTGGAACAACAGGTGCAGCAAAAAGGGAATATAAGCACACAGCCTGGAGGTCTGTAATTTTCAAGGCATAGGCTGAGAAAACGTGGGGACATAAGGTAGGCTGAAGAAATGCAGGAGTATTGTATGTGATATAACTTGTGGCAGAAATGTCCTGTGGTTGTGGTATCTTCTGTCAGAGAAATGGGTTTTGGCACTGGCCAACAGGTCTTCTGCAAGAACGAACTCCTATTTGCAAGGAAGCATCATAGACAAGTCTCAGAGGTCAGTTTCTCTTAGAGCGGTAATCCAGATGTGGAAAAACAATTACATTTTATTAATATATAGTTTTTGTCTTCCTATTGCGTCTTTCAAGTGTGATTCCTCTGAAGCAGACATGAAAGATGTTAAGAAAGGCACCTCCCTAAACAGAGCTGCCCATTTTCATTTTGTTGAGCTGAAGGGTCTCGGATGCTCTAAGCTTCTGTTATGTGCTTCATTGTTAAGGTGTTGAAACATTTACAGTACGTTTCAAATGGCAAATGTCACCCACTCTCCATCAGTTTTTATTTTCTGCTTGGCCTGACCATTCAGACAGGCACAGGCAGAACCCTTGGTTGTTGTTTCTGTGTTTACCTTCTCTCAAGACTTTCACTGCTCAGAAATGCGTCAGGAGTCTTTTTTTTTATTATTTATTTTTCATAAGCAGAGCTCAAAGCATTCTACCTGCTCTTTAGTTTTTAAAATGTCTTGTCTGTCTTAATTTTGATGCGAGTTGAGCGTAGTGAAATGTTTGGGGTTTTTTATCTTAAATCAGAAATGTGTGCCTTGTACAGAGCTGGTGTGAATCAGAATTTTTTTAAAAAAAAAAGAAAGATGGATGAAATATAGTTTTATGACGTGACAAGATGTCCAAACTCTCAGGAAACAGGAATTTCTTTTTTCAAAAGTCTAAGGTGAATACTGATTTAAAGGGCCACCCTCAACTTAAAATCATGCCCCTGTTTGAACATCTTTTCTACTTATTAAAAGTAGATCACCGATACTGAATTATAAATGGTTAGACAAACAGGATTTTCCACATTAATTTGTTTCTTTTGTGAAGTAACACTTTGTATGTTTGTTAATTTCCCCTGTTACTTTTAAGGGCTTTCATTATGCAAAGAGGGAAAAAAAAGTTCAAGAAATAAATTGATTGCAAAAATACAAAGGAATAGGCAATAGGCAAAAAAAGTGAGCAGAGAGCTATGGGCTGAAGGAATCATATAGCTCTTAAATGGATGTCTAAAGGGACCAGAGGTTCTATACACCAGCATCCCCCCCCGGTATATATACCTGTATCTGAAATAAAACAGATGCAGAACCGTATCACTATTACTGCAACATCATGAAACAGCTAACCTTTTCGCACGAAAATGGCACTGGAAAAGGAAGTCATGTAAGATGAAAAAAGGTGGAAGAATATCAGCTCTTGGTATCTGTATTCAGATGCTGTTGTTGCGCATTCCTCCTCCCCGCGTAGCGCTATGCCTGTCACCAGTATCGGTTGGGCAACCAAGGGCAGCTCATTCTGAGCAGATTTGCCCGTTGGTACGCGGTGAAATCACTGGCCGGGGAGTCACGGCACCAGGCTCACAGATTGCCGTCCTTTGCACTGCATCCCAGTGCTTGCCTTTAACTCCCCAAAGTGCGCGGGAGTCGGGCGTTGGGAATACGCCAGCCTGGGCGTGCGTGGCAGGTTGGATGATGTGCACCTCTCCCTCACCGTGAAAGCATCTGACTACTGTGTCTGTCCTGAAAGTCAGGGTGTACCAGGCCGGTGGTGGAAAACGGGCATACAAAATGAGCCTGGGATTGCCAGTGCGATTGGTCTGACCGTGCCTGGGACATCCACAAATTATAGGCATCTCTCCAAAGCTACCTCTTTGCAGACAAGAGAAGATTTCCAGGTGAAAAAAACCCAACAGTGAGTCTGAGGAAATTTGGGTTGAAGAGGGCTTTGGGTCAGGTAAGATTGCCTTCTTTTAGTTTCTAAAAAAAATCATGAACCAAGTCGTCCCAAACCACAAGTACCTGCAGCTTTGTTTTGTAATGAAATAAACATTTTCAATGGCGAGACTAAGGGAAGCTTTATGAAATACACAGCATCAAAGGCCAGTCTTTCATTTCCATCAGCAAACATGCCTTTCTTCCAGAACCACTGATTTTTGTGGGACTTCTCAAATGCTTAGGGTAGCTCGAGCTTAGGTACCTTGCTAAATCATCTACATCGGTAACAAATCTTTACTTGGCTCTGTTGCAAGCCAGGTTATGAACAAAGGTGCATATGAAGTATTTGACATTGTGATGGCAACAACTTAAATACATATACTTTTCCCAAGAGCCAGCCCCACCTTTTGACTTGATGGAAAATGCTTTTGATAACGTTCATTTATGTTTTCTCAGACTTTTTTCATATCGGGGGAGCAATCTGTGGGAGTAGAAAAAGGCAAGGTGTCTTGTCGGGACGTATAATTTCCTGAAGGATGGACATATTGGAACAAACAAGTTTTGGCAACCTAGTTCCTGTGATTTCTGGACCGCGGCGTGCATTGCTGTGGGAAACCTGCTCACACGGAGCCCGGGGGGGCGGATGGGGATGAGGGGCAGGGCTGGAGGCAGCCAGGAGCCCCGTTTTGCAGGGTGAAGGCCAGAGGAATCCAGCTGGGCGCTGGGGGGGCTGGCAGGCAGGCTGGGACAGCAGGAGCAGGCGAAGGCACCACCATCACCCTTCCCCTCGCCCAAGCGCTTGCATTTTTTCCCCGAAAGAGCTATTTTTCAGTGTCACATGGCTTAGGCGAAACTTTCCTTGAAGTCCGTCAGTCAAATCAGCCTGCGGCGCCAGAGCAAACGTGAACCCAGAAGCCGCGCAGCACACACAGAAAACCCACCCGGAGGGCACGTTTTCTCCCCAAAAGCCCTGATTTTTTGGGGGGGTGCGTGGGGAAGGCCCCGACCCCTCAGGGCGGGAGAAAGGGGGGGGTCCAACGCGCCGGGGAACGGGGCTGCGGATGCAGGCTGAGCTGAAGGATGGAGCGGGAGAGGAGGAGGAGAGGGAGGAAGCGCGACCCGAGGCGGAGGGGGGCCGCTCCTGCGGTGGGGGGGGGGGGGAGCCGCCGTCCCCCAGCGTTGCCTCCCGGCTGTGGGCGGGGTGTCGCCGCCTTCGGGCCGCCGCCAGGGCGGGCCGGGCCGGGCCGGGGGGATGGCGGGGGAGGAGGAGGAGGAGGAGGAAGGGGGGAGCGGGGGTGTCATGCCGAGAGCGCGCGTCGTAGCCCGCCAGGCCGCGGCCCGACCCGCACCCCGGGGCGCAGCCCTCCGCCGCTCCCCCAGGCAGGCGGCCCCGCTTCCCGCCGGGGCCCGGGGCATCCGCGCCCCGGGGCAGCAGCCAGCCGCGTCCCGAACGGGCCCGAGGGAAGGGGGGAAGGAGAGCGGAGCCCCCTCCGCCGCTCACAAGGAAGGGGAGAGGGGGGGGGGGAAGTTTAGCGGAGGGTGTTTGAATTAGGACTTATCCCTAAAGAGCCTTTCCCCTGCTCTGATCCAGAGGGCAGCGCTGGGCAGAGGGGGCGGCGGCGAGGAGCCCTACAACATCTGTAAAAACTTGGAGGAGGCGGCGGCGGAGAGGAGTGTGCGAGAGGGAGGAAAGCAGCAGAAGGGACAACTTTTCCGACACGTGAGTATCTCGGCGCGATGTGTTTATTCCCCTCCTTCGGTGCCTGCGCCGAGCCTACACAATGCCGGGCGGCGGCGGCGGGGCTAGGGGGGACAGGCGGGACGGGACGGGACGGAGGGGTTCCCCCCGCCTTTCCCTCCGAAAAGCGTTTGATACCAGGCGGTGGATTTGGTTGTTTTGTGGTTTGTTTTTCTTTTCTTTTTCCTCTACCCTCTTCTTCTTTTTCTGCTCCCCCCCCCCCCCGCTCTTTTTGTTGAACCAAATCAGAAATGTCAGTCAGTGCGAGTGAGTCAGAAGGGATCAGATTACAAGATCACTGAAACTGATGTCGGATCCACACACGCACACACACACACGCAGAGGCGCGGGCTGCTCCCCGCGGGAGGCGAGCAGGGATAAAACAACCACCAACAACACTCGCCGGCCCTCCTCTGCCGCCCCTGTCCCGTGTGTGTGTCCCCCTCCACCACTACCGCCACCAACCCCCCGGGAGAATGCCCGCCGTCCGCGGCGGGGGCCGGCCCCGCTAGCCCCGGCGGGGGCGAGCCGCGGCGGCCCCGGCCCTCGCCCATGGGCAGCGCGGGGGTTCAGCGCCGGCGGCGGCAGGTACGTACCCACTTGGGCGAGAAGTTCTTTTGTTTCCCCCGGACTCTGCTGCGGGGCCACTTTTCTTCTCCTCTCCCAGCCCTCCTTCCCCGCTCCCGGCCCCCTTTCCCGCTTCCCTAACTTGGAGGCGGGGGTGGTGGTGAGGGGGGTGTCTAACCCCTAAAATGGCTGTCAGGGAGCGCGGGAGTTGAGGCTGCGGGGAGAGGCGGAGGGGGGGGTGTGTGGGGGCATTCCCCGCTCCGGGCCGGGCCCGCCCGGTGCTCGGCCGGTCACGTCCCGCGGCGGAGCTGCCGATTTTGCGAGCGGCAGCTGCTCTTTTTTTCTTTTTTTTTTTTTTTTAATTATTATTATTATTTTTTTTGTTTTGTTTATTTCCACCCTCCTCGTCCCCCTCCTTCCCCGAGCAACTCCCGGGCATTTTCACGCCCGTGAGGCGGCGGGAGGCCGGCCGCAAACTTTGTGAGGGGGGAGAAAGGCGCTGTCACATCTGGAGGGGCGCCCGGCGGAGGGGGGGCGAACAACGGCCGGCGGCGGCGCGGGGGGGGGAAACAACGGCCGCCCCAACGGCCGGTCCCGGCCGTTGGGGCGGCCGTTGTTTCCCCCCCTCGCGCCGCCGGCTCCCTGAGGGAAAGGGGGAAAGTTGCGGGGCTGCCTGCGCCTTTTTGTGTCCGTGTGTGTGCGTGGGGCGCCGCTCCTCTCGCCGCCGCCGCCGTTGGCAGCGGGTCAAGTTGGGGAGGCGGGCGGCCGGCGGCGGGCCGGGCCGAGGCGGGAGGAGCGGGACGGCTGTCGGCGGCGGGGAAGGGGTGGGTGGGTGTGTGTGTGTGTGTGTGAGGGAAGGGGGGGGGACGGACGACGCCGCCCCCGGGGGGAACTCCGTCCCCGCATAGGCGCAAGTTGGAAGAGGGTCCGAGGAGAGCCGGATCCTCGGCGGTTTTTTAATTAGCCCGTAAAGTCGGGGTGTTGACACACAACTCCTTGCGGCGGCTCCGGACGGGCTGGCCGGCGCTCAGCCGCCACTGCTCGCTCCCAAATCCTCGCACCACGTGAAGAGAAAAGGTAAAAGGAAATCCCCCCCTTCTCCCCCCTCCTCCCCACTTCCCACCTCACCCCCCAAATTTTCTTTTTTAACCCTCTGGTGCGTAGTTTTGATCCGGTCCTGTGGGTACGGTGTGCGTGGCCTTCTGCCAGTTCGTATGTAGATATATTTATGTAAAACATTTTCTCTCAGCTCCTTGCCAGCTGTTCCACATTTTCCAGCTGCCACTTCAGTTTGAAATGATGGACTGTACGGATCTCAAAGAGCCTTTTAGTCAAAGGTAGGGATAGCTGTCCGCTTGATATACAGTGTCACGTTTTTAGAGGGTACTTCACTAAAGGAGTATTAGGTAGCAACCCACAGCCATCGCAACCTCATCGCCGTGTCACCACCGCTACTTCCCGCTTGATTTTCAAGGCTCAATAAACGTGATTTTTTAAGCTTCAGCGTGCAGACTTCATTTCTTTTGTGTGTGCTACGGAAAAACTTGGAAGCGAAATTTTTCAGAGGCCTTGAGATCTGTGGCTGATTAAATCAACATAAACATTTTTAAGAAGGCATGGCTGCCTCTCTTTCTGTGCGTGATGTAGGTATCTGTTTTGAAACCATTTAAGTCGGCAGAATACTGAGAAATCACTAAGTTTCTCTGTGCTACAAAATTGTTTTTGATGTGTTCAGTGAGATTATGGATTGAAATCTGCAAGAACTGGCCTTAAGTAGTTTGAATATTTGTGCAATTGCATTGTAATTTGGAAAGGTGCCTCACTGATTGATTCCTATAATTATTTCATTTAGGTCCTTTATTAAAAATTAATAATGATCTGACAGTTTCTTAATTACATATGTCATGATTATTTTGAAGGAAGACAAATGCAGTGTTTTAAAAGTAAAGTAACCTTAAAATGTAAAAATTGCCGTGTTCACACCATGCATTACAGTTGAGGAAATACATATTAAAAGTAATGGTGAATGAGTTTAACAGTGTAAACTGTAGGCAGCCTCCTGAGAGTTTGTTTATATAATGAAGGTTTGGGTTTAACTAGCTAGTATGTAAATACTTACAGTTTGGTGTATAGCCCAATTCTAAAAACATAAATAATAGTAACTATGAGAGAAGGCTATTTTAAGGAGGGAGATTATTTCTTTAAAAGCAGGATTATGGGATTGTGAATGAGTAAGAAAAGGACACCCTCAGTGCACATATATATTCTTCTAAGCAGAAGTGGAAGTAAAACTATGTATTGAGGTGCGTAAATGAATGCACTCTTGCATTCCGATAACTGCACATGGTTTTCAGTAGGACATGCTGTTTTCCAAAGCATTTCTGCAGAAGTTCTACAAAACAAAGACATCACCTGCATTTTCCTGCTTAAGTGGAGTAATGTTTTTGGCTTGAGAAGACGTGCAGTGGCCAAGGCAGCGTTTACTACTATAAGAAATCTTCAGTTGTGAAAGATGTTGTGCATTTTCAAACACAAAACCATTTTGTAACTAAGAAATTAAAGTATTGATGGTTATAAATAATTTCTTTTTATTTTGGAATCGGTGTTAGAGAAATACTCAGGTTCTGAGATACCATTCTGATATGTTCATCTTGCAGATTACTTAATTTTTTAACAAGATAAATGCGTGCATATGATACTCTTAAAAGTTTCAGTTACACTTCCTGCCTCGTTTTTGGGAAAGCTATTGCGTTACCTGCACTCTGTAGCTTGTTTGAATTTCATCCTGTGCATTCAAGGAAGGAGTGGCATATTTTTGTGTTGCAGAGTGTTAGTGAAAAGATAGTCATCTTTGCCTGATAAATAAGGAATCTGATGGTTATTAAAGCAGGATTTATTTGGAGTTACGGAAGGAAGCAGTTTAATGATCAGTGTTGCATGCACTCAACTATATGGAGACAGTAATGTACAAAGAAAAAGCAGACTTGAAGGAAAAGTGAATCAATGAGTCATGAAATCCTCAGGAAAACCTTAGTAATGGAATGTTAATGCTTTTAGGCTATAGTAGATTATCGTAAAAGTCAGACTTTTCTTCTTCATGCAATTGTTGTAAATCCCTAGCTAAAGAATACTTTGAAGGCGGCTTTAGTTTTTCTGGCACTCATATTCTGTAGTCATTGTGATTGTTTTGGAAGATTCAAGAAATTTTCTGCCAACTTGCAGTTAGGCAATTAAAATGCTAAAATGGCTACAGAGGAATCTTTTTATTCAACAAAAGGTTCAACTGTAATAATGATTTCAAGTTGTCTTTTAACCATAGGTTTTATAGACGTCCTCCCTTTAGACTTTGTCATTTTTATAAGGGAATTGATTTGTTATACTTTAAAATCAAATAAAATGAGACAGAATAAACAAAAATAGGGCATGGGTGCTGCTGCAAACTTTTCAAGTTCTTTCAGTGCATTTTTCATCTTTACTTTTATTTGATAGGTCTGTGAAATAGAGCTGTAGACTGGCAAAGACTTTAAATGAAATTTCACACTTTGATGATTTTTTTTTAACTTTGATATATTGACAGCAAAAGGAGCTGCAAAGCTTTTATATAACTTGAGCAGTAATGCCAAGCAGCAGTCAAACGTCTCTATGCATTTGTGTTTAACTGCAGAAGAAAAACATGTCCATGGGCAGTAGAGGGTTCTTATCAACTCCCTAATCCCAGATCCCAGCAAACCTTGAGGGCATGCCTCAGATCTTGCTGAAATCATTGTAGACTCTCACAGTTTGCAGATTAAATATGCTATGTGTTCCTGGCTCCAACAACAGTTTTATGAGCTCACTAAGCTTCCTGTTTTAAGATCCTTTTCTGAAGTTTTTAGGAGCTGCTAAAGGCGATGCTGTCTATGGCAAGTGGTACTTGTTAATTTAGAGACACTTTAGATATTTCATTCTGTCTGTAAAAATAGCCAAAATGGCTATTTTCAAATTGGGAGTCGAGTTGCACTGAAAAAAGAACCCCTTTAAAAGACAGATTCTGTTGTTTTAATGTGTTTGTCAGTACACAAGGTTACAAAGTTTATACGAGGCTTGATTTGTTTTATGGGGGCTCGACTTTGACTGGGCCCTTTAAAACGAGACTTTTTCAGTTGTAATTCTAAGCACAATGCAGCTTTTAGTACATAATTTCTGAGCCTCTTTTAACCAATTGTATTTGTAGCAGCTCATTAAACATACCTTTGAAGTTCTCATTCTCCTTTAAGTGTCAAAGAAGGGAAAATGTATTCTGCCAAGAGTGAATTTCAGTGAATCAGGTAGTTAACCCTGGGATTTGTTGACCCTTCTGAACGAATGGTGTCGCACCTCAAATTCTGGGTCCCGGTCTTCTTTTCTAGCTGCCAAATAGTTAACTCTTATGTTTTATTCGCTGTGATCATGTTTATGCATTTGGTATAATAGTTTTAATTAAAAAGGAAAATACTTATTGTCCAACAACATGTGTCACATTATTCCCGAGAGAACTTGAGCCAATTTTGTGCTTAAAGGTTATTCAATGAATGAAATTTTGAAAGCCCATTTGTCAAGGTACTGCACGGGTTTCTGTTAGTTTTCAACCCCCAAATTCATTGTCTGCATGGCCCAGTCATTAGTCATCAGTGTATTAGCGCTGCCTTCAGGCAATGCTGCCCAGCACTTCTTCACACCATTATGGCTCTAAAAGTGTACTCTGCCGACTTGTAGAATTACTGCTCTGATTTCCGCTTGGCTGGCTTTGAGGTAAGTCCCCTCCCTACCTTCCAGCTCACTCTAATCCCTGCTTTCTTTTAAGGCCGCTTTCTGCAGAGATTTAGGGGAAAACTTTCTTAAAGATTGCGCTGGCATCATACTGTGGTTTTGTTGTGGTATTCGCTGTACATATAAATGGTACCTGCTTTACCTTGAAAGTGTATTAAGTTGGCTGCTGATCTGAAGAGTTGGTTTCTCTCTTAAGAACAAAACAAGAAACAAGGCAATACATCGATCTTAAAAATGCCTGCAAGATTATTTAGATTGCAACAAGGGGTGAACTAATTGGGATAGAACGTATTTGTCTTTAAATAGTTGCTGGGTGTCAGAACTGATAATATCAGAATCCTCCTGATTGAATCATTTTCTTAGCTGAAGTTTCCACTCTGATGTCAGTTATTTTTTGCGCTGATTACCAAGGCAATCCTTTTTTTCTTTTTTTTTTTTTTTAAATCGTGCTCAAAATACTGTTTTATTTTTTTGATATCTGATATTTAGGTCAGGCTAAAGGATCCAACTAATCTTTTGGTGGTTTAGAGCTGAACCTCCCCCAAATATGTTTGCTACTTCATATGATGCTGTTGTCTTTACATACAAATCTGTTAATGTCAAGAAAATCAGCTACCTGTAAAGAATACTTCATCCAGCTGCTGAGAGAATGAAGCCTTCATTAAATAAGATGTATGAATACCTGAAACTGAATAGTTAGAAACACAGATCAAGTTAGTGTCACTTCAGTACAACATCTGCTGTTCTGAATGGTGTGTATTAAAATGAAATCTTAGCACTACCTATTCTTAACTAACAGGACATGCGGTTTGGTGTGGTTTTGCTTGGCTCTTCAATTCACTGTGGATGTTTTATTCTGGGAAAATAAGACAGCTGCATAATTCTATGATTACACTATTTGAACAGGGATAGTGGATTGTGAAGTAATCTCTACTGCAGCAGTTCAGAGTTGTCCTGTTGTATTTTGTCAAGTTACAAAAATGTGAAGGAATCACGATGCAGTTTTACTGCTACTATGAGACAGGTGTAAAACCTAAAGTAAGTAAACCGTAAAAGCTGAAGATAAAGTTTTATAAAGTACCTTTCACACTTGAAGTTCTTCCATGATATATGGAGCTTTCCTAGCTCTTTTACGTGTTAAAACATCTGTGTTGGGTTAGAACATGAAATTCTGGACGAAGGCATCCCTTACCCTGAGAGTGTGCTGAGGAGGTAAACGGGCTTCCAGGAACGGGACTGGTGATCAAAACATGGCACTTTCGAAAACATTCTACTTGATTCCTTTAATCTTGTTTTAAAATGCTGATTGTAAAATACAGAATACAGTCTTTTCTTCTTTCATTTGCATATCATAAGTTGGAAACAGAAGGCACATCTTCGCAATAGATGTATATTAAAAATATTCTTCCTTGAGCTCAGTTCCTGTATAGATTGACATTGATATATAGATCTAGTTTTGATTTTAAGGAAACTTTCATGTGTTGGGATTGATGAGATAAAGCAAAAAGTGTGAAGAAAGTGGTCATGCCATTGGAATTCACATTTACCTCTGGTGCTCTAAATTAGAATATTTCTGCATTTTTCTCTGGCAGTTGTAGTGACTTCTTATTTCGTGAACTAAATAACTCGTGGTGCAAAGCACACCCATTGCAGATGTTTGTAATTTGCTTTACCAAGCTGTTTGTCGACAAACTGGCAAGAAGGGAAAGAAGAAAACATCCTGTATCGTCACCATAAGTGTTCCTAGTGCTAGTAACAGTATCAGCAGAGGAAGTCATAGGGTATGTTATCAACGCAGCAGGTCTTGCTGGTTGTCCTCCTCTCTGCATATTCCTGTCCTTTCAAATCTTGAGCATATGAATGCTCTAATTCAGGTCTCATAAAGCAAGTGTTTTATAGAAGGAAGTCACTGTGCTGTTATTTAAGTTTGTTTTGGATCTAGTGCTGCTGGATTCCTGAAGAAAGATAGGGGCAAAAACTGAATGTAGACTTGGTAGGGAAGCTTGAAGTGTTACTGCTCATTTTAACCTCTTGCTACAAATAGTAAAGTCCACAGGAGATTTTTTTCCCCCGGTGCTAATTCTTTTACAGCTAATCTTACTTTGACATAATTATTAGAGTTTTTCGTGCTGCAGAGTTTGAAGCACAAGGACATGTAGGGTTGCAAAACAAGCAGTAACACGGCTTCCTCTGAATTTTCTAGCAATACTAGGCAATTTAATTGGTAGGAGTTCTCATTTCTTAAGGGTAAGTGCATTACATTTTTAAACCCACCCCCTTCCCCAAATTATTTACAGATTTGGAGACTTGAAAAATATGTGGCACTTTCTGTTTTTTTAAGAAATAACCTTTGCTCTTCCCATTGCCTGTAATTAGGTAGTTTGTAAGAGAGTCAAAATGAGGAATAAAGAACCCCAAGACCATGTGATTAAAATAACAAATGCTTAGAAATAGAGTTCATGACCTGGTTTGTTTGTTTAGTTTTGGTTGTGGGGTTTTGGCTTTTGTTGTGGATTTATTTTTTTTTTTTTTTACCATTTTAAAGTTCAGTTACTTATTCTAAAGACTCTTGGATAATGAATGGATTATGAATTTTTACCTCAGAGGACACATCATATATGAAATGTAAAGCCACTAAGATGTGTTGTAAGTTCTGGCTCTGCATCCCTCAGCTTTGTGTTGTATATCCCCAAACAACAACTTCTGTGAGAGATGGACTGGTTGGATATGGACAGTCTGACCCGAATCCTTCAATGTTTTTATCCATTAAATTCTGTTTACTGGGTAAGAAACTATGAATCACTTCTTTCCTGGCAGAAAGCTGTTTTATTTAGATACAGAGTTTAATCTATTGAAGTGATAGGAAAAACATCTAATTTGGGTTATACTTAACAGCTTTCTAAATCCTGTAACAAAAGTAGAGATAATCTACGAGTATGTGGGTGATGTGTATTAAAAGCAACTGAGGTGCTGCCTCAGTAGAAAGTGACACTTACTGATCCTACTGTTTCTGCGTGTTTTAAACATTTTTCAGAACTTTTGGTAATGTAGTTTTATCTGTAACAGAAAGATATAAGCAAATGTAATTCCTTTGGAGTCGAGCAATTATTACATTTGATCAGTAGTTCAGTGTATGCCATAGAATAGTTTCTCACTTAGGATCTTAATCACGAGAATGCTAATAGCACTGCTTTGCCTAGCTGATTGCCTTTGTGTTTGTGATCCTGCATTATTGTTGCCACAAGCTATTTAACCTATCAGGAACAGATCAGATCATCATTAACCAGGCTTTAGGTCTAGTTGTTTTTCAGTCTTTATGGGGGGAAGAAATCAAAGGAATGTAAGACAGGAAAAGACAGCAGATAATAATGAATTTGGAAAGATTGTATTAATACATGTGGTGCCCTATAACTTGGGGTATTTTTTAATTTCAAGCAACAAATCCGCCTATCTGATTCTATCAGGTTTTGTCTTTCTTTCTAATTTTTCTTTGCATTTCAAAACAGATTTAGGAGACGTGCAGTTTGCAACTAGCACAATTATAGATTATGCATTTAAATTTAAGTGGAGATAAGTACTGCGAAGTATAAGATATCTTTCTTTCCAACTTACTAGTGTTTTGTTGTGTATTTATATATAGTGGATATAAGACTATTTTGTTTCTCTGTTTATGTCGGTCTTAGTCTTATTGTGACCAGTTGGCTCAACAGGGAAGAATCTAAACAAAATTTGCCCAGGAGTAGTTAATGGGGGTTGCAGAATTCTGTTTTAGCTTACAAAGAACATAGAAAAGATAAAACCATTTAAAAAATGTATAGTATTTAGATTAGTTCCTATAGCTATTATAAAAAACAGTGAGATGTACCAGGAGGTTAATGTTACAACTGGAAGATATTTCTTAAAATACCTGAGCACTTGTGTGTTTTTCAGCAAGTACTGTTACGGGTAACTTTGTCAGTGCAGCTTTGCCAGCAGGCTTGATGGAAAGCAATGCTGAAATCTAGGTGGGTTTTGGAAGTTAAATGTACCTGAATCAAGCCTGTATAAATCAGTGTGAAATAGCTCCCGTATAATAGCAGAAGATTGTCTCATATAAATTTTGCATTTGAATGTATCTGAACAAGAGAGATTTTTTTTTTTTTTTTAATCCTTAAATAATCCCAGGGAACGGTGTAACCGGTTTTGATAAAATTGATAAAGGGTCCTTTATGGTTGAGAAGGACTGTAATTTCCTGATTGTTCTTCATGCCTCCCCTTGTGTTTTTCACTTTCATACAGTTGTGCTGTTCAAGATGTATTGTATCCCCAAAGACTGCTTCTAGTAGCGTGGATCAAAGTAGTACCTATGAACACCCTAACTACCCAGAGTCATTTCTGAAAAATTAAACATGCTATGTTTGCTTGCACGCTGATTGGGGCACTCTGGTTGCTGATAGCAATCAGTATGAACTTCCCTACTGCTGATGTAATGATGATGAATGCTGTGACACTGCTATTTCAGACAGCTCTTCTCAGCGGATGCAAACCACTTGTTAATGAATTGAATACAACTACAGCGGCAGCGAATAAAACAGGGAAAGGTTTGTTGGTTTTTTTTTTAAAAAAAACCCAACACATTAAAAGATACCCCATCAAAAAAAATCTAACAGACAAAGGCAGACGCAGGTTTAAGTTTGCAAGAAACATAAACCGTCTAACAAGCAAATTGAGAATTTTAGATTCAGATTCCTGACCAAGCGCTTGTACAGAAGCAAGTAGTCTTGTGGAAGTCAGTAAGTCTGTTTGCATGAATATAGATTTGCATGATCTGGTCTTTGAAATTAACTTGCTCAATATAAATGCAATTATTTTAAAAGTAATTCAGAGAGGAAAAGGAGCACAGAGCTGAACATTTCTTGAAAAATCAAAGTGTCTCTTCAGAAAGGGTCATGCTTCCTGCTCTTCCAGGCAGAGGGCTGCTCCACTGGTTTCGGTTAGTTGGCACTGTGAGTAAATGAACAAAACCACTTTTTTTTCCTCCCCTGTACATTAATATGATTATTTTTACTACTGTGGGGCGCAGTTTTAGGACCAGCATACATAGGGACCGGAAATTATATCATTTAGAATTGCTTGAAAGAATTTTCTTGTTTGAAATACTTTTCCAACATATTGCCATTTGTTGACACTCAGCTTAAAAGAGACAGTTTTACTGATTTAACTAATTCATTCCAGTAGCTTGTTCCTAAAATTCCTCCAATTTAATATGCAATTGGTGAAAGTTTACATTTATGATGTAAAAAGAAGAGACACACCTGCAGGCAGGTTGCTGTTTTGAGAGGGATTAGGTTTAAAATAGGGATCTGGAATTAATTGTGCAGTGGGTTCAGGCTTTAGGGAAATTACAAAGGGTTCAAGCATGGTTGAATGGGAAAAAGCCATGAATGTTTGCTTTCAGGAAGGAATGTTTATCCCTCTATTTACCTATGAAAGTTCAGGCTTTTGCCCATATACTGTTATAGCATTTTCTTGCCATTCATATGCACATGGAGATGTTGGATAGCTGGTAGAAGCTAGCTTTCTGGTTTTTTGAAAACAGAGCTCCTTGCTGCAGAATAGATATATATTGTCTCAGGCCTGGGGGCAGGAACAGAGAAGTCACTGACCCACAAGCTGGGGAGAGCCATGAACACCATCGTATAAATCACTTCGTATTTTAATGTGAAGACGACTGTCAGGCTGGCTGATTTTTAGAATGCTTTTTGATAGGGATTAGCAGCCAATGGAAAGAAATCTTCACATTGTCCTGGACATTTTTTTTTTTTGGTAGACTGCAATTCTCATATTTCATTACAATTTCTGAGAGAAGATAAAAATCACAGCCAAAATTAAGGAGAATGATTCTAGAAGACATGTGTGTCTGGTTTGCATTTTCAACTTTGGCTTTAGTTGTTCTTCATGGAAAAAAAAGATTTTTGGGGCACCATACTGATTTCCAGTTGACTGCTTCCCTATCGGGCACGCTTGGCAAAATATACCGAAACACATACCTCTAATTATTAGTCCTGACATTTCTCCTGACTTTCCTTACTCTCCCAGCCATTTGTATCACCACGTAGTTGATAGGGCACTGGAGTGCAACTGGAGCTGCTGGAATTCCTGCAGACGCCCTTGCCACACATGCGTGGGTTGGGAGCAGGAGGAAGGAAGGCACGGGGAGGAAACGTCTGCAGCGCTGGGGCCATCGGCTCATGGTGCAGGGTGTAGAGCCAAGTAAGAAAGTTTACTCTTGCGGTGTTCCCCCTTCCATGCTGACATGAATAAAAGCAGCCTTCTGTGTGTAAACTAAGCAGACATGAACCAGAACAGGTACCAAGAGCAGATGTTTATATTAGCTCATGGCCAGTTCTGCAATTTTCTGACCAAAAATTCACTTCAAGCTGCTACCTCAGGCCTCTGTTCTCTACCAGTGTCCACACTAGGTAGCATAAAACAGGAAAGTGGTAGAAAGTGGTGGGAAATGTGGAATTATATCTCCTGGTCTTCCCTCCATTAAAAAAAAACAGTGCCAAAACACCAGAAAAATCCCATCAGTAGGCTGTTGGGGAAAGAAAAACATAGCCAAGAGAATGGATGGATTCCAGTTTGAGCAGCCACTGTTGTTCTTGAATGGCAGATGATCCAAAGATGCTTTTTAGGAGATTAAAGCTGTGTTAACTCCTTACAGTACCTCTGTCTCCTTCTTTTCTGAGCAGTGGGTAGGATCAGATTGTAATGGAAATACTATCCTGTCTATGGTGGAGAGGGGAAGGAGGTGGAGATAAGTGAGGGCACCTTGCTTATATCTGCACAGACATCTGCATGGCAGGAGTTGGTGGAACCACTGTAGATACCTGTCATCGTTTTTGTGACCTTTGCCCAAATGTTTCATGCCACTCTGCTGGCCTTGTGAAATGGGGGCAAAGTATGTGGCTTCTTCCTTTCTAGTTGAGTAGGGAGCATAATTGTTTCCTTTCATGTCTTTTAGCCAAAAGAAACAGGCTTGTGAGCTGAGAACAGAAGAAAATGGGGGGAAAATTCTGCAGCTTCCCCCCACCCCAAGCTCACACAGTCAAACTCTTTGATGTAAATGAAGGTGCCGCCTGAATAGCAGACTTGGCCCTTAAAAGCCAAAACAGAAGAAAAATAACCACAACTGAAAATGTATAGCTTTTTAAATTCCCTCAGAGACAGCATAGAAAGTTATTCTTTTTAGAGAATATTAAATAACTCAACAGAGGGTACTCTGAACACAAGAAGGTACATTGAAGGACTTGCTCACGCAGTGGCCGGAGGCTGGGTAGAGGCAGATTTTGCTATTTATGTGGCCAAGGCTCTACAGAGAAAACAAGCATGTTGTGGTCAGTGTGGGGTGAACAGCTTGGCAGCATCCCCCAATTTCTGCCAATGCAAGGGACTGAAAAACCTGATATATATGATAACTGACCAAAGCTGTGGGTGCTCTTGCATGAGGTGTGCAAGGGTAAAGCGGGGGCAAAGCATATGAGAAATTTGGAACAATACTTTTACCAAGCTGGTACAAGACCTCTCCACAAGGAGATTTGTGCAGTGCTGGGTACCAGTGAGGGCTGTTGCAAGTTGAGTATTGTTAGATCTCTCCTGCTTCCTATTTGAAGACGCTTGACATTCCCCTTCATGTTCTGGTAGGAAGTTGTTTCACAGATCACAATAATATTTATAGCACTTACACGGGTAGATCTTGAAAGTACTCTTAGAAGTGCTCTGCCATGGCAGGCAGAGCTTTGTTATTCTGTTTTTTTAGCAAGAAAAGATCTCAAGGGAGGAAAAATGCCTTGACGAAGGTTAGACCAGTAGGTTGGTGGCAGAGAGTCTCTGACATCTAGTCCAGTTCCCTGGCTGTGCTGCCTAGCTAAATAATGATTCATTTAGTGATTGGGCTCTTCTTTGATCCCTACTGTATAACAATGAGGCTTTGGAGTGTTTTATTGTGCTATTAAAAAGAACTCCTACTAGGGAGGTGGGAAGGGGAAGGTTTACTAGACAGCTGTGTTTGTGATGAATTGGCTTTGTAGCCTTTTTGGGGTTTGTTTTTTTGGTTGGGTTTTTTTTTTTTTGGACTGTTAGAATTGGGGAAACAGGTTGCTAATGTAATTACACTTCATTATAGTTTACTTTGTGGCTTGTTTTGAAGGCTTTGGTTTTTTAATTCATTTAAATGTTGTTCTAGAACAGTGCAACTTCCTTCCGTTTCAGACCCCCTTTAGCTAATGACTGCAGTGCTGTTTAGAACTGAAAACACTCTGTTACTTTGTTGTTGTTGTTGCATAGGATCGTGTTCAAACTACCAAAGCACCCCGGCACTTCGGTTCTTAAGCATGGTATGTGCTGAATATTGATAGTTTGTGTAAAGCTTACCTGGACAGACTGGCGTGCGTCAAGTTAAGCTGCAGACCAGCGCTTGGAAATGCTTGTATTCTTCACAGCCCAAAATCCCTGCAGTCTCAGGGCCTGGTGTGGATACACTGCTGCACAAGCAGTGTTACCCTTTCAGAAGTTTGTGGGCTTCTTGGGTTTATGTCAGGAATGTCAAGGCTCTGAGAATAAGGAGAAGTGATATGCGGGCTATAAAATGAATGTATCACCGGAGATGACACTGAGAACAGCCAGGAAAGGCAGAATAACCAGACACACACCTCTGCGGAGTTTTCCATTTTCAGCATTTTTGTGCAAAAGAAAGTGATCTCATTATCTGCCGCTAGCAATAATATTTGCCTTTCCCTGTGGTTTTCAGGGTGTTGCTCCAATGCACTTTTGTTTGAGTTAGATTTCTGAACAAACAGACTGAGAGATGTTTACACGAGTAGGACAAGGTGTAGAGATAGACAGGATAATTCTTGCTGCAGTGTGTTCGGATAGTGTGAATGTTGAAATTTAAATATTTGTCTTCTACAGTCAACATGAAGGTCTGTATTCATTTCTTTTGCATTGTTCCAAAGTGCTCTGGACATAGGAGAAAAATACTGGCTTTTTTCCCTGGGTCCATTGAAACCCTACAGGCTTCAAAAAAATGGACCTACCCATCAAGCAGCATAGTAGTTTGTGATGCTGATTCTCTTTAAAGGCAAACGTACTTAATTTTGATATTAGTGTTTCCTTAAATTCCTCAGGAATTCATGCATGCAAACATGATTTGATGGGCATCCAGAAATGGCCTGTGGGCCGCTAATTGTGCTGCAGGCTCTTCTTCAGGTGAGAGGTGTGAGAGGTTTTGGGCTAAGCTTTCACATAGTATTTAAAGTTTATGGCTCTCTTGTTTCATTCAGGTATTAGTAGAAGGAGAGCTGAAGTAATGAGAAGTCATCATGGAGGCGCAGTCCCATAGCTCTACCACGACGGAGAAGAAAAAAGTGGAGAATTCCATCGTGAAATGCTCCAGTCGAACAGATGTCAGTGAGAAAGCTGTTGCCTCCAGCACAACTTCCAATGGTGAGTAACAGCAGGGATTTACTAGCAGCCAAACCTACAGTAATTTTATGTTCACTGCATTCCTTGTGAATTGAGCATTTGCACCTGGATTGGTGTTTGTTCTACGGAAAGGCAAAAGAAAACGAACAAGGGGGGGTGGTGGTGGTGGAAAGTGGTAGGATACAATGAGGCCTGTTTTGGCATCAGGCGTAGTCTTTTTCTTCCAGATGTTCTAATTTGAGATGTAAATGTGCTAAGTTATTTATTATAGGAAGTTCCTGTTTTTGGCGTTTTGGAAATTGTCTTCATTAGCCTGGCAGGGCTTGCGAGTGCTTTGCATTTGGCCATTGAAATCTCTTACACTAGTTAGATAATTAGTTATTACAAAAGAGACAGAAGTAGCTCTGTCAAAATTAATGGCAAAGGGTTTTGTTCTTCTCTTCTTTTACAAATAAACTTGCTTCTCACAAAGGGCTGCCCCCACTTCCCCAAAGTTCTTTAATGGCGAGGGACAAAACATGGAGCTAATAGTGTATCCTCCTGTGAATTCATTTCAAAGTCGTGAATGTACAGCTTGTAGATTTGCAAATCTGGAGTATCTGCTTAATTCTCCCCAGAGATTACCTCACTTGGCAATTTTACATATTCTCTGCCTCTCTGGAGAGTGTGTAATCCCAGCCCTGGAATTGTTCAGTGTAAGAGGGCTGAGTGTATTAGTCCCTACTAATGCAAAACTTTCTTTGCACTAGGAAAGAAAATTGCTTGAAAAGGTGTGGGCAGATTTTAGACCTGTGGATTTTGGATAGCTGCAGATTAACTGTTGGTTTTTGCAAATCAGTCTAATAATGGTTAAAACGGAAGGTGTCTTTCTGCATATTTTGGAGTCCTGGTGTATCCCTGGCAAAACATTTGCTGTTCATCCTTTCTGCTTCCATCATGCTCACTCATCTGGGCTTGTGGTTCAGGTCAGGTTCTCACTTTGATATCTTTAAGAAAGGTTTCTACGTTCTCAAAGATGCATGTATCTCCCACTAGACTAAAGCAGAAAATACATGAATCCTGCAGCCATACTAGAGGGGAATCTCTGTGGGTCAGAAAAAATTAGATGGCACAAGTCCCAGTATCCTTCTGTGAGACTGGACTTCAGATTCAAAGCAAACTCAGCACCTGCTGACCTACTAGTTGGAGTTGATCCCCACAAGGGTATAGAAACTCTTGAGCAGCTATGGAAAAAGCTGCATCAGTTTTCTAAGGCATATGAAATTAGATCCTCAGCTGGTGTAAGTCAGCACAGATCCATTGCTGTCAATAGAATTACAGTGGTTCACATTAGCTGAAGAGCTCCCCATTGTATTATTTTTTTTTTTTTGATAATAGGATTTTCCACATTGGCCCAACTTTTCAAACAGATGCACACTTAAACACATATGCACATTGTTTGATGTGTCAGGGGTTTGTACTCAGTCTCGGTATTGGCACATACCTCTGACTGTTTGGGCTAGCTTTAGCGTTATCGTTAAACATTTAGATTGAAAGGGCTAAAAATAAAGCCTTCAAGATGTTTTTGCCTAATTCTGACACTGATTTTCAAAATAATTTTCTTTCTCTCTCACTTAAACATATATGCGTATTGTTTGATGTGTCAGGGGTTTGTACTTAATCTTGGTATTGGCACATACCTCTGACTGTTTGGGCTAGCTTTTACATTGTCGTTAAACTTTTAGAATGAGAGGGCTAAAAATAAAGTCTTCAAGATGGTTTTTTTTTGCCTAATTCTGACACTGATTTACCCTGCGGTGAGGTAATTTTCTCTCTCTATTCTACCTATCAGCTTTAAGGGTCATATTAGTTCTTAACTGCCTGCTTCATCTAGGTGGTGTATTACTGCATGTCAGTGGCATCAAACTCCCAAGAGCTGCAATGATTATAAGTCTAATGAATGACTAGAAATTTCTGTCACCTTTCTGTCTCCTGTTAATGGAATGAGATGCTAATGTAGTATACATCCTGGGCCCTGAGGCTTCGTTTTGTTAAGGTAATGACAGTTACCTTTGTTTTCAGTGGGTAAGGCTTGGTCTTGTTAGTCTTTGTATTTAGGGAAGTCACCAGGCTCTCCAAGGTTTGGGTTTCTAATCGACTGTCGTGTATAACCAAGCAAACGACTTTCCAGAGGTACAGGGTTGGGCTTCAAAGGGATAAAAAATTCCAATCCTTCCTGGATATGAAAATTTCCTCCTAGTGTAGAGACTCCACGGAGTATGTACCAAAACAAATACTAACACCAAAACTTAAGGAACTTAAACATGAGTTTTACTGTTGCAATGTTTTATAGTTTTGCTTCTTGCAGATGTGATTGTCATGATAATGAATTTTGGTTACAAGGACCAATTTGCATGAAAGCTGGAGCTTGCATCGCATTTGCATCTTTTGTTCTTTAATGCTGGAATGAGTATTATTACAGGAACATCATCAGTTGATATAAGACACCAGTCCGACAAAACATGCAGCTTTTGTTGATTCAGTGCCTTTTTTTTGCAGAGGGCTGTGGTAATGTTAAATGGTTATGATTTGCATTTGAATGCTCTGTTAAACAAGGTAAGGTACCCTTAAAAATAACAAAAGGACAGAATGATCCGTGCTGTTTTTGTCAGGAGACTCTGCTGTCATCGCAGAGCAACATCTGCCTATCATACCGATGTCACCTCATAAGCATGTCTAATATCAGTGCTTCTCTCCTTCTGGACAGCACATTAATTAGCAAAGTTTGCAGGGTAACACGTACTGGAGTGACAGCTGTCTGAGCTGTGATGTAGAAACTAGTATTTTCTCAGTAGCTCTGATGTCTTCTGAAGGAGCCAGTCAGAACTTGGATCATAAACAGATTGAAAGCTTTTAGTTACCAGTTCTACTCAGCAGCAGAATCTGTGTTAAAATGAATAATGAGTGTGGAAAACTCACAGTGAAGAGGCACAGACTTGTGGGTGCCCCTCGGAAGGTACCAGCTGCACTGTAGGCTCAAACAATAAGCAAGCATGAGCTCTAGTTTACACGTTAGCCACTTCGGCTGAGTTCCTGACATGACTTAATACAAAAAAGATTTCTCCTGCACTCACCTAACTACAAACTCTGACTATATTGCTAAGATGCTTGCACTGTGTTAGATAAGGGCCTGCCAGCATTTCCATTATAAACCCCTAATTTCAGGGATTTACAACTAAGCCATTAAAATGTGCTCCAGGCTGAAACATGTGGGGAAGGTGTTAGTGCTGGAGCAAATTAAAACTTCTTTTAAAAAACATGTGATTGAAAAAGTAAAAAAAAAAAAACCAACATAATTTGTAATAACTAACAAAAATCTTTGGTGCACTTTGATCCCCAGTGGGATTTTGTAATTTGGGACCACTCTTGCTTTGTTTTGAATTCATTTTTGCAAGCTTTTAATCTTTTCTCCTTTGTCTTTCATTTTGTGTATCTCAACCAAACTGCACGCAGTTTACTAGGATACATTTATTTGAAAATTGTTCCTTTAACTCCTTCTTTGTTTGACTGCTATATTTACTGCTAGGCTAATATCCAAGGAGGGAAAACTACTAAAGAAAACTGCTGATGGAGATGCTCATTCACGAAAGGCTCTATGAATAAAAAGTTTGTGCTAGGGTATAAAGTAAGCTTACTTTTGTGTGTCATGTGGTTTAATAGCCTCAGACTTACCTGCTTTGGCAAAGTAATAATAACAACAAATAAATACAGTGACCATGTCACTGGCATTACACTGGAGTAATGAGCCCAGTGTCCCGGACCACGTTGCTATGTTGTCAGGCCTTGTCTTCTCACATGGCCCATCCCTGACAAGTTTTCTGGAGACAAAGCAGTAAGACCCTGTTCCTTACCATGTCTATGCATGTATTTAGGTCATCATCCTGAAAGTTGCTGCGTGCACACAAAGGTTTCTATCATTAAAATGAGTTCTGTGCTCCCCTTGAAGAGCCCTCGCCTGGTATTGCAGGTCATGAAACCTGCCCTGCTAGACCTCCGTTGGATAATATGATACCTTCTATAATTTCAAGTAATCTCAGGGTTAAAAAGAAACGCTGTAAACATTGCAGGAGTCCACACGGCAACCTGCCTTGCTGAAGTGTGATGAATGCCAACGCGGAGGCTTTTTCTCAGCTGCTCCTCTGTGCTGCTCTGCTGGCGAGCGGCAGGGCGGGCAGGGCGAGCAGTTTGCCCTCTCCTCGCAGCCTGGCACACGAGCTGTGGCTGAGATCAGCAGGGCGCGAAGTCGGTACATCAGGCTGAGCACTGAGCAGAAAACACAGGGCTGTGCCGCCGGCGCTGGGGCAGCACCCTCCTGCACCCCAGGGAGTCCCAGCGCTGCAGTAAAGCCTTCAGCTCCAGTCCAGCAAAGTACTCAAGCGAACGCCTTGCTTTAAGCGGAGGAATAGCTCCCTTGGCCCAAATGTGGGTATTTGCATGCTTACAATTAGACAGTGGCTTTAATGCTTTGCCAGGCTGGCTGCTTCAACTCCACACTCTGCTTTGTAGGTGAATCAGGTTTATTGTTAGAGTACTTCCTAAGCGGTGTTGACCAAAAAACCCCACGCTGACCTAATACTGCCCTCAGCTATATGCAATTTTATTTTTTTTTCCACTGAATCTGTAGTATGGATATAATTAATTCTTCACTTTATTTTCTAAAAAGTACAGGGAATTTCACTTTAGGATGAATTAATACTTTTACAAGGCAAACCTGCACTTTGCGGCATTGCTTGGTGAACATTATGAGATTATAATACTGTGTTCAACCGTGATCTATTCACATTTGGCTTGTGAGTTTTATTGGTGACTAAAAAGCTTTCTTCTTTTGCACATTTTGGCTCTAAACTGATGTTTTTAACGTTGCATTAAAACAATGCAGTTATTGTATAGGGAGTCCTTCAGTGTCTGACAGGCAAGCACTTATTTTCAGTTTGATGTGTTTTGTCTAGTTTTTGACCCATGAGCTCGTTCCAGTGTAATCTGATATTTCTTATTAACCTATTACTCTGCCTTAAAAAAAAGCTAATTATAAACGTATGTAGGTTGTGGACTTGACTACCTTTATCAGAATCAGATAGTTATTGAGAACATACTTTAAAGTGATAGAAAGCAGAAATTATTATCTTAATGATGATGTAACTCTAAACCAAGCTTGATAGATGAATAAATGAGAGGAAGTTCATTCGTCCACTTTGATTCTTTCAGAGGAAGAGCCAGCTTCATCTACGTCTCCTTTTTCTTTTTCTTCCTAGTAGTTCTTTCAGGATTGAATGAGGGAAGTATTCAGCAGTCTGCAACCCCATAAGAATCACATTTCCTGTTTAAACTTTGAGTTGGTTACTTGTCCTGCTGCTTGCTTTCAAGCTCACCATAAAGTAGGTGTTAATCATAATATCCATTCTTGGCCCCCTCGTTGGACTGATGTGAGAGATCACAGTTCAAAAGAGGTTGTTAGGTATCAAGAAACATTGCCTGTACTATTTTAGTGGCCTGCACATTGAGTCCCGAACTGATTATATGAGACCTGATTCTGTAAAGTGATCGGGAGATGCCCTCCTCCTCCTGAAATCAGAGGGGATGGAAGGGCCCTCTTCACTTCTCATTTTCAGGTCAAGAAGGAAACAACATCTTGTGGTACTGGATATTGGAAGTGACAGTCTTCAGTGTATAGGTTTTTCAGAGGGTTTTGTTTTCCAGTGAGGCAAATATTGCAAGTAATTCCTATCTGTAATGGTGGCATATGGCAGCATGAAAAGTGAGGGTAGAATGGTCACACGTCGTGGTGTGGAAAAGTAAGGGCAAAGACCTGAACTTGTAAGATTTTGTATACCCTTCTGTTCTAAGAATTGTGTCCAGGTCTTAAGAGAATAAACTGAAGGAAGGTACCTATCCTTGGGGAGGATGAGCTCTCCCGATGCTTGGAAGTATTGGAAGAAAAGCATTGGAGATTGTAATTAAGTGGGGACTGTATGTCTTGGTATATTGTAATCTGATGTGAGTAGCTGATTAAATACATGTTCATTCGGAGTAATGCATCTGTGGTCCTTTATGCTTACTAATAAAATTTCAGTCATCAAGTTAGGGTTTATTGAAGACCATAATAACTCATTCTGCCCGATACTATTTTCTAGTGTTGTTCCTCTGTGAGCCAGCCCTACGCTTACCCTGCTCTAAAGCCAATGATCTGCAAGTGCAGTACAGTATTGCTTCATTAATTCTGCTGAGATTTCCCTCCTTTTTTCCCCCCTTCTCTCACCTCCCTGCAGTGGTTAATAGCATAAGGGATATTAAATGTCAATCCTGCTGTATCCCTTTGCAAGTTCCAGAAAGAGATGATTGAGTGGCTTATCCCTGCAATCACTGTAATCAGTAAGTAATGACTTAACATCCTGCTGGATAACACGAGGTGGAATCGGGAGAAAACATTAGTTAGCAGCAGAAGCTTGCCACCTGGACAAGGTGGAGGTTAAATTTAGGGAATTGTACACTAGGGATTTTTTTTTCCTGAAAAACAACAAAAAAACCCCCGCCCCTAACGCCCTAGCAGCCATATTACAATTATACCTGGGTTTTGAAATATAGTAGGAAGTGATAATAATAAAAAGGTTTAAAATACGTCTCTGCAGCATGCAACGGTACTGTACTCTGCAGCTTGTGCTTTGCAGGAGTCCAGTATCAATCAGACCTCAAAAAATTCAGGCCCAGAGTACTGGGGAGCGGGGGAAAGCAACCAAGAGGTTTGATTTTTAGTAGGAAAAAGGCTGCTGGCAGCTGAAGCTTCAGTGCTATTGTGAGCCTTCCAGAAAAGGGCTTGCTCACTGCCGGTAAGTGCTGGTCTCTGGGGAAGATACCCTAAAAGAGAAAGTGCCTCCTAATGACCTTGCACCACTGTGCCAGCCCGTGCCACCAAAGTGGGGAGGCTGCCTGGCAGCGTGGCCAGGCTCTGCAGCGGCATTGCTTCTCCAAGTGATGGCACCTTCCTCACAGCTGCTGGAAACGGGTGTCAACAAACACAGGGGTGCCAGGCGGATGGGGGGGATTGGAAGGATGCTAAAAAAAAAATGAAGAAAAGTCTCCGAGAGTTTTCCTGGGTCCAGACTCAGGAATCTGCAAGTGAAGGAGCGACATGGAGTAGGTCTTCTTCATAAAGTAAATAAAGAGAATTTTTAAAAAATCCTTCTAATTGACTTAAAACCAGGCAACCCCTCTGGCAGGCACAGTATTTGGCTTTATGATTTGAGCTGTGTAAATTTAGGCAGTTGAAGTAATTAAATTACTTAACAGGTTTTCAAACGGCATTCATCTTTTCTTTTCTAGATGTTTTCTGTTTCATATCTAACTCCAGTTACAAGGAAACAATCAGGCGTCAGTGTTGCATTTGATTATATCCCTGCTCTGTATGTTTCTATTTACTTCCCCTCCGCCTTTTTTTTTCTTTTTCTTTTCTGGAAGATGTAAAGCCTCAGCTTCTGCTTACATAGAAATTGTTACTAAATACATATGCCAATAAGTGTGCTTAGGGTATGGTATGTGATTATGTAAAGAAGGTACTGTATTAAAACTACATTCTCTGTATTCTTTCCAAGCCATATCTCATTATTTTGGGGGTGAGGGTGGGAGGAGAGGGAGATGCAGTCTTTTGCCATCCCAACTAAGAAGGAATGAGATGGATTTTGTTGCTGTGTTGTTATCTTATTTCCCATTAAAAGTTGTTGCCTTTGATGTATACTGCAAGTGGTCGCAATTAATTTGCAGATTCTATTTTTATTCGTAAGGCTGGCGATTCAGAAAAATGTTGATTTACTTGTAAATGTGATCTGGACGTACTGATGAATGTATATTTCAAGTGCGCAGTGCCGCTTTGGGGAAGAGAAGTACATAGGAAATACCAGGTTTTCAGATGATTTTAGAATTTGGCTTGTAAGGCTTTATGGGTCAGATTATCAAAAAGCAGCTCCTAATTGTGTGCCTGCAATCAGCTGGAGCCTTGCTACATACGAGCTGTGTGTGCACATTCTTTGCACATGCCAACCGCTTAAAATACGCTGGTTTCCATTCATTTAGTACTACTTCTCATGCATGTTCCACATGCAGCCAAGTGGAAACGTGAAAACTTAAGTCCCACACATGGAATAGCTTGAAAAGGCACCCAGATATCCCAAACTAAGTGGATTTTTTTGTTCTGCTTAATAGAACAGATTTGTACTGATGGAGTTTTTCCGAAGATGGGATGATAAATTGCTGAAACTGAAGTTAGTATTACAAACTGTGCTCACTCGCTGTCCCTGTCGTGTGCTTGCTTTTCTCTTCTTTTCCAGCGTCGGGGTTCATACATAACAACAGAGGATTTTGTAGAAAAGTTCCTTCTGGGCCTGACCAGTAGTGTTTTTCCCTCCTCCCAGTCTCCCTCTTTTCTGCCCTTCTTTCTCTCCTTTCTCTTCTCTCTCTTTTCTCTTCTTTCTTCCTTTTTTTTTTTTTTTTGTTCTTTCTTTTAGTTTTCAGAAAGTTGAGTTCCATCCCAATTATTAAATCTTCGGAGACCATTCCCACATGGTTCTGTAAATGGTAGCTTCATCCTGAGTTCTTTCATCTCTTTTCCTGCTCTCCTGGCTTGACAGTTGAAAAGGTCTGACTGTGCCACACAATGGTTTGATTGGTTTCTCTAGGGGAGGCTTTACCCTGCCTCATCATTCGCCAGGCAGGTGGACCAGAAAGTCTCTTGATTCTTTTGTTGCCTCTCAAAGTCCGAGGTCTTTGACTGAATAAATCCTCCGTCATGGGATAATTTGCTAAAAGGAGACTGAAAGATGTGAGAGAAAAGCCTCACTACTTGGGTGCTGAATTAATGAAATAACTGGGCCTTGGAGTTTGCAATTGAAAAATCACCAGGAATGCAATGGGTGGAGACAGGCTTCAGAATGCAAGCCCGTTACTTCCCCGTAATAAACTATGAGAGCTTTAAATGATATTACTAAATACGCCGGCTTGCCTGGCCGCCTCCGGTTATTTGCATTTGCAGCCCCGTTCGGTGGGGGAAGCCCGAGCAGAATAAAAGCCGTTTTGGTGCAGCGCCTAGTTAGTCATTAGATTATTACGAGGGGCTGGAAAGAATTCCATATGACAGAACTAGGGTTGAGTTAACACAGGACGAAAAGTAATTTACAGATAGGCTGTCCTCAGCCATCTTCGTAGCCCCTGATAAGGTTTCATTTCAGAATGGATAGGCGACATTTCCACTTACGGGCCCATTCTGCGACACCTGTGATAACAGCTTCTGGATCCTAATTGAAATTGGTTTCAAAATGGATTTTCACTTTTCTCTGTCTGTGGAAAATATTGAATGGACTCAGAGCTGCCACAGAGAATCCCAGACCTTGGAAAATGGAGCAAGAAGCCAGGATCATCTTTCATAACTGTGTCGATGATATGACAGTTTTGTTATCTGTCTTATTAATGAAATCATTGATCACCTGATGAGGGAGATAATAAACTACATTTTTGCTGCTGTTCGGGAGGCTCAATTAGATTTTTTAAAAATACAGATGGGGGAAAACCAAGCCAAAACAATGAAGTGAACATTTTCAGGTCTATTTTCAACTTTGCTTTTCTCGAAGATTTTTAGACAGAAGAAGTCTCTGAGACTGTAAAATGCTGACTGCATCTTGAGCTTATTGAAAGTAAAAAGGAAAAAAAAAAACCAAAGAAGACCTGATGCTCACGTTAAGACTTAGCTATTGTTTTTTGTTTTTAACAAACCGCCCTAAGTAAATAACACTTAAGTCCTAGTAAGTGCCATGGAAACTCAGATGAACTGAGAAACAATGGAGCTCAATTTTAGCTGAAGAGGGATTAGTGATCCCAACTCTCTGAATGCCCTG